>NC_059212.1:45062617-45372466 GCF_020615455.1 Coregonus clupeaformis | reverse complement strand
AGTTGTTTATTGCTCCCTGTATATAGCCTGTTTATTGACTCTGTACTGGTACCCCCTGTATATACCTGTATATAGCCTGTATATTGACTCTGTACCGGTTCCCCCTGTATACTAGCTGTATATAGCCTGTATATTGACTCTGTACCGTACCCCCTGTATATAGCCTGTATATAGCCTGTATATTGACTCTGTACCGGTACCCCCTGTATATAGCCTGTATATTGACTCTGTACCGGTCCCCCCTGTATATAGCCTGTATATTGACTCTGTACCGGTCCCCCCTGTATATAGCCTGTATATAGCCTGTATATTGACTCTGTACCGGTACCCCCTGTATATAGCCTGTATATTGACTCTGTACGGTTCCCCTGTATATAGCTGTATATAGCCTGTATATTGACTCTGTACGGTCCCCCTGTATATAGCTGTATATAGCCTGTATATTGACTCTGTACCGTCCCCCTGTATATAGCTGTATATAGCCTGTATATTGACTCTGTACCGGTCCCCCTGTATATAGCTGTATATAGCCTGTATATTGACTCTGTACCCGCCACCCCTGTATATAGCCTGTATATTGACTCTGTACGGTCCCCCCTGTATATAGCCTGTATATTGACTCTGTCCAGATCCCCCAGTATAAAGCTGTATATAGCCTGTATATTGACTCTGTACCGGTCCCCCATATATGGCTGTATATAGCCTGTATATTGACTCTGTACCGGTACCCCCTGTATATAGCCTGTATATTGACTCTGTACCAGCCACCCCTGTATATAGCCTGTATATTGACTCTGTACCGGTCCCCCTGTATATAGCTGATATAGCCTGTATTGACTCTGTACCGGTACCCCCCTGTATATAGCCTGCTATATAGCCTGTATATTGACTCTGATGCGGTACCCCCTGTATATAGCCTGTATAATGACTCTGTACGGTCCCCCTGTATATAGCCTGTATATTGACTCTGTACCGGTCCCCTGTATATAGCCTGTATATAGCCTGTATATTGACTCTGTACCGGTACCCCCTGTATATAGCATGTATATTGACTCTGTACCGGTCCCCCTGTATATAGCTGTATATAGCCTGTATATTGACTCTGTACCGGTCCCCCCTGTATATAGCTGTATATAGCCTGTATATTGACTCTGTACCGGTCCCCCCTGTATATAGCTGTATATAGCCTGTATATTGACTCTGTACCGGTACCCCCTGTAAATAGCTGTATATTGACTCTGTACCGGTCCCCCCTGTATATAGCTGTATATAGCCTGTATATTGACTCTGTACCGGCCACCCCTGTATATAGCCTGTATATTGACTCTGTACCGGTCCCCCTGTATATAGCCTGTATATAGCCTGTATATTGACTCTGTCCCGGTCCCCCCTGTATATAGCTGTTGTGATGTCACGAGAGGCTGTGTCCTGGAGGGACGTTACATCCCCCTGAGGTGGCTGCAAACCCAGACAGCTATGGCTCCATCTGCTGGTATGGTCGGGAACTCCACCCCTCTATGGCCAATCTTCCCACGCAGCTGAAACAAATGAGGAGCTGATGAGCTGAAGGTTTGGGGAAGGGAAGAGACACAGTCTCCAACCTGGGCTCTCTGGAGGACAAGAGTGCTGCACGTCCACTTCCATGAGGAATATAAGGATTTGGAGATACTTACCTTTGGGAAATACTCACCTTTGGATATATGCACCGGTGGAAATACGTGAGAGACATTTGGAAGGACTTTTTGCTGGGTTGGCCACTAGCTGCAACGTGGACTACAGTAAGGCTGGGGAAAAGTTATCTGAGCGAGTGAGAATTATGATTTTGGATGTGGAAGAGACATCCCTGAACTGTTAACCCTTAAAGAGCCACAAGAGAACAGAATTTTGTTATATTTTAGTTAATTTCCCAAGACCTATAATAAAATCCTTGTTTTGTTTGAACCTTGTCTCCTTGCACTACTTGAGCAATCCCCGCTGAAAGCTGTGTAGCCTCTCGTGACGTCACAGATGGTGGAGAATACGGGCATACTCAAGCGTTAATAGTGCATGTCAGAGGAGGATACCGAAGGTTTGATCACCCAGTTTTCCGTTGGCCGTAGGCTCCCCGCCGACTGAAATGGAGGACATATTGAAAGCCCTTGTTGCTGGCCAGCAAGCCCAGATGCAAGCAAACGTGGCTCTCTTGGAGGAGCAAAAGAAAGCCAACCTTCTGAAGGCAGAGGAATTGCAGTTGCAGAGACAGAGGTTGTCCAAAATACCCGCCCAATAAAGGCAAGTGACTTTATATCTAAGATGGGAGCTACCGATGACATTGAGGCATACCTGCATGCATTTGAGGCCACGGCCACTAGGGAAGCCTGGCCCAAGCAACAGTGGGTTGGTCTGTTAGCCCCTTTCTAACCGGGGGAATCGCTGAATGCTGTCCGGGACCTGGGCCCTGACCAGGTTACTGACTATGATGCCCTGAAGGCTGAGATCCTCAGCAGATATGGACTCACAAAGTTTGGTATGGCCCAGCGCTTTCACAGCTGGACCTTCCAACCAGACCAACCTCCTCGGGCGCAGATGCATGAACTTGTCCGAATCGCAAGGAAATGGCTGGATCCGCAGAGGAATACAGCAGCGGTGGTGGAGGCCGTTGTGGTGGATCGTTACCTACGCGCCCTGCCTTATGAGGCAAAACAGTTCATCAGTCAACAGGCCTTGACCACGGCTGATCTGACCGTGGAAGCTGTGGAAAAGTACCAGGCCACAGCGGAGATGCTGAATGCTTCCCCGAAAAGACCCCAGGAGTGCGGCCCCACCACAAATGGGAAGAACCCGTCCAAAGGACCCCAAGGTCTCGAACCCAGCCACGTCAGGACTTATCCCGGCTCCAGGGGGAGCCAGAAACCAGGCGGGTCCAAGAAGAGTACACCAGGAGGGGGGAAACTCGACAGTGTTACCGGTGTGGGGAGATGGGACATATCTCTCCTGGCAGTGTGGGAAACCAGCCGATGAACCTATGCCCACTGCGGAGTCCTCCAGCTCAGCACCCACACACCGTTTTGCCTCGCTCTTGGGAGTCGTAGATGGCGGCCCAGATCAACCCCCCACCTGCCCGGTAACTGTGAATCACCATGATGTGGAGGCCTTACTGGATTCTGGTAGCCGGGCCACCCTAGTGCGTAAGGATTTGGTGGGCCCAACGTGTCTGACCCCGGGAAAAGTCCTCCCAGTTTCCTGTGTCCATGGAGACACCAGAGAATACCCCATTACTGAACTTACAATGACCAGCACACGGGGAACCATACACACGACGGCGGGGTGGTTGATTCCCTCCCCGTCCCTGTCCTAATTGGACGAGACTGCCCAGCCTTTTTACCCACTCTGGAGAGAGTCTCAGGAGAGGATAACCCGAGTACCTCGGAAACGGAGAGGCAAGACTCATCCTGGGAAGGCTCCGGTGCAATCCTCCGATTACTCACTACCGCCCGGGCTCTGATAGGGATGGCAGGTGCCCAGACCGACACAGAGACAGAGCTACAGAATCTGGACAAAGAACTGTCTGGTCTGGAAGGGGACCGCTGAGAGGTATCGTTTGTTAAAGCAACAGTTAGACATGAAGACAGAAGAGTTAGATATCCTCCAGGCTAAACTCCAACAGAGCTCCTTCCATAAGCAACAGGAGGAGCTGGAGAGGCTGCGCAGGACCATTGAGGAGTGTGAGGAGACCCTGCGCAGTAGTAAGGAGGTCCAGAAGAAGGCAGAGGAGAAGTACAAGGTGTTGGAGAACAAGATGAAGAATGCGGAGGCAGAGAGAGAGAAGGAACTGAAAGCTGCTCAACAGAAGCTAAACTCTGCTAAAACCAAGGCTGATGCGTTCAGTAAGAACTCAAGGAGAGACAACAGGAGGCTGAGTCCCTGGTCCTAGAGGTGGAGGAGTTGAAGAGAGAGCAGGCTGGCAAGCACCACGGCAATGCGGACGCCCTCTCCCGGCGTGATGCCTTCTTCGCTGCCTTTACCCGAGCAGGACGTCGGTCCCGAGAGGGGGATGTGTGATGTCACGAGAGGCTGTGTCCTGGAGGGACGTTACATCCCCCTGAGGTGGCTGCAAACCCAGACAGCTATGGCTCCATCTGCTGGTATGGTCGGGAACTCCACCCCTCTATGGCCAATCTTCCCACGCAGCTGAAACAAATGAGGAGCTGATGAGCTGAAGGTTTGGGGAAGGGAAGAGACACAGTCTCCAACCTGGGCTCTCTGGAGGACAAGAGTGCTGCACGTCCACTTCCATGAGGAATATAAGGATTTGGAGATACTTACCTTTGGGAAATACTCACCTTTGGATATATGCACCGGTGGAAATACGTGAGAGACATTTGGAAGGACTTTTTGCTGGGTTGGCCACTAGCTGCAACGTGGACTACAGTAAGGCTGGGGAAAAGTTATCTGAGCGAGTGAGAATTATGATTTTGGATGTGGAAGAGACATCCCTGAACTGTTAACCCTTAAAGAGCCACAAGAGAACAGAATTTTGTTATATTTTCGTTAATTTCCCAAGACCTATAATAAAATCCTTGTTTTGTTTGAACCTTGTCTCCTTGCACTACTTGAGCAATCCCGCTGAAAGCTGTGTAGCCTCTCGTGACGTCACACTGTATATAGCCTGTATATTGACTCTGTACCGGTACCCCCTGTATATAGCCTGTATATTGACTCTGTACCGGCCACCCCTGTATATAGCCTGTATATTGACTCTGTACCGGTCCCCCCTGTATATAGCTGTATATAGCCTGTATATAGACTCTGTACCGGTACCCCCTGTATATAGCTGTATATAGCCTGTATATTGACTCTGTACGGTCCCCCTGTATATAGCTTTATATAGCCTGTATATTGACTCTGTACCGGTCCCCCCTGTATATAGCTGTATATAGCCTCTATATTGACTCTGTACCGGTCCCCCTGTATATAGCCTGTATATTGACTCTGTACAGTACCCCCTGTATATAGCTGTATATAGCCTGTATATTGACTCTGTACCGGTCCCCCCTGTATATAGCCTGTATATTGACTCTGTACCGGTCCCCCCTGTATATAGCTTGTGACGTCACGAGAGGCTACACAGCTTTCAGCGGGATTGCTCAAGTAGTGCAAGGAGACAAGGTTCAAACAAAACAAGGATTTTATTATAGGTCTTGGGAAATTAACGAAAATATAACAAAATTCTGTTCTCTTGTGGCTCTTTAAGGGTTAACAGTTCAGGGATGTCTCTTCCACATCCAAAGTCATAATTCTCCCTCGCTCAGATAACTTTTCCCCAGCCTTACTGTAGTCCACGTTGCAGCTAGTGGCCAACCCAGCAAAAAGTCCTTCCAAATGTCTCTCACGTATTTCCACAGGTGCATATATCCAAAGGTGAGTATTTCCCAAAGGCAAGTATCTCCAAATCCTTATATTCCTCATGGAAGTGGACGTGCAGCCCTCTTGTCCTCCAGAGCGCCCAGGTTGGAGACTGTGTCTCTTCCCTTCCCAAACCTTCAGCTCATCAGCTCCTCATTTGTTTCAGCTGCGTGGGAAGATTGGCCATAGAGGGGTGGAGTTCCCGACCATACCAGCAGATGGAGCCATAGCCGTCTGGGTTTGCAGCCACCTCAGGGGATGTAACGTCCCTCCAGGACACAGCCTCTCGTGACATCACACATCCCCTCCTCGGGACCGACGTCCTCGTCGGGGTAAAGGCAGCGAAGAAGGCATCACGCCGGGAGAGGGCGTCCGCATTGCCGTGGTGCTTGCCAGACTGCTCTCTCTTCAACTCCTCCAACTCTAGGACCAGGGACTCAGCCTCCTGTTGTCTCTCCTTGAGTTTCTTACTGAACGCATCAGCCTTGGTTTTAGCAGAGTTTAGCTTCTGTTGAGCAGCTTTCAGTTCCTTCTCTCTCTCTGCCTCCGCATTCTTCATCTTGTTCTCCAACACCTTGTACTTCTCCTCTGCCTTCTTCTGGACCTCCTTACTACTGCGCAGGGTCTCCTCACACTCCTCGATGGTCCTGCGCAGCCTCTCCAGCTCCTCCTGTTGCTTAGGGAAGGAGCTCTGTTGGAGTTTAGCCTGGAGGATATCTAACTCTTCTGTCTTCATGTCTAACTGTTGCTTTAACAAACGATACCTCTCAGCGGTCCCCTTCAGACCAGACAGTTCTTTGTCCAGATTCTGTAGCTCCGTCTCTGTGTCGGTCTGGGCACCTGCCATCCCTATCAGAGCCCGGGCGGGAGTGAGTAACTCGGAGGATTGCACCGGAGCCTTCCCAGGATGAGTCTTGCCTCTCCGTTTCCGAGGTACTCGGGTTATCTCTCTCCTGAGACTCTCTCCAGAGTGGGTAAAAGGCTGGGCAGTCTCGTCCAATTAGGACAGGGACGGGGGGGGAATCAACCACCCCCGCCGTCGTGTGTATGGTTCCCCGTGTGCTGGTCATTGTAAGTTCAGTAATGGGGTATTCCTGGTGTCCCCATGGACACAGGAAACTGGGAGGACTTTCCCCGGGGTCAGACACGTTGGGCCCACCAAATCCTTACGCACCAGGGTGGCCCGGCTACCAGAATCCAGTAAGGCCTCCACATCATGGTGATTCACAGTTACCGGGCAGGTGGGGGTCGATCTGGGCCGCCATCTACGACTCCCAAGAGCGAGGCAAAAACGGTGTGTGGGTGCTGAGCTGGAGGACTCGCAGTGGGCATAGGTTCATCGGCTGGTTTCCCACACTGCCAGGAGATATGTCCCATCTCCCCCACACCGGTAACACTGTCGAGTTTCCCCCTCCTGGTGTACTCTTCTTGACCCGCCTGGTTTCTGGCTCCCCCCTGGAGCCGGGATAAGTCCTGGCGTGGCTGGGTTCGAGACCTTGGGGGTCCTTTGGACGGGTTCTTCCCATTTGTGGTGGGGCCGCACCTGGGGTCTTTTCGGGAAGCATTCAGCATCTCCGCTGTGGCCTGGTACTTTTCCACAGCTTCCACGGTCAGATCAGCCGTGGTCAAGGCCTGTTGACTGATGAACTGTTTTGCCTCATAAGGCAGGGCGCGTAGGTAACGATCCACCACAACGGCCTCCACCACCGCCGCTGCTGTATTCCTCTGCGGATCCAGCCATTTCCTTGCGATTCGGACAAGTTCATGCATCTGCGCCCGAGGAGGTTGGTCTGGTTGGAAGGTCCAGCTGTGAAAGCGCTGGGCCATACCAAACTTTGTGAGTCCATATCTGCTGAGGATCTCAGACTTCAGGGCATCATAGTCAGTAACCTGGTCAGGGCCCAGGTCCCGGACAGCATTCACGCGATTCCCCGGTTAGAAAGGGGGCTAACAGACCAACCCACTGTTGCTTGGGCCAGGCTTCCAGTGGCCGTGGCCTCAAATGCATGCAGGTATGCCTCAATGTCATCGGTAGCTCCCCATCTTAGATATAAAGTCACTTGCCTTTATTGGGCGGGTATTTTGGACCACCCTCTGTCTCTGCAACTGCAATTCCTCTCTGCCTTCAGAAGGTTGGCTTTCTTTGCTCCTCCAAGAGAGCCACGTTTGCTTGCATCTGGGCGGGCACAGCAACAAGGGCTTTCAATATGTCCTCCATTTCAGTCGGGCGGGGAGCCTACGGCCAACTTGGAAAACTGGGTGATCAAACCTTCGGTATCCTCCTCTGACATGCACTATTAACGCTTGAGCGTGCTCTGTATTCTCCACCATCTGTGACGTCACGAGAGGCTACACAGCTTTCAGCGGGATTGCTCAAGTAGTGCAAGGAGACAAGGTTCAAACAAAACAAGGATTTTATTATAGGTCTTGGGAAATTAACGAAAATATAACAAAATTCTGTTCTCTTTGTGGCTCTTTAAGGGTTAACAGTTCAGGGATGTCTCTTCCACATCCAAAGTCATAATTCTCCCTCGCTCAGATAACTTTTCCCCAGCCTTACTGTAGTCCACGTTGCAGCTAGTGGCCAACCCAGCAAAAAGTCCTTCCAAATGTCTCTCACGTATTTCCACAGGTGCATATATCCAAAGGTGAGTATTTCCCAAAGGTAAGTATCTCCAAATCCTTATATTCCTCATGGAAGTGGACGTGCAGCCCTCTTGTCCTCCAGAGCGCCCAGGTTGGAGACTGTGTCTCTTCCCTTCCCAAACCTTCAGCTCATCAGCTCCTCATTTGTTTCAGCTGCGTGGGAAGATTGGCCATAGAGGGGTGGAGTTCCCGACCATACCAGCAGATGGAGCCATAGCCGTCTGGGTTTGCAGCCACCTCAGGGGGATGTAACGTCCCTCCAGGACACAGCCTCTCGTGACATCACAAGCTGTATATAGCCTGTATATTGACTCTGTACCGGTACCCCCTGTATATAGCTGTATATAGCCTGTATATTGACCCTGTACCGGTACCCCCTGTATATAGCTGTATATAGCCTGTATATTGACTCTGTACCGGTCCCCCTGTATATAGCTGTATATAGCCTGTATATTGACTCTGTACCGGTCCCCCTGTATATAGTTGTATATAGCCTGTATATTGACTCTGTACGGTCCCCCCTGTATATAGCTGTATATAGCCTGTATATTGACTCTGTACCGGTACCCCCTGTATATAGCCTGTATATTGACTCTGTACCGGTACCCCCTGTATATAGCTGTATATAGCCTGTATATTGACTCTGTACCAGTCCCCCCTGTATATAGCTGTATATAGCCTGTATATTGACTCTGTACCGGTCCCCCCTGTATATAGCTGTATATAGCCTGTATATTGACTCTGTACCGGCCACCCCTGTATATAGCCTGTATATTGACTCTGTACCGGTCCCCCCTGTATATAGCTATATATAGCCTGTATATTGACTCTGTACCGGTCCCCACTGTATATAGCTGTATATAGCCTGTATTTTGACTCTGTACCGGTACCCCCTGTATATAGCCTGTTTATTGACTCTGTACTGGTACCCCCTGTATATACCTGTATATAGCCTGTATATTGACTCTGTACCGGTCCCCCCTGTATATAGCTGTATATAGCCTGTATATTGACTCTGTACCGGTACCCCCTGTATATAGCCTGTATATAGCCTGTATATTGACTCTGTACCGGTACCCCCTGTATATAGCCTGTATATTGACTCTGTACCGGTCCCCCCTGTATATAGCCTGTATATTGACTCTGTACGGTCCCCCTGTATATAGCCTGTATATAGCCTGTATATTGACTCTGTACCGGTACCCCCTGTATATAGCCTGTATATTGACTCTGTACCGGTCCCCCCTGTATATAGCTGTATATAGCCTGTATATTGACTCTGTACCGGTACCCCCTGTATATAGCTGTATATAGCCTGTATATTGACTCTGTACGGTCCCCCTGTATATAGCTGTATATAGCCTGTATATTGACTCTGTACCGCCACCCCTGTATATAGCCTGTATATTGACTCTGTACCGTCCCCCCTGTATATAGCTGTATATAGCCTGTATATTGACTCTGTACCGGTCCCCCCTGTATATAGCCTGTATATTGACTCTGTACCGGTCCCCCCGGTATATAGCTGTATATAGCCTGTATATTGACTCTGACGTCCCCCCTGTATATACAGTGGGGAAAAAAGTATTTAGTCAGCCACCAATTGTGCAAGTTCTCCCACTTAAAAAAGATGAGAGAGGCCTGTAATTTTCAACATAAGTACCACGTCAACTATGACAGACAAATTGAGGAAAAAAAAATCCAGAAAATCACATTCTAGGATTTTTAATGAATTTATTTGCAAATTATGGTGGAAAATAAGTATTTGGTCACCTGCAAACAAGCAAGATTTCTGGCTCTCACAGACCTGTAACTTCTTATTTAAGAGGCTCCTCTGTCCTTCACTCGCTACCTGTATTAATGGCACCTGTTTGAACTTGTTATCAGTATAAAAGACACCTGTCCACAACCTCAAACAGTCACACACCAAACTCCACTATGGCCAAGACCAAAGAGCTGTCAAAGGACACCAGAAACAAAATTGTAGACCTGCACCAGGCTGGGAAGACTGAATCTGCAATAGGTAAGCAGCTTGGTTTGAAGAAATCAACTGTGGGAGCAATTATTAGGAAATGGAAGACATACAAGACCACTGATAATCTCCCTCGATCTGGGGCTCCACGCAAGATCTCACCCCGTGGGGTCAAAATGATCACAAGAACGGTGAGCAAAAATCCCAGAACCACACGGGGGGACCTAGTGAATGACCTGCAGAGAGCTGGGACCAAAGTAACAAAGCCTACCATCAGTAACACACTACGCCGCCAGGGACTCAAATCCTGCAGTGCCAGACGTGTCCCCCTGCTTAAGCCAGTACATGTCCAGGCCCGTCTGAAGTTTGCTAGAGTGCATTTGGATGATCCAGAAGAGGATTGGGGAGAATGTCATATGGTCAGATGAAACCAAAATAGAACTTTTTTGGTAAAAACTAAACTCGATGCGTGTTTGGAGGACAAAGAATGCTGAGTTGCATCCAAAGAACACCATACCTACTGTGAAGCATGGGGGTGGAAACATCATGCTTTGGGGCTGTTTTTCTGCAAAGGGACCAGGACGACTGATCCGGTAAAGGAAATAATGAATGGGGCCATGTATCGTGAGATTTTGAGTGAAAACCTCCTTCCATCAGCAAGGGCATTGCAGATTAAACGTGGCTGGGTCTTTCAGCATGACAATGATCCCAAACACACCGCCCGGGCAACGAAGGAGTGGCTTCGTAAGAAGCATTTCAAGGTCCTGGAGTGGCCTAGCCAGTCTCCAGATCTCAACCCCATAGAAAATCTTTGGAGGGAGTTGAAAGTCCGTGTTGCCCAGCGACAGCCCCAAAACATCACTGCTCTAGAGGAGATCTGCATGGAGGAATGGGCCAAAATACCAGCAACAGTGTGTGAAAACCTTGTGAAGACTTACAGAAAACGTTTGACCTGTGTCATTGCCAACAAAGGCTATATAACAAAGTATTGAGAAACTTTTGTTATTGACCAAATACTTATTTTCCACCATAATTTGCAAATAAATTCATTAAAAATCCTACAATGTGATTTTCTGGATTTTTATTTCTCATTTTGTCTGTCATAGTTGACGTGTACCTATGATGAAAATGACAGGCCTCTCTCATCTTTTTAAGTGGGAGAACTTGCACAATTGGTGGCTGACTAAATACTTTTTTTCCCCACTGTAGCTGTATATAGCCTCTATATTGACTCTGTACCGGTCCCCCCTGTATATAGCCTGTATATTGACTCTGTACCGGTACCCCCTGTATATAGCTGTATATAGCCTGTATATTGACTCTGTACCGGTCCCCCCTGTATATAGCCTGTATATTGACTCTGTACCGGTCCCCCCTGTATATAGCTGTTTATAGCCTGTATATTGACTCTGTACCGGTACCCCCTGTATATAGCTGTATATAGCCTGTATATTGACCCTGTACCGGTACCCCCTGTATATAGCTGTATATAGCCCGTATATTGACTCTGTACCGGTCCCCCTGTATATAGCTGTATATAGCCTGTATATTGACTCTGTACCGGTCCCCCCTGTATATATAGCTGTATATAGCCTGTATATTGACTCTGTACCGGTCCCCCCTGTATATAGCTGTATATAGCCTGTATATTGACTCTGTACCGGTACCCCCTGTATATAGCCTGTATATTGACTCTGTACCGGTACCCCCTGTATATAGCTGTATATAGCCTGTATATTGATTCTGTACCGTTCCCCCTGTATATAGCTGTATATAGCCTGTATATTGACTCTGTACCGGTCCCCCTGTATATAGCTGTATATAGCCTGTATATTGACTCTGTACCGGTACCCCCTGTATATAGCCTGTATATTGACTCTGTACGGTCCCCCTGTATATAGCTATATATATAGCCTGTATATTGACTCTGTACCGGTCCCCCTGTATATAGCTGTATATAGCCTGTATATTGACTCTGTACCGGTACCCCCTGTATATAGCCTGTATATTGACTCTGTACCGGTACCCCTGTATATAGCTGTATATAGCCTGTATATTGACTCTGTACCGGTCCCCCCTGTATATAGCTGTATATAGCCTGTATATTGACTCTGTACCGGTCCCCACTGTATATAGCTGTATATAGCCTGTATATTGACTCTGTACCGGTACCCCCTTTATATAGCTGTATATAGCCTGTATATTGACTCTGTACCGGTCCCCCCTGTATATAGCCTGTATATTGACTCTGTACTGGTCCCCCCTGTATATAGCTGTATATAGCCTGTATATTGACTCTGTACCGGTCCCCCCTGTATATAGCCTGTATATTGACTCTGTACTGGTCCCCCCTGTATATAGCTGTATATAGTCTGTATATTGACTCTGTACCGGTCCCCCCTGTATATAGCTGTTAGAGCCGATTTGGGCATATTTTGTATAAAAGACTGAACATACTGAGCTCCATGTACATTTGTGTAAATATATTAAATATTAATGTATATGATGAAATATTAGGTACGTACCTTTATGATTTATTTACTGGATTGAGATATATTCATTTGTTATTAGTGTAACTCAGTTTTTGGCCCCCCTCTTGCCCATTCATTGTACTGTGTTAATTGTGTTAGTATAAAGGCAGGAAGTTGGGCCTTCGGGGGAGGAGTCCTTGCTAGATGCGGGAGCGGTATAGTTTTTTGACCATATAGACATACAGAAATACAGACAGACAGGTCATATTATATTATGTATTTGCATTTCAAGTAATCTCTGCTTTAAGTTGATTGGAGAATACCTTTTTGTTAGATAAGAAGAATAAACATTTTTTGTTGCACTATATCCCTGGATCTCATTGAATGTTTGGCCGTTTGGAAACGTTGAGTGTGGACTGTATGCGTCCGAAACAACCCCGCTTCAGGCTAGGGCAGTGGCTATGGTAAAGAGGAAAGGAAGCCACTACATTCAAGTCAAAAAACTCCGTGAAGGATTACTACCGGAAGGAAATCTCCGGTTCGGACACACGCTGGATTTTGTTCTATTTGTAATTGCATTCGGACCATAAGGACAGCTCGCTTGGAAGGATTTGAACTCCTAGATTTCGCCAGCCGTGAGTAACCACTGCGAATGAATGAGCTGCCCTGTTCAAGGCGATCGTTTGATCATGCATATTATGGAAGCGCAAATGTGCTTATAATTGGAATGTTTGATAAACTTGGGAATGGAATTCAAAATACAGCGCTGTGAGAAACAATTAAGAAGTTTAAGTTTGGGAAACACAGATCCTATGCACAATGTAGCCTAATCATATATCTAATATTTGGCCTAACGTGGAAATGCAATCCATCAACGCAACGAATGCAACTTAAGGATCTAAAGATACTGCGTGTTAAAACTTCATTAAAGGGACAAAACCTCAACGGGATGAAATGTTTAAAACGCATCTAAAATGCCAAACTTGCACATGTGCAATTCAAAATGGGTCAATATGCTGAAATGGATGACTGTGTTTTTAAAGATTAAAGGAGGTCTAAAGGGGCATTACGTTTAACAATCAAACCAACAACCGTGTCATTGTAAATTGAGTGAACTAAAAGTGAATGATGGAGGAGGAAATCCCAAATAAGACTCCACTGGAGAGGGCAGAGGAGCATCTAAATTCACTCTATGCAGCCCGGAGAGGCAAACTTGGAGTGTGTACACGCAAAATGAATGAAATAAAAGTCCTTCTTGTTGATGGAGGAAACATTGCAACTGTGAATGAGAGTCTTGAAGCATTTGATGCTGTGCTCAATGACTTTAAGAAGGCTCATGAATCTGTGCTAGAGCTGGTCACAGAGGAGGAACAGGAACAGGAGAGCATTAACTATTATCAACCAAGAATGAGAACTTATGAACATTTCCTGAAAGAGGTGGAAATATGGAAAAAGGCTGAAGTTGAGCCACAAACGCTCATTGAACCACATGACAGCATTTCCAATGTGTCAAAAATATCAAGTAAAACTAAGTATTCTAAGACTGCTTCCTCAGTGTCCTCTGAACGCCTTAAAGCCGAGGCAGAACGAGCAGCTCTACTAGCTCGCCAAGCATCATTACAAGACAAGCATGCATTGGAACTGGAGAAAGCTCAACTGAATGTTAGGATGGAAAAAATGGCACTGGAAACGGACATAGCAGCATATAATGCCAAACTGAAGGTCCTGGAGAGTACCGAGTCAACTTCTCAATCCCATTCTGTGGCAGCCCATTTACTAAGCCAAGAAGATGGAATGAACTCTTATTTTGAGAAACAGGAACCAGAGGTCTATGTGGAACCTGAACCATCACCTGTTGAGTTTGCTGCATTAGGTGCAGTTCCAAAGACCCCACTACAAAGAGTTTTACAACAACCGACCACAAAGCCATCAAACCCTATTCCGAAAACAGTCGTAAACCACACTCTTCAGCAGCCAACAGCAAGGTCTAGCAATCGACACAGAATCAACACTGCGGGTATCAGCCATAATACCAGCCATGATAACCTCTCTACTGTCATGCAAAGGCAGAATGAAATTGCTGACCTCCTTGTACTACAGCACAAACAAGCCACACTCCCTGTTAGGGAGATACCTATGTTTGACGGTGATCCTCTAAACTTTAGGCCATTCATGCGTGCATTTGAGCATGGTATAGAAGATAAGACAAGCAGTCACCAGGATAGGCTCTATTACCTGGAACAATACACCTCTGGTCAGCCCAAGGATCTGGTCCGTAGTTGTCTGCATATGGAAGCCAGAAGAGGCTATGCAGTAGCTAAGAGGTTGTTAAAGGAACACTTTGGCAATGAAATCAAAGTCACCACTGCTTACATGGAAAAGGCTTGGAACTGGACAAACATCAAACCCGATGATGGAAAGGGACTGGGTGGTTATGCACTCTATCTAAGAGGTTGCTGTAACGCTATGCAAGACCTACAGAACATGGAAGAGCTTAATCTTCCCTCCAACATAAAGCTGATCATGTCAAAACTTCCCTACAAACTAAGGGGAAAAATGGAGGTCTATGGCATGTGATATTTTAGAGAGAAGTCACCTGAGGGCCCAGTTCAGTGACCTGGTAACGTTCATGGAAAAACAGGCCAAAATACTGCAGGATCCGTTGTATGGAGATATTCAAGATCCCCTGTACAACAAAAGGTTTTTAAAACCCAAAACAGAAGCTGACTTTAAACAGCAGTTCAAGTCCAAGAGTAGGGGAAGCAGCTTTGCCACTACAGTAGCTGTAGTGGCAGATTGTGACTCTGAAAAACCTTTAAAAGAACAAACATTCAAAGTAAAGAGACCAGGCACCTACCCTTCTGATGCTCCCAGTATCTCATGTATATTTTGTGCTGGTGCGCATTTATTGGTCGACTGCCAACAGGTGAAGGCACAGCCACATGAATTCAAGGTTGAGTTTCTGAGATCAAAAGGCCTTTGTTTTGGCTGTTTGATGAGAGGACACTTAAGCAGAGAATGTAAAAGAAGGATGACCTGTCAGAGCTGTCAAAGAAAGCACCCCACTATCCTGCACATTGAAGGAAGAGAGAGATTTAGATCTCAAAAAGGCAGATATGAGTGGTGTAGCAGTAAAGCGGGAGGAGACTGTCAGCAGTGCTCTTGTTTCACTGGAAGCTGGTGAAGATACCGGGGCCGGTACAGATTGTGCACTTGCAATTGTGCCAGTTCAAGTAAAGGTGGCAAATGGAAGCAAGTCTGTGTTAACCTATGCGTTTCTCGATTCTGGTAGCTCAGCAACATTTTGTACGGAGAGACTCATGAGGCAGTTGCAAGCTAAAGGCAGTGCGACTGAAATTCTGCTACGAACAATGGGGCAGGAGAGTCCTACCAAGAGCTTTGAGATATCTGGATTAGAGATTGGCAATGTGGAAGGCGACACATTTCTTGCATTACCAAAGGTCTACACCCAACATAAGATCCCAGTGACAAGAGAGAACATTCCCACTCAGAAAGAGCTCAAAAGGTGGCCATACCTGAAAGAGGTTCAGTTGAAGGAGATTGATGCTGACGTCGAACTTCTGATTGGCGTAAATGCTCCAAAGGCAATGGAACCCTGGCAAATCATAAATAGCCAAGGCAACGGACCGTATGCAGTGAAAACCCTCTTTGGATGGGTGATGAATGGTCCTCTCAACAGTTGTACCATGGCAGAAGAATCCGGGCGTCCCTACGGTGATGGCCAATCGTATCTCAATGGCCGACCTGGGGGTTCTTCTTGTAAATCAGTACAACCATGACTTCCCTGAGAGAGTATGAAGAGAAAAGTGAGATGTCAGCTGAGGATCGTAGGTTTATGGAGATAGTATCAAGCTCCATAACCCTCAAAGACCATCACTACTACTTACCGTTGCCCTTTCGCAACAAAGATGTAGTCCTGCCAAACAACCGTGACATGGCAAAGCAGCGGGCTCTAAATATTATCAGGAAGTTCAAGAAGGACAAAGGTTACGCTGCAGAGTACAAAGGCTTCATGGAAGAGATGATAACAAAAGGTTACGCCGAGAAGGTACCACAAGAACAGCTCCTCAGAGAGAAAGGCAAGGTATGGTACATACCACACCATGGCGTTCACCATAAGCGCAAAGGAACGATACGAGTGGTGTTTGACTGTTCATCATCCTATAAAGGTACATCTCTTAACAGTGAACTCCTTCAAGGCCCTGACCTGGCAAACACGCTTATAGGAGTCTTGCTAAGATTTCGGCAAGAGCACATTGCCATGATGGCAGACATCGAAGGAATGTTCCATCAAGTACGTGTCCATGAAGATGACTTAGACTTCCTGCGATTCCTATGGTGGCCGGATGGTGATACTAACAAAAGATTGGAGGAGTACAGAATGACAGTACATCTTTTCGGTGCTATATCCTCTCCAAGTTGTGCAAACTTTGCACTGCGAAAGACTGCAGAAGACAACTGTGAGGGGTACGATGAAGAGGTGATTCAAACAGTCAAGTCCAACTTCTATGTTGATGACTGCCTCAAGTCAGTGGCCACAGAAGAACAAGCCATAGCTCTCACAAGAAACCTCAGGGATGTGTGCTCTCAAGGTGGGTTCAAATTGACCAAGTGGGTCAGCAACAGCCGCACTGTACTAGCTTCTATCCCTGATGAACACAAAGCCAAGCAGATAAAAGAACTGGACCTGGACAGAGAAAAGCTGCCTGTTGAAAGAGCACTTGGAATCCGATGGAACATTGAAAGGGATGTGTTTACCTTCCAGGTCACTGTCAAGAACAGACCCCTTACAAGAAGAGGTATTCTCTCAACTGTCAGCTCTATTTATGATCCATTAGGTTTCCTCGCCCCATTCGTATTAAAGGCAAAGCAAATTCTTCAAGTGCTCTGCAAGCTAAAGTGTGGATGGGACGAAGTCATCCCTGAAGAACACTCTATTTCATGGAAGAGATGGCTCTCAGAGCTGGACCAGCTCTCCAGATTCCAGATCAACAGGTGTATGATGCCGGAGAACTTTGGTCAAATCAAGACCGCACAGCTGCATCACTTCGGTGATGCAAGTGAACAAGGTTATGGCACGGCAAGCTACCTTAGGTTCACAAACGTTATGGAAAAGGTCCACATCGCATTCATACTGGGGAAATCAAGGGTGACTCCACTCAAGCAGATGACGATCCCCAGACTGGAACTTGCTGCAGCAACATTGGCAGTGCGAGTGGACAGGATGTTAAGGTTGGAGCTCCAGATTGAACTTGAGGAGTCAACTTTCTGGACAGACAGCCAGTCGGTGCTAAAATACATCCGCAACGATACCAAGAGATTCCATACTTTTGTGGCTAATAGGGTTGCTATGATCCGTGACCTATCGAAAGCAAAACAGTGGAGGTATTTGAACTCCAAACACAACCCAGCCGATGATGCCTCAAGAGGATTACATGTTGAAACTTTCCTGAACTCAAAGAGATGGCGCAAAGGACCAGAATTCCTGGAGAAAACAGAAACACAATGGCCGAAAGTCCCCGAGGAGCTTGGCTCCATCCCTCCAGATGATCCAGAGGTGAGAAAAGACGTCATCGTAAACAGTACATGTGTGGAAGAAAAGAGTCCGACCAGCAAACTGATTGAGTACTATTCAACATGGAACAGCTTGAAGAAAGCAGTTGCCTGGATGCTGAAACTGAAGAGACTTCTACTACAGTTAAGCCAGAAAAGGAAAGTTCTCACCCAAACTGATCCAGGATCAGATCAGAGTCTGACAAACTCACTGAAGGAACAAATTGACAAGTTCAAACTGACGCTTTGGAAAAGAAAGTCTGTCTGTAGATGACCTAGATGAAGCAGAAAAGGTCATCATTCGATTTGAGCAACGACAGCACTTTAAACAAGAAATTGCACTAGTTGTAAAAGGAAAACAATGTGCCAAGAGAAGCGGCTCAATCTGTAAGCTTGATCCAATAGTTGACAATGGCATTCTGAGAGTAGGAGGAAGGTTAAGCAAAGCTGCTATGCCTACGGAACTAAAGAATCCTATGATCCTGCCCAAAGACTCCTACATCTCCAAACTGATCTTACTCCACATCCATGAGCAGGTTGGCCACTCTGGGAGAGGTCACATGCTTTCTAGACTTCGCCAGCGATATTGGATACCCTGTGCCAACTCCTTAGCAAGGAAGATCCTTAAGAGCTGTGTCTTCTGCAGGCGGATGCAAGCTAGAGCTGGGGAACAGAAGATGGCTGACCTTCCACAAGATCGGGTAGCACCTGATTTGCCGCCTTTCACCCATGTGGGCATAGATTACTTTGGCCCCATAGAGGTGAAGCGAGGCCGCGTTCATGTGAAGCGGTATGGTGTGATCTTTACTTGCCTTGTGAGTCGAGCTGTCCATCTAGAAGTTGCTAGTTATCTGGATACTGATTCCTGCATCAATGCCCTGCGCAGGTTCATCTGTCGAAGGGGCCCAGTAACAAGTATCAGAACAGACAATGGCACCAACTTTGTTGGAACACACAGAGAGCTAGGAGAAGCTCTGAAAGAGCTGGATCACAACAAGATTCAAAATAAATTACTGAAGGAAGGGAGTGACATGGTCATTCAACCCTCCCTCTGGAGCCCACCATGGGGGGTATGGGGAGAGGTTGATCCGACTGGTGAAAAAAGATCCTCTATTCAGTCCTTAAAGAGCAAGTACTGGATGATGAGGCTTTGCAGACAGCCTTGTGTGAAGTTGAGGCGATTATGAACGACAGACCAATCACTACTGTAACAAATGACCCTAACGATCTAGAACCCCTGACTCCGAACCATCTGCTTCATCTGAAAGCAAAGCCAGTCCTGCCACCAGGACTATTCCAGAGAAGTGACCTATACTCACGAAGGAGATGGAAGCAAGTACAATATACAGTGGGGAAAAAAAGTATTTAGTCAGCCACCAATTGTGCATGTTCTCCCACTTAAAAAGATGAGAGAGGCCTGTAATTTTCATCATAGGTACACGTCAACTATGACAGACAAAATGAGGAAAAAAAATCCAGAAAATCACATTGTAGGATCTTTTATGAATTTATTTGCAAATTATGGTGGAAAATAAGTATTTGGTCAATAACAAAAGTTTCTCAATACTTTGTTATATACCCTTTGTTGGCAATGACACAGGTCAAACGTTTTCTGTAAGTCTTCACAAGGTTTTCACACGCTGTTGCTGGTATTTTGGCCCATTCCTCCATGCAGATCTCCTCTAGAGCAGTGATGTTTTGGGGCTGTAGCTGGGCAACACAGACTTTCAACTCCCTCCAAAGATTTTCTATGGGGTTGAGATCTGGAGACTGGCTAGGCCACTCCAGGACCTTGAAATGCTTCTTACGAAGCCACTCCTTCGTTGCCCGGGGCGGTGTGTTTGGGATCATTGTCATGCTGAAAGACCCAGCCACGTTTCATCTTCAATGCCCTTGCTGATGGAAGGAGGTTTTCACTCAAAATCTCACGATACATGGCCCCATTCATTCTTTCATTTACACGGATCAGTCGTCCTGGTCCCTTTGCAGAAAAACAGCCCCAAAGCATGATGTTTCCACCCCCATGCTTCACAGTAGGTATGGTGTTCTTTGGAAGCAACTCAGCATTCTTTGTCCTCCAAACACGACGAGTTGAGTTTTTACCAAAAAGTTCTATTTTGGTTTCATCTGACCATATGACATTCTCCCAATCCTCTTCTGGATCATCCAAATGGACTCTAGCAAACTTCAGACGGGCCTGGACATGTACTGGCTTAAGCAGGGGGGACACTCAGGATTTGAGTCCCTGGCGGCGTAGTGTGTTACTGATGGTAGGCTTTGTTACTTTGGTCCCAGCTCTCTACAGGTCATTCACTAGGTCCCCCTGTGTGGTTCTGGGATTTTTGCTCACCGTTCTTGTGACCATTTTGACCCCACGGGTGAGATCTTGCGTGGAGCCCCAGATCGAGGGAGATTATCAGTGGTCTTGTATGTCTTCCATTTCCTAATAATTGCTCCTACAGTTGATTTCTTCAAACCAAGCTGCTTACCTATTGCAGATTCAGTCTTCCCAGCCTGGTGCAGGTCTACAATTTTGTTTCTGGTGTCCTTTGACAGCTCTTTGGTCTTGGCCATAGTGGAGTTTGGAGTGTGACTGTTTGAGGTTGTGGACAGGTGTCTTTTATACTGATAACAAGTTCAAACAGGTGCCATTAATACAGGTAACGAGTGGAGGACAGAGGAGCCTCTTAAAAAAATAAGTTACAGGTCTGTGAGAGCCAGAAATCTTGCTTGTTTGTAGGTGACCAAATACTTATTTTCCACCATAATTTGCAAATAAATTCATTAAAAATCCTACAATGTGATTTTCTGGATTTTTTTTTCTCAATTTGTCTGTCATAGTTGACGTGTACCTATGATGAAAAGTACAGGCCTCTCTCATCTTTTTAAGTGGGAGAACTTGCACAATTGGTGGCTGACTAAATACTTTTTTTCCCCACTGTATCACTGACCTCTTCTGGAAGAGATGGATCAGGGAGTATCTTCCACTTATGCAGGAGCGGAACAAGTGGAACAAAACTAAGAGAAACTTCAGTCCTGGTGACCTTGTGGTCATCGTCGATGACACCGCCCCAAGGAACTCTTGGCTAATGGGGCGTGTGGTGAAGGCTTTGCCAGGGGCCAAAGGTCTTGTCCGGAGCGTCATGGTTAAGACTAAGACCAATATCCTACAGAGACCTATCAATAAACTCTGTCTGCTCCTTGAGGCGACGAAGTGAGACACACACACACACACAGTGCTCCATCTTTGAATCACGTGCACCTCTGATTCGTTGATGTCGTACTCTTACATTCTTTGATGTCATACATTTTGTGGACGTCAAACTCTTGACATTTTTTGGAAGTTGAACACCTTTACACTTCAACTCAGACTGAGATCTATGGACTATTTTCCTATATGGCACCTTGTATATTTGTATATAGCTATGAACTGTAATGGTGCTCTGGTATAGAATGTTTTTGTATTGGCTCTACGTTTGAATATTAAGTAATTGTTGTGCATTCAGTGCAGTCAACAATTAGGGGCCGGTATGTTAGAGCCGATTTGGGCATATTTTGTATAAAAGACTGAACATACTGAGCTCCATGTACATTTGTGTAAATATATTAAATATTAATGTATATGATGAAATATTAGGTACGTACCTTTATGATTTATTTACTGGATTGAGATATATTCATTTGTTATTAGTGTAACTCAGTTTTTGGCCCCCCCTCTTGCCCATTCATTGTACTGTGTTAATTGTGTTAGTATAAAGGCAGGAAGTTGGGCCTTCGGGGGAGGAGTCCTTGCTAGATGCGGGAGCGGTATAGTTTTTTGACCATATAGACATACAGAAATACAGACAGACAGGTCATATTATATTATGTATTTGCATTTCAAGTAATCTCTGCTTTAAGTTGATTGGAGAATACCTTTTTGTTAGATAAGAAGAATAAACATTTTTTGTTGCACTATATCCCTGGATCTCATTGAATGTTTGGCCGTTTGGAAACGTTGAGTGTGGACTGTATGCGTCCGAAACAACCCCGCTTCAGGCTAGGGCAGTGGCTATGGTAAAGAGGAAAGGAAGCCACTACAATAGCTGTATATAGCCTGTATATTGACTCTGTACCGGTCCCCCCTGTATATAGCTGTATATAGCCTGTATATTGACTCTGTACCGGTCCCCACTGTATATAGCTGTATATAGCCTGTATATTGACTCTGTACCGGTCCCCCCTGTATATAGCTGTATATAGCCTGTATATTGACTCTGTACCGGCCACCCCTGTATATAGCCTGTATATTGACTCTGTACCGGTCCCCCCTGTATATAGCCTGTATATAGCCTGTATATTGACTCTGTACCGGTCCCCCCTGTATATAACTGTATATAGCTGTATATTGACTCTGTACCGGTCCCCCCTGTATATAGCTGTATATAGCCTGTATATTGACTCTGTACCGGTCCCCCCTATATATAGCTGTATATAGCCTGTATATTGACTCTGTACCGGTACCCCCTGTATATAGCCTGTATATTGACTCTGTACCGGCCACCCCTGTATATAGCCTGTATATTGACTCTGTACCGGTCCCCCCTGTATATAGCTGTATATAGCCTGTATATTGACTCTGTACCGGTACCCCTGTATATAGCCTGTATATAGCCTGTATATTGACTCTGTACCGGTACCCCCTGTATATAGCCTATATATTGACTCTGTACTGGTACCCCTGTATATAGCCTGTATATTGACTCTGTACCGGTCCCCCCTGTATATAGCCTGTATATAGCCTGTATATTGACTCTGTACCGGTACCCCCTGTATATAGCATGTATCTTGACTCTGTACCGGTCCCCCCTGTATATAACTGTATATAGCCTGTATATTGACTCTGTACCGGTCCCCCTGTATATAGCTGTATATAGCCTGTATATTGACTCTGTACCGGTCCCCCTGTATATAGCTGTATATAGCCTGTATATTGACTCTGTACCGGTACCCCCTGTATATAGCTGTATATTGACTCTGTACCGGTCCCCCCTGTATATAGCTGTATATAGCCTGTATATTGACTCTGTACCGGCCACCCCTGTATATAGCCTGTATATTGACTCTGTACCGGTCCCCCTGTATATAGCCTGTATATAGCCTGTATATTGACTCTGTCCCGGTCCCCCTGTATATAGCTGATATAGCCTGTATATTGACTCTGTACCGGTACCCCCTGTATATAGCCTGTATATTGACTCTGTACCGGCCACCCCTGTATATAGCCTGTATATTGACTCTGTACCGGTCCCCCCTGTATATAGCTGTATATAGCCTGTATATAGACTCTGTACCGGTACCCCCTGTATATAGCTGTATATAGCCTGTATATTGACTCTGTACCGGTCCCCCCTGTATATAGCTGTATATAGCCTGTATATTGACTCTGTACCGGTCCACCCTGTATATAGCTGTATATAGCCTCTATATTGACTCTGTACCGGTCCCCCCTGTATATAGCCTGTATATTGACTCTGTACCGGTACCCCCTGTATATAGCTGTATATAGCCTGTATATTGACTCTGTACCGGTCCCCCTGTATATAGCCTGTATATTGACTCTGTACCGGTCCCCCTGTATATAACTGTATATAGCCTGTATATTGACTCTGTACCGGTCCCCCCTGTATATAGCTGTATATAGCCTGTATATTGACTCTGTACCGGTCCCCCTGTATATAGCTGTATATAGCCTGTATATTGACTCTGTACCGGTACCCCCTGTATATAGCTGTATATTGACTCTGTACCGGTCCCCCCTGTATATAGCTGTATATAGCCTGTATATTGACTCTGTACCGGCCACCCCTGTATATAGCCTGTATATTGACTCTGTACCGGTCCCCCCTGTATATAGCCTGTATATAGCCTGTATATTGACTCTGTCCCGGTCCCCCCTGTATATAGCTGTATATAGCCTGTATATTGACTCTGTACCGGTACCCCCTGTATATAGCCTGTATATTGACTCTGTACCGGCCACCCCTGTATATAGCCTGTATATTGACTCTGTACCGGTCCCCCCTGTATATAGCTGTATATAGCCTGTATATAGACTCTGTACCGGTACCCCCTGTATATAGCTGTATATAGCCTGTATATTGACTCTGTACCGGTCCCCCCTGTATATAGCTGTATATAGCCTGTATATTGACTCTGTACCGGTCCACCCTGTATATAGCTGTATATAGCCTCTATATTGACTCTGTACCGGTCCCCCCTGTATATAGCCTGTATATTGACTCTGTACCGGTACCCCCTGTATATAGCTGTATATAGCCTGTATATTGACTCTGTACCGGTCCCCCCTGTATATAGCCTGTATATTGACTCTGTACCGGTCCCCCTGTATATAGCTGTATATAGCCTGTATATTGACTCTGTACCGGTACCCCCTGTATATAGCTGTATATAGCCTGTATATTGACCCTGTACCGGTACCCCCTGTATATAGCTGTATATAGCCTGTATATTGACTCTGTACCGGTCCCCCCTGTATATAGCTGTATATAGCCTGTATATTGACTCTGTACCGGTCCCCCCTGTATATAGCTGTATATAGCCTGTATATTGACTCTGTACCGGTCCCCCCTGTATATAGCTTTATATAGCCTGTATATTGACTCTGTACCGGTACCCCCTGTATATAGCCTGTATATTGACTCTGTACCGGTACCCCCTGTATATAGCTGTATATAGCCTGTATATTGACTCTGTACCAGTCCCCCCTGTATATAGCTGTATATAGCCTGTATATTGACTCTGTACCGGTCCCCCCTGTATATAGCTGTATATAGCCTGTATATTGACTCTGTACCGGTACCCCCTGTATATAGCCTGTATATTGACTCTGTACCGGTCCCCCCTGTATATAGCTATATATAGCCTGTATATTGACTCTGTACCGGTCCCCCCTGTAAATAGCTGTATATAGCCTGTATATTGACTCTGTACCGGTACCCCCTGTATATAGCCTGTATATTGACTCTGTACCGGTCCCCCCTGTATATAGCTGTATATAGCCTGTATATTGACTCTGTACTGGTACCCCTGTATATAGCCTGTATATTGACTCTGTACCGGTACTCCCTGTATATAGCCTGTATATAGCCTGTATATTGACTCTGTACCGGTACCCCCTGTATATAGCCTGTATATTGACTCTGTACCGGTCCCCCCTGTATATAGCTGTATATAGCCTGTATATTGACTCTGTACCGGTACCCCCTGTATATAGCTGTATATAGCCTGTATATTGACTCTGTACCGGTCCCCCCTGTATATAGCTGTATATAGCCTGTATATTGACTCTGTACCGGCCACCCCTGTATATAGCCTGTATATTGACTCTGTACCGGTCCCCCCTGTATATAGCTGTATATAGCCTGTATATAGACTCTGTACCGGTCCCCCCTGTATATAGCTGTATATAGCCTCTATATTGACTCTGTACCGGTCCCCCCTGTATATAGCCTGTATATTGACTCTGTACCGGTCCCCCTGTATATAGCCTGTATATTGACTCTCTACCGGTCCCCCCTGTATATAGCTGTTTATAGCCTGTATATTGACTCTGTACCGGTACCCCCTGTATATAGCTGTATATAGCCTGTATATTGACCCTGTACCGGTACCCCCTGTATATAGCTGTATATAGCCTGTATATTGACTCTGTACCGGTCCCCCCTGTATATAGCTGTATATAGCCTGTATATTGACTCTGTACCGGTCCCCCCTGTATATAGCTGTATATAGCCTGTATATTGACTCTGTACCGGTCCCCCCTGTATATAGCTGTATATAGCCTGTATATTGACTCTGTACCGGTACCCCTGTATATAGCTGTATATAGCCTGTATATTGACTCTGTACCGGTCCCCCTGTATATAGCTGTATATTGACTCTGTACCGGTCCCCCCTGTATATAGCTGTACATAGCCTGTATATTGACTCTGTACCGGTACCCCCTGTATATAGCTGTATATAGCCTGTATATTGACTCTGTACCGGTCCCCCCTGTATATAGCCTGTATATTGACTCTGTACTGGTCCCCCCTGTATATAGCTGTATATAGCCTGTATATTGACTCTGTACCGGTCCCCCCTGTATATAGCCTGTATATTGACTCTGTACTGGTCCCCCCTGTATATAGCTGTATATAGTCTGTATATTGACTCTGTACCGGTCCCCCCTGTATATAGCTGTATATAGCCTGTATATTGACTCTGTACCGGTCCCCCTGTATATAGCTGTATATTGACTCTGTACCGGTACCCCTGTATATAGCTGTATATAGCCTGTATATTGACTCTGTACGGTCCCCCCTGTATATAGCTGTAAATAGCCTGTATATTGACTCTGTACGGTCCCCCTGTATATAGCTGTATATAGCCTGTATATTGACTCTGTACCGGTACCCCCTGTATATAGCCTGTATATTGACTCTGTACGGTACCCCCTGTATATAGCTGTATATAGCCTGTATATTGACTCTGTACCGGTCCCCCCTGTATATAGCTGTATATAGCCTGTATATTGACTCTGTACCGGTCCCCCCTGTATATAGCTGTATATAGCCTGTATATTGATTCTGTACCGGTACCCCCTGTATATAGCCTGTATATTGACTCTGTACCGGTCCCCCCTGTATATAGCTATATATAGCCTGTATATTGACTCTGTACCGGTCCCCCCTGTATATAGCTGTATATAGCCTGTATATTGACTCTGTACCGGTACCCCCTGTATATAGCCTGTATATTGACTCTGTACCAGTACCCCCTGTATATAGCTGTATATAGCCTGTATATTGACTCTGTACCGGTACCCCCTGTATATAGCCTGTATATTGACTCTGTACCGGTCCCCCCTGTATATAGTTGTATATAGCCTGTATATTGACTCTGTACCGGTACCCCCTGTATATAGCTGTATATAGCCTGTATATTGACTCTGTACCGGTCCCCCCTGTATATAGCTGTATATAGCCTGTATATTGACTCTGTACCGGTCCCCACTGTATATAGCTGTATATAGCCTGTATATTGACTCTGTACCGGTACCCCCTGTATATAGCTGTATATAGCCTGTATATTGACTCTGTACCGGTCCCCCCTGTATATAGCTGTATATTGACTCTGTACCGGTCCCCCCTGTATATAGCTGTATATAGCCTGTATATTGACTCTGTACCGGTACCCCCTGTATATAGCTGTATATAGCCTGTATATTGACTCTGTACCGGTCCCCCCTGTATATAGCTGTATATAGACTCTGTACCGGTCCCCCCTGTATATAGCCTGTATATAGCCTGTATATTGACTCTCTACCGGTCCCCCCTGTATATAGCCTGTATATTGACTCTGTACCGGTCCCCCCTGTATATAACTGTATATAGCCTGTATATTGACTCTGTACCGGTCCCCCCTGTATATAGCTGTATATAGCCTGTATAGTTTGGTTTTCGCCAGGCATTACTGGAACCATGTCGTCCAAAAAGTTATACTTTTGAATTGTACCGGTACCCCCTGTATATAGCCTGTATATTGACTCTGTACCGGTACCCCCTGTATATAGCTGTATATAGCCTGTATATTGACTCTGTACCGGTACCCCCTGTATATAGCCTGTATATTGACTCTGTACCGGTCCCCCCTGTATATAGTTGGATATAGCCTGTATATTGACTCTGTACCGGTACCCCCTGTATATAGCTGTATATAGCCTGTATATTGACTCTGTACCGGTCCCCCCTGTATATAGCTGTATATAGCCTGTGTATTGACTCTGTACCGGTCCCCACTGTATATAGCTGTATATAGCCTGTATATTGACTCTGTACCGGTACCCCCTGTATATAGCTGTATATAGCCTGTATATTGACTCTGTACCGGTCCCCCCTGTATATAGCCTGTATATTGACTCTGTACTGGTCCCCCCTGTATATAGCTGTATATAGCCTGTATATTGACTCTGTACCGGTCCCCCCTGTATATAGCCTGTATATTGACTCTGTACTGGTCCCCCCTGTATATAGCTGTATATAGTCTGTATATTGACTCTGTACCGGTCCCCCCTGTATATAGCTGTATATAGCCTGTATATTGACTCTGTACCGGTCCCCCCTGTATATAGCTGTATATAGACTCTGTACCGGTCCCCCCTGTATACAGCTGTATATAGCCTGTATATTGACTCTGTACCGGTACCCCCTGTATATAGCTGTATATAGCCTGTATATTGACTCTGTACCGGTCCCCCCTGTATATAGCTGTATATTGACTCTGTACCGGTCCCCCCTGTATATAGCTGTATATAGCCTGTATATTGACTCTGTACCGGTCCCCCCTGTATATAGCTGTATATAGCCTGTGTTGATAAAACAAGTTTACTGGAGAACTGAGACCAAGTAGAGACTTTGGACAGGGTGGATATGGTATAATAAAGGCAGTTTATTCAGAGGTAAAGATATCTGGAATCGCGTGCACGGACCCGTTCGTCAATCTCGTAGGGAGATATCTGAGAGAGCCCCGAAACATTGTGTGCTGACATTTTATACAATAAAATGAAGTAGGTTGAATCTAGTAGTTCTGATCTTCTGATTGGTCCTGATGAGTTGGGCGAGGTCCCCTCCAGGTTAGTATCACTGTTGCATTGGCTCTGAGTCGGGTTCTCTGTCTTCAGATGTTCAGCCTAAGAGAAGGGGATTTTTGTGTGTGTGTGTGTGTGTGTGTGTTTAACAGTGATGATGTGTGTGTGTGTGTGTGTGTGTGTGTTATCAGTGATGATGTGTGTGTGTGTGTGTGTGTGTGTGTGTTTATCAGTGATGATGTGTGTGTGTGTGTGTGTGTGTGTGTGTGTGGGTGTGTGTGTGTGTCCTCAGAGCAAGAACTCGTGAGTTGGAAGAACTGAGAGACCTATGGCGTGGGTGTTGTCCTTAGCCACCTGCTGACAAGGCTGACAAGATAGGACTCTTTTGTCCATTGTATTGAATACAAAGGCCCAACACAAAATGGGTCATGCACAAGATTTTAGTCAGACCAAGCTATAACATTATATATTTACTACGACACCTGTATATTGACTCTGTACCGGTCCCCCCTGTATATAGCTGTATATAGCCTGTATAGTTTGGTTTTCGCCAGGCATTACTGGAACCATGTCGTCCAAAAAGTTATACTTTTGAATCATCTGTCCATAGAAAGTTATTCCAAGAGTCTTGATGATCATCCAGGTGCTTTTTGGCAAACTTGAGTCAACTTTTTGGACGAGATGGGTCCCATTATGCCTGGCAAAAACCAAACACTGCATTCCACAGTAAGAACATCATACCAAAGGTCAAGCATGGTGGTGGTGGTGTGATGGTTTGGGGATGCTTTGCTGCCTCAGGACCTGGACGACTTGCCTTAATAGAAGGAGCCATGAATTCTGCTCTGTATCAGAGAATTCTACAGGAGAATGTCAGGCCATCCGTCTGTGAGCTGAAGCTGAAGTGCAGCTGGGTCATGCAGCAAGACAATGATCCAAAACACACAATCAAGTCTACATGAAAATTGCTAAAAAGCAACACATTTTACGTTTTTGAAATACCTAGTCAAAGTCCAGACCTAATCTCAATTGAGATGTTGTGGCAGGACTTGAAACGAGCAGTTCATGCTTGAAAACCCACACGTCACTGAGTTAAAGCAGTTCTGCATGGAGGAGTGGGCCAAAATTCCTCCACAGCGACGTGAGAGACTGATCAACAACCACAGAAAGCATTTGGTTGGAGTCATTGCAGCTAAAGGTGGCACAACCAGTTATTGAGTGTAAGGGGGCAATTACTTTTTCACACAGGGGCATTGGGTGTTGCATAACTTTGTTTATGAAATAAATATGTAATTGTTGTGTTATTTGTTCACTTATGTTCCCTTTATCTAATATTAGGTTTTGGTTGAAGATCTGATAACATTCAGTATCACAAATATGCAAAAGTAGAGAAAATTAGAAAGGGGTGTGATGTCACGAGAGGCTGTGTCCTGGAGGGACGTTACATCCCCCTGAGGTGGCTGCAAACCCAGACAGCTATGGCTCCATCTGCTGGTAGGGTCGGGAACTCCACCCCTCTATGGCCAATCTTCCCACGCAGCTGAAACAAATGAGGAGCTGATGAGCTGAAGGTTTGGGAAGGGAAGAGACACAGTCTCCAACCTGGGCTCTCTGGAGGACAAGAGTGCTGCACGTCCACTTCCATGAGGAATATAAGGATTTGGAGATACTTACCTTTGGGAAATACTCACCTTTGGATATATGCACCTGTGGAAATACGTGAGAGACATTTGGAAGGACTTTTTTGCTGGGTTGGCCACTAGCTGCAACGTGGACTACAGTAAGGCTGGGGAAAAGTTATCTGAGCGAGTGAGAATTATGATTTTGGATGTGGAAGAGACATCCCTGAACTGTTAACCCTTAAAGAGCCACAAGAGAACAGAATTTTGTTATATTTTCGTTAATTTCCCAAGACCTATAATAAAATCCTTGTTTTGTTTGAACCTTGTCTCCTTGCACTACTTGAGCAATCCCGCTGAAAGCTGTGTAGCCTCTCGTGACGTCACAGGGGGCAAATACTTTTTCATAGCATTTTGAAAGGGGGCAAATAGAAAATTAGAAAGGGGGCAAATACTTTTTCATAGCATTTTGTCATAACAAACACTGTATGATCAGATCACTATCAGAGCCCGGGAGGTAGAGAGAGCAGAAGTGTGTGTTTGTGTACACAGGACCAGCTTACTTAGGCGACTCTTCTCCAGGTTCATCTCTCTGTAGGTGATGGCTTTGTTATAGAAGGTTTGGGACTCGCTTCCTTTTAGGTGGTTGTAGAATTGAACGGCTCTTTTCTGGATTTTGATAATTAGCGGGTATCGGCCTAATTGTGCTCTGCATGCATTATTTGGTGTTTTACGTTGTACACGGAGGATATTTTGCAGAATTCTGCATGCAGTGTCTCAATTTGGTGTTTGTCCCATTTTGTGAATTCTTGGTTGGTGAGCGGACCCCAGACCTCACAACCATGAAGGGCAATGGGTTCTATAACTGATTCAAGTATTTTTAGCCAGATCCTAATTGGTATGTTGAATTTTATGTTCCTTTTGATGGCGTAGAAGGCCCTTCTTGCCTTGTATATCAGATCGTTCACCGCTTTCTGGAAGTTACCTGTGGCGCTGATGTTTAGGCCGAGGTACATATACTTTTTTGTGTGCTCTAGGGCAACGGTAGCTAGATGGAATTTGTCTTACTGAGATTTACTGTCAGGGCCCAGGTCTGACAGAATCTGTGCAGAAGATCTAGGTGCTGCTGTAGGCCCTCCTTGGTTGTGAACAGAAGCACCTCTCTCTTTCACTTTCTCTCTCTATCTCACTGTTTCCATCTCCCTCTCTCCCACCCCCCTCCTTCACAGCTTTGACCTTGACTTTGTGGAATGTGCTCTCTGAGAGAGAGAGAGAGAGAGAGAGAGAGAGAGAGAGAGAGAGAGAGAGAGAGAGAGAGAGAGAGAGAGAGAGAGAGAGAGAGAGAGAGAGAGAGAGAGAGAGAGAGAGAGAGAGAGAGAGAGAGAGAGAGAGAGAGAGAGAGAGAGAGAGAGAGAGAGAGAGAGAGAGAGAGAGAGAGAGAGAGAGAGAGAGAGAGAGAGAGAGAGAGAGAGAGAGAGAGAGAGAGAGAGAGAGAGAGAGAGAGAGAGAGAGAGAGAGAGAGAGAGAGAGAGAGAGAGAGAGAGAGAGAGAGAGAGAGAGAGAGAGAGAGAGAGAGAGAGAGAGAGAGAGAGAGAGAGAGAGAGAGAGAGAGAGAGAGAGAGAGAGAGAGAGAGAGAGAGAGAGAGAGAGAGAGAGAGAGAGAGAGAGAGAGAGAGAGAGAGAGAGAGAGAGAGAGAGAGAGAGTCAAACTCCTTAGTCTCCTCACTCCTTTAGTGTGCTGCCAAAATGTGTTTTCACTTTGTTGAAAGAATGGGGATGTCTCTTAGGTTTTGTTTTAGTTTCTGCTTTTCATTGTTTGTGCCATTCCAGGAGAAGATTTTATTAGAATTTATCTAACTCATACAGTGAAAATTTATTCTGCTTCACAATTGAGTTTGATCTTATGTAGTAAAATATATTGCCTGTGTGTTTTAAACTTCGCACATGCCTGAACATGTCCATACATACAGTGTCATGTGTTTATGTTCCCCTCCTAACCAGAAATTAAGCTAACATGTCCTACTGTGGCTACATTCTTCTAACATATGTATGTATGGCTGTATGTATAGTCATTGTATCCGGTATGTGTGAATGGCTGTAACATAGTAATTGTATCCGGTATGTACAGTGCATTCGGAAAGTATTCAGACCCCTTGACTTTTTCCACATTTTGTTACGTTACAGCCTTATTCTAAAATTGATTAAATAGATTTTTTTCCTCCTCAATCTACACACAATACCGCATAATGACAAAGCAAAAACTGGTTTTTAGAAATTGTTGGTAATTTATTAAAAACCTGAAATATGACATTTACATAAGTATTCAGACTCTTTACTCAGTACTTGGTTGAAGCACCTTTGGCAGAGATTACAGCCTTGAGTGTATTTGGGGAGTTTCTCCCATTCTTCTCTGCAGATCCTCTCAAGCTCTGTCAGGTTGGATGGGGAGCGTTGCTGCACAGCTATTTTCAGGTCTCTCCAGAGATCGGGTTCAAGTCCAGGCTCTGGCTGGGCCACTCAAGGAAATTCAGAGACTTGTCCCGAAGCCACTCCTGCGTTTTCTTGGCTGTGTGCTTAGGGTCATTGTCCTGTTGGAAGATGAACCTTCGCCAAAGTCTGTAGCAGGTTTCATCAATAATCGGTCTGTACTTTGCTCTGTTCATCTTTTCCTCGATCCTGACTAGTCTCCCAGTCCCTGCCGCTGAAAAACATCCCCACAGCATGATGCTGCCACCACCATGCTTCACCGTAGGGATGGTACCAGGTTTCCTTCACTGTATTTGGCTTGGCATTCAGGCCAAATACAGTGGGAAAAAAAAGTATTTAGTCAGCCACCAATTGTGCAAGTTCTCCCACTTAAAAAGATGAGAGAGGCCTGTAATTTTCATCATAGGTACACGTCAACTATGACAGACAAATTGAGAAAAGAAAATCCAGAAAATCACATTGTAGGATTTTTAATGAATTGATTTGCAAATTATGGTGGAAAATAAGTATTTGGTCACCTACAAACAAGCAAGATTTCTGGCTCTCACAGACCTGTAACTTCTTCTTTAAGAGGCTCCTCTGTCCTCCACTCGTTACCTGTATTAATAGCACCTGTTTGAACTTGTTATCAGTATAAAAGACACCTGTCCACAACCTCAAACAGTCACACTCCAAACTCCACTATGGCCAAGACCAAAGAGCTGTCAAAGGACACCAGAAACAAAATTGTAGACCTGCACCAGGCTGGGAAGACTGAATCTGCAATAGGTAAGCAGCTTGGTTTGAAGAAATCAACTGTGGGAGCAATTATTAGGAAATGGAAGACATACAAGACCACTGATAATCTCCCTCGATCTGGGGCTCCACGCAAGATCTCACCCCGTGGGAGTCAAAATGATCACAAGAACGGTGAGCAAAAATCCCAGAACCACACGGGGGGACCTAGTGAATGACCTGCAGAGAGCTGGGACCAAAGTAACAAAGCCTACCATCAGTAACACACTACGCCGCCAGGGACTCAAATCCTGCAGTGCCAGACGTGTCCCCCTGCTTAAGCCAGTACATGTCCAGGCCCGTCTGAAGTTTGCTAGAGTGCATTTGGATGATCCAGAAGAGGATTGGGAGAATGTAATATGGTCAGATGAAACCAAAATAGAACATTTTGGTAAAAACTCAACTCGTCGTGTTTGGAGGACAAAGAATGCTGAGTTGCATCCAAAGAACACCATACCTACTGTGAAGCATGGGGGTGGAAACATCATGCTTTGGGGCTGTTTTTCTGCAAAGGCACCTGGACGACTGATCCGTGTAAAGGAAATAATGAATGGGGCCATGTATCGTGAGATTTTGAGTGAAAACCTCCTTCCATCAGCAAGGGCATTGAAGATGAAACGTGGCTGGGTCTTTCAGCATGACAATGATCCCAAACACACCGCCCGGGCAACGAAGGAGTGGCTTCGTAAGAAGCATTTCAAGGTCCTGGAGTGGCCTAGCCAGTCTCCAGATCTCAACCCCATAGAAAATCTTTGGAGGGAGTTGAAAGTCTGTGTTGCCCAGTGACAGCCCCAAAACATCACTGCTCTAGAGGAGATCTGCATGGAGGAATGGGCCAAAATACCAGCAACAGTGTGTGAAAACCTTGTGAAGACTTCCAGAAAACGTTTGACCTGTGTCATTGCCAACAAAGAGTATATAACAAAGTATTGAGAAACTTTTGTTATTGACCAAATTCTTATTTTCCACCATAATTTGCAAATAAATTCATAAAAAATCCTACAATGTGATTTTCTGGAATTTCTTCCTCATTTTGTCTGTCATAGTTGACGTGTACCTATGATGAAAATTACAGGCCTCTCTCATCTTTTTAAGTGGGAGAACTTGCACAATTGGTGGCTGACTAAATACTTTTTTTCCCCACTGTAGTTCAATCTTGGTTTCATCAGACCAGAGAATCTTGTTTCTCATGGTCTGAGAGTCCTTTAGGTGCCTTTTGGCAAACTCCAAGCGGGCTGTCATGTGCCTTTTACTGAGGAGTGGCTTCCATCTGGCCACTCTCCCATAAAGGCCTGATTGGTGGAGTGCTGCAGAGATAGTTGTCCTTCTGGAAGGTTCCCCATCTCCACAGAGGAACTCTAGAGCTCTGTCAGAGTGACCATCGGGTTCTTGGTCACCTCCCTGACCAAGGCCCTTCTCCCCTGATTGCTCAGTTTGGCCAGGCGGCCAGCTCTAGGAAGAGTCTTGGTGGTTACAAACGTATTATATTTAAGAATGATGGAGGCCACTGTGTTCTTGGGGACCTTCAATGCTGCAGACATTTTTTGGTACCCTTCCCCAGATTTGTGCCTCGACACAATCCTGTCTCGGAGCTCTACGGACAATTCCTTCAACCTCATGGCTTGGTTTTTGCTCTGACATGCACTGTCAACTGTGGGATCTTATATAGACAGGTGTGTGCCTTTCCAAATCATGTCCAATCAATTGAATTTACCACTGGTGGACTCCAATCAAGTTGTAGAAACATCTCAAGGATGATCAATGGAAACAGGATGCACATGAGCTCAATTTCAAGTCTCATAGCAAAGGGTCTGAATACTTATGTAAATAAGGTATTTCTGTTTTTTTATTTTAATAAATTAGCAAACATTTCTAAAAACCTGTTTCGCTTTATCATTATGGGGTATTTTGTGTAGATTGCTGATAAAAAAATTAATATTTAATACATTTTAGAACAAGGCTGTAACGTAACAAAGTGTGGAAAAAGTCAAGGGGTCTGAATACTTTCCGTGTGTGTGTGTGTGTGTGTGTGTGTGTGTGTGGCTGTAACATACAGTGCTTTAGGAAAGTATTCATACCCCTTGACTTATTCCGCATTTTGTTGTGTTCCAGCCTGAATTCAAAATGGATTAAACAGATGTTTTTTCTCACCCATCTACACACAATACCCCATAATGAAGTGAAAACATGTTTTTAGAGATTTTACTAATGTATTGAAAATGAAATACAAAAATATCTAATTTATGTAAGTATTCACACCCCTGAGTCAATACATGTTAGAATCACCTTTGGCAGCGATTACAGCTGTGCGTCTTTCTGGCTAAGTCTCTAAGAGCTTTCCACACCTGGATTGTACAATATTTGCACATTATTCTTTTATAAATTCTTCAAGCATTTTCAAGTCTTGCCATAGATTTTCAAGCTGATTTAAGTCGTCTAAACTGTAACTAGGCCACTCAGGAACATTCAATGTCATCTTAGTAAGCAACTCCAGTGTATATTTGGCCTTGTGTTTTAGGTTATTGTCCTGCTGAAAGGTGAATTCATCTCCCAGTGTCTGTTGGAAAGCAGACGGAACCAGGTCTGAGAGCTTTGTACATTATTATTATTTTTTAATTCTTCAAGCTCTGTCAAGTTGGTTGTTGATCATTGCTAGACAGCCATTTTCAAGTCTTGCCATAGATTGTCAAGCCGATTTTTAAGTCAACTGTAACTAGGCCAAATTCAATGTCGTCTTGGTAAGCAACTCCGGTGTATATTTGGCCTTGTGGTTTAGGTGATTGTCCTGCTGAAAGGTGAATTCATCTCCCAGTGTCTGTTGGAAAGCAGACTGAACCAGGTTTTTCCTGTGCTTAGCTCTATTTTTGCTTTATGGGTATGCTTTATTTTAGCTCTATTCTATCCTAAAAAATAAAATAAAAACGTCATAGTCCTTGCCGATGACAAGCATACCCATAACATGATGCAGCCACCCCCATGCTTTAACATATTAATAGTGGTACTCAGTGATGTGTTGTGTTGGATTTGCCCCAAACATAACGCTTTGTATTCAGGACATAAAGTTAATTTATTTGCAATTTTTTTTGCAGTTTTACTTTAGTGCCTTATTGCAAACATGATTCATGTTTTGGAATACTTTTATTCTGTACAGGCTTCCTTCTTTTCACTCTGTCATTTAGGTTAGTATTGTGGAGTAACTACAATGTTGTTGATCCATCCTCAGTTTTCTCCTGTCACAGACATTCATCTCTTTAACTGTTTTAAAGTCACCATTGGCCTCATGGTGAAATCCCTGAGCGGTTTCCTTCCTCTCTGGCAACTGTGTTAGGAAGGACGCCTGTATCTTTGTAGTGACTGGGTGTATTTATACACCATCCAAAGTGTAATTAATAACTTCACCATGCTCAAAGGGATATTCAATGTCTGCTTTTTTAATTTTTTACCCATCTACCAATAGGTGCCCTTCTTTGCAAGGCATTGGAAAACCTCCCTGGTCTTTGTGGTTGAATCTGTGTTTGAAATTCACTGCTTGACTGAGAGACCTTACAGATAATTGTATGTGTTGGGTACAGAGATGAGGTAGTCATTCAGAAATCATGTTAAACACCATTATTGCACACAGAGTGAGTCCATGCAACTTAATATGTGACTTGTTAAGCACATTTTTACTCCTGAACTTATTTAGGCTTGCTTAACAAAGGGGTGTGAATACTTATTGACTCAAGACATTTCGGCTTTTCATTTTGTATTAATTTGTAAACATTATGGGGTATTGTATGTAGGCCAGTGACACAACATCTCAATGTAATCCATTTTAAATTCAGGCTGTAACACAACACAATGTGGAAAAAGTCATGGGGGAATACTTTCTGAAGGCACTGTAGCAATTGTCTCCGGTATGTGTGTGTGTGTGTGTGTGTGTGTGTGTGTGTGTGTGTGTGTGTGTGTGTGTGTGTGTGTGTGTGTGTGTGTGTGTGTGTGTGTGTGTGTGTGTGTGTGTGTGTGTGTGTGTGTGTGTGTGTGTGTGTGTGTTGATGTGTTCTGGTCTGGTCTCTATAGTACAGTACAACACACAGAAACAAGTCACCGCAACTCCAGTCCTACGTGACCAAAACTATGAAAACCTCTGCTTTGAGGCAAATATATCTATGTAACTAGTTTCTTGAATTGAGTTGATTGTTTTGTGTGTTGTGTGTGTGTGTGTGTGTGTTGCAGGAGCTGTGTCAGTGTCGTCCGTCCGATGGGAACTGTTCATGTTGTAAGGAGTGTATGCTGTGTCTGGGGACACTGTGGGAGGAGTGCTGTGACTGTGTCGGTGAGTACCACGGAGGTTAAAGAGTGTGTTTCTGTTGTAAGGAGTGTATGCTGTGACTGGGTTATTCATAACCAGCGGTGTGTATTTCATAGATGCCAAGGGAAGCCAGGCTTAGAATATTTGATCAATAAAAATAAATAGATATATAAAATAATTTATCTTTCATCTCTCTGTGTTTTCATAATTTTCAGTCAATTCGCAAGTGGTTGAATTTCACTGGAGAAAATCATCAGAGCGAGGGAAACAGCGCCCCCTCTGTCTCTGTATGTGTAGCCCATGTATCTGATGCTGTCTGGACAAAAAGAGTATGACATGTTGCCTCCGTAGCGTTTGATTGATTGATGGCAGCAATCATTTGGCCTTCCTTGATTAAAAAAAATAATTATAAAATAATTAGCCAATCAGTGTTGAGCTGAGCTCAACTGTGGGTGGTCCTGGCGCAGCAAAACCCCCCCCGAGGGAGGCCAATTTGGATTTGACTTCACACCAATCAAGTCAAATCCTAGGCTAAATGTGGATTTGACTCAATTCTCTGTACAGGCCAAAGATTATGACGGCGATTCTGATATAACCATAAATTCATATATTGTGCCACTGGCCTGAGACGATTGAAGTTCAGTATGTAGCCTAGATGTAGCCTACTAGGCTCACGTTAACTAGCTAGCTAGCTAACTTAGCTGGTTCATTGTTGACCACGTTAACTAGCTAGCTAGCTAACTTAGCTGGTTCATTGTTGACCATGCGAGGAAGTTAGGCTAGCAAGCGTTTTAGCCAGGTAGCCTATGACAACTAAAACTGAAAGCGTATTGTATGATAGAGCCAACATGAAAGAGAGGAGGATGGCATTAGTATTCAACTAGTCTGCAAGTAGGGTGAGTCCAAAAAAAGTTTTTTTTACTTGCACACGCATGCAAGCACACACACACACACACACACACACACACAGAAATCAGTACCATGGACAGCCACATGATATTTACCAACATTGCTTGGACTAAATTGTTTTTGGTATCTTTAAGTTTGTTTTCAGGTTATTAAACTAAGCATATATAGGCTTGTTGATTTGATGATGTTTAAATATTTAAGTTGAAATGGTGCTGGAGTAGTGGAGGCAGTGCTCCTGTTGTCTTTGTGTTGACTTGCGGTAACTCCTAAATCAGTAGTTGTTTAGTCGAAAACAGTAACTTATTTGACCATGCTGCAGGTGATATAACTGTTTATATGGAATATTTGCTTTGTGGACTTCACTGGACAGATGTTGCTCCCGGTTTTGTGATTAAACAAACAGCTGAAATGTATTCCTCCGCTGTGTGACTGTTGTATATTTGTTGTCACGGCCTTATTGTATATCACGTTGACGTATGAACTAATGGGTTGTAGAGCAAACTACGCAACTATCACAACATACACTACATGACCAAAAGTATGTGGGCACCTGCTCGTCGAACATCTCATTCAAAAATCATGGACATTAATATGGAGTTGGTCCCCCCTATGCTGCTGTAACAGCCTCCACTCTTCTGGGAAGGCTTTCCACTAGATGTTGGAACATTGCTGCGGGGACTTGCTTCCATTCAGCCACAAGAGCATTAGTGAGGTTTGAGGTCAGGGTTCTGTGCAGGCCAGTCAAGTTCTTCCACACCGATCTCGATAAACCATTTCTGTATGGACCTCACTTTGTGCACAGGGGCATTGTCATGCTGAAACAGGAAAGGGCCTTCCCCAAACTGTTGCCACAAAGTTGGAAGCACAGAATCGTCTAGAATGTCATTGTATGCTGTAGCGTTAAGATTTCCCTTCACTGGAACTAAGGGGCCTGAACCATGAAAAACAGTCTCAGACCATTATTCCTCCTCCACCAAACTTTACAGTTGACACTATGCATTCGGGCAGGTAGCGTTCTCCTGGCATCCGCCAAACCCAGATTCGTCCTTCGGACTGCCAGATGGTGAAGCGTGATTCATCACTCCAGAAAAAACATTTCCACTGCTCCAGAGTCCAATGGCGGCGATCTTTACATCACTCCAGCCGCCGCTTTGCATTGCGCATGGTGATCTTAGGCTTGTGTGCGGCTGCTCGGCCATGGAAACCCATTTAATGAAGCTCCCGACGAACAGTTCTTGTGCTGACGTTGCTTCCAGAGGCAGTTTGGAACTCGGTAGTGAGTGTTGCAACCGAGGACAGACGATATTTACGCGCTTCAGCACTTTGCGGTCCCGTTCTGTGAGTTTGTGTGGCCTACCATTTCGCGGCTGAGCCGTTGTTGCTCTTAGATGTTTCCATTTCACAATTACAGCACTTACAGTTGACCGGGGCAGCTCTAGCAGGGCAGAAATGTTATAAACTGACTTGTTGGAAAGGTGGCATCCTATGACGGTGCCACGTTGAAAGTCACTGAGCTCTTCATTAAGGCCATTCTACTGCCAATGTTTGTCTATGGAGATTGCATGGCTGTGTGCTCATTTTTTAAACACCTGTCAGCAACGGGTGTGGCTGAAATAGCCGAATCCACTAATTTGAAGGGGTGTCCACATACTTCTGTATCTATAGTGTAGGTTATAATATGGCTTGGCTTCCCCAGTGATGTTACCCACGCGCCGCTTCTGTTCATAAAACAACAATACTGCTATTCAGTCAAAAACACTGCAGTTGTTATCAGCGTGATCAATTAGGCAGGGTCAAGCAATGGCTGTTGAGTTACTAAAATGACTGTGTGCACTTGTCAAGCTGCTTTCTGCACAGGTTGGTTTTAAAGTGTCAGTTTGAGGCGTAGTGTTGCTCTGATAGGGGGAGTGTCAGTTTGAGGCGGAGTGTTGCTCTGATGGGGGGAGTGTCAGTTTGAGGCGTAGTGTTGCTCTGATAGGGGGAGTGTCAGTTTGAGGCGGAGTGTTGCTCTGATGGGGGGAGTGTCAGTTTGAGGCGTAGTGTTGCTCTGATAGGGGGAGTGTGGAAAGCCAGACACACACAGCCAGAAGGGGCCACTGGGCCTAGGAACTAGGAACCTTCTATGGTGCCTCTACTCTGGTGCCTCTACTCTGGTGCCTCTACTCTGGTGCCTCTACTCTGGTGCCTCTACTCTGGTGCCTCAACTCTGGTGTCTCTACTCTGGTGCCTCTACTCTGGTGCCTCTACTCTGGTGCCTCTACTCTGGTGCCTCTACTCTGGTGCCTCTACTCTGGTGTCTCTACTCTGGTGTCTCTACTCTGGTGCCTCTACTCTGGTGCCTCTACTCTGGTGTCTCTACTATGACGCCTCTACTCTGGTGCCTCTACTCTGGTGCCTCTACTCTGACAGCCTCTACTCTGGTGCCTCTACTCTGGTGCCTCTACTCTGGTGTCTCTACTCTGGTGCCTCTACTCTGGTGTCTCTACTCTGGTGCCTCTACTCTGGTGTCTCTACTCTGGTGCCTCTACTCTGGTGTCTCTACTCTGACACCTCTACTCTGGTGCCTCTACTCTGGTGCCTCTACTCTGGTGCCTCTACTCTGGTGCCTCTACTCTGGTGCCTCTACTCTGACACCTCTACTCTGACACCTCTACTCTGGTGCCTCTACTCTGGTGCCTCTACTCTGGTGCCTCTACTCTGGTGCCTCTACTATGGTGCCTCTACTCTGGTGTCTCTACTCTGACAGTAAGCGTTGACAGCCCACCAGACTGTAAGCGTTGACAGTCCACCAGACTGTAAGCGTCGACAGCCCACCAGACTGTAAGCGTCGACAGTCCACCAGACTGTAAGCGTCGACAGCCCACCAGACTGTAAGCGTCGACAGTCCACCAGACTGTAAGCGTTGACAGCCCACCAGACTGTAAGCGTCGACAGCCCACCAGACTGTAAGCGTCGACAGCCCACCAGACTGTAAGCGTCGACAGCCCACCAGACTGTAAGCGTCGACAGCCCACCAGACTGTAAGCGTCGACAGCCCACCAGACTGTAAGCGTCGACAGCCCACCAGACTGTAAGCGTTGACAGCCCACCAGACTGTAAGCGTTGACAGCCCACCAGACTGTAAGCGTTGACAGCCCACCAGACTGTAGATAGCCAGGCCAGCTGTAAGCTCCCTCTCTGACCCCCTTTTATGTGGGAGACACAGATCTACAGATCTACAGATCCAAGCATGTGACAGAGGGAGTGATGACTCCAGGCTGCTACAGTGTAGACACTGTACAGCTAGGAGTCACACACACATATACACACAGATGTGTTGCCGATGTTGCAGCTATGGCTTTAGGGCAGGCCTGTTTAACAGGGATACAATACACTGTGGAGGACTAAGGAGGATAGCCTTGTAGTTTCCAGCTAGGATATAGTATACATTTTAACAGCTGGAGGGAGGGAGGGAGGGAGGGAGGGAGGGAGGGAGGGAGGGAGAGAGAGAGGAGGAGAGGGGAGAGAGGGAGGGAGGGAGGGAGGGAGGGAGAGAGAGAGAGAGGGAGAGGAGGGAGAGAGGGAGGGAGGGAGGGAGGGAGGGAGGGAGGGAGGGAGGGAGGGAGAGAGGGAGAGAGGGAGAGAGGGAGAGAGGGAGGGAGGGAGGGAGGGAGGGAGGGAGGGAGGGAGGGAGGGAGGGAGAGAGGGAGGGAGGGAGGGAGGGAGGGAGGGAGAGAGAGAATTATATATTTTAAAAGGTTGAATGGTTTCTATGCAATAATTAAAATAGTTTTCTTTATCATATACAGTAGCTGTTACTTCAGAGAAACATCAGATATGATTAGCCTAACATTTTAATGAGTCCAAGTGAATGCGCTAAATCATTCAATGAGCAGCAGAGTTTGACGGAGGAATATTGGATTACAAACCAACAGATGCTAAAAACAGAGCCAAGACAGCTGTTTCAGATAAACCGTCATACACAATCGGCCCACTCCTCCGACCACTCTCCCTCCCAAATACAAAACTGTGCTTCCCCTCTGCCTCTCCATCGTCAGTCAGCCCTGACCACTCACAGACGCCGTCATACGCACACAGACATACACACATCAAAAACAGGTGCTGTTTGGCACTAGCCTGGAAACACGTCTCCCTCCCTCCAAGGGGCTTTTCTATTAGTATGGGAAACATATGTAAACATTGCCAAAGCAAGAGCAAGAGACTATCTCTCTCTCTATGCTGGGAATTGTTTGAGTGAGTGCTAAGTGCGAGTGTTGTGTAGTTAGATATCCTGGCCTGACTCCATTTTATGAGTCTGTTATGCAGGCTTGGAGAGTTCTGGTCAAGTCCCGTAAGGCCTGCACGCCACCAGGGATGTGGCTTTTTGAAGAGCCTATTTTTCACAACACTGCCATCCAGTCCCGTGTTCTGGGTTCAGCTTGCCTACGTTCATGCCTGTTAGGCGTGGGGTGTACTAAGCTGGGTCATCTGATGCGGAACAGGAATAGGTCGTTGGAGGAGCTGGGAGAAAGAGCGGGGATCCGATCGTCTCGGCTACTGAGGAAGGTCGTCGCTGAGGTCTGTGACTCCTTGCCAGTACTTCATCTGCAGTATGTGACTGACACTTCCAATTCTGATCGGTGGAAGGAGGGTCTGGATTATGTGTTCCCTGCACTGATTGTTAGTGCTGCGGCAGGGGCATTCGAGGAGGATGTGGGGATGCTGCTTTCCTTTGATACCCCGGAGCTGGGGGAGTTCAAGGAGGTGGGAAAGAAGGCCATGTACAGAATATGTGTAAAGGTGTCCCATGCCTCTTCCCTGGAAGGGGTAAAATCGACGAGGTGGGCGGGTGTGCTTGGTCCAGGTGCCTCCCCAAAAGGCTGTTGGCGATCATTAAATAAACTGCCTATTGATAAGAGGACAGCTGACCTCCAATGGAGGATAATACATGGAGCCATAGCCACCAACATGTATCTGGTACACCTGGATCCTACTGTTGGGGAGGGGTGTCCATTCTGTGCTCAGTCTGAAACTCTGGCACATCTGTTTTTACAGTGTCCCAGGTTGGTCGGGATGATTGACCTGATCACTAATTGGTTCTCAACGTTGGGAGAGGTTTTCTCTTCTCAACTGTACCTTCAGGCTCTGATCAGTCCCTACACCCAAACGAGGGCATTGCGTTCATCCACGTCTGGCCTGCTGGCCCCCCTTCCTCTGCGGAAGCATAGTTCCCGCTCAGCCCAGTCAAAACTGTTCGCTGCTCTGGCACCCCAATGGTGGAACAAGCTCCCTCACAACGCCAGGACAGCGGAGTCACTCACCACCTTCCGGAGACATTTGAAACCCCACCTCTTTAAGGAATACCTGGGATAGGATAAAGTAATCCTTCTACAGCCCCCCAAATTTTTTTAAATTTTTTTTTAAAAAATGTGTAAAGTGGTTATGCCACTGGCTATAAGGTGAATGCACCAATTTGTAAGTCGTTCTGGATAAGAGCGTCTGCTAAATGACGTAAATGTAAATGTATTTGGGCCAAAGTACAGGTTTAGTCAGAAAAGTGTAGTTGTGTTGCTTAATTTTGTGTTAGGGGCAGCAAAATTAGCAATATGGAAGACCCGAAAGAACAGTATTCGGGGACAGGGGTCTGTGGATGTGGTGGAAATGCTGGAGGGAATGTTGGCAGCGAGACTAAGGGTTGAGTTTGCCTATTATAAACTGGTCAACAATATTGATCTGTTTATGAGTATATGGGGCATTCAGAGGCTGTTGTGTTCAGTTACTGTGGAGGAGGAATTGGAGTTGTGTTTTTAATTGATGTGTAAATACGGTTTTGTATGAGTACTTATTGTGTGGTGGGCTCCCAGACCCAATAAAGATCATTTAAAGATCTCTCTCTCTCTCTGTCTCTGTCTCTGTCTCTGTCTCTGTCTCTGTCTCTGTCTCTGTCTCTGTCTCTGTCTCTGTCTCTGTCTCTGTCTCTGTCTCTCTCTCTCTCTCTCTCTCTCTCTCTCTCTCTCTCTCTCTCTCTCTCTCTCTCTCTCTCTCTCTCTCTCTCTCTCTCTCTCTCTCTCTCTCTCTCTCTCTCTCTCTCTCTCTCTCTCTCTCTCTCGTCTCTCTGTCTCTCTGTCTCTCTGTCTCTCTGTCTCTCTGTCTCTCTGTCTCTGTCTCTGTCTCTGTCTCTGTCTCTGTCTCTGTCTCTGTCTCTGTCTCTGTCTCTGTCTCTGTCTCTGTCTCTGTCTCTGTCTCTGTCTCTGTCTCTGTCTCTGTCTCTGTCTCTGTCTCTGTCTCTCTCTCTGTCTCTCTCTCTCTCTCTCTCTCTCTCTCTAGCTAGCAGCTGTACACTGTGGGGGGGAACCAACTAACACTCTCATATTTAATGAGAGAGAGAGAGAGACCAGGGCTGCATCCCAAATGGCTCCCTATGTAGTGAAACACTTTTGCCAGGGCTCCAAAGAAAAGTAGTGCACTACATAGGGAATAGGGTGCCATTTGGGACGTACCCCAGAACACATGGTCACACTTAGTGTCAACAGCACACCCATTGTCAAACCCTGAAGAAAACATTGAGGGTTAATGATAACTGCTTTTAGCAGGTAGCTACTAACTACGGCTTTAAATATGTTTTCATGGGACTACTGGAATACTAGTTCTGTTTTAAAGATGCGGTTACTGAGATAACGGACCTGTGCCCTATTTTCTCTCTGCATCCCTCCTCCCTTCTCCACCAGATAACATGTGTACGGTGGTCTACTTTGACGACTGCGTATCCATCCGCCAGTGTAAACTATACTGTGAGTCGATGGGAGGGTCGAAGTACCGCTGGTTCCACAACGCCTGCTGTCAGTGCATCGGCCCGGAGTGTCTGGACTACGGCAGCAAGGCTGCTAAGTGCATGAACTGTCTGTTCTGAAGACTGGTGGTGGATGGAACCATGGTGGGGGAGACTGGGCACCAAATATATGGACCAAACTAATGGGTGGCTCCAGGGAGGGGCTAGATGATGCTGAAGTTTCCTCAACAATAACCTAGCACCCCGTTAGTATCCCCAATAAATATTTTATTAATACATGCACATGTACACCATACAGTGTATTCTGAAAGTATTCAGACCCCTTGACTTTTTCCACATTTTGTTATGTTACAGCCTTATTCTAAAATGGATTAAATTATTTTTTTCCCCACATCAATCTACACAGAATACCCCATAATGACAATGCGAAAACAGGTTTTTATAAATTTTTGCAAATGTATTAAAAATAAAAAAACAGAAATGTACGTAAGTATTCAGACCCTTTGCTATGAGACTCGAAATTTAGCTCCGGTGCATCCTGTTTCCATTGATCATCCTTGAGATGTTTCTACAACTTGATTGGAGTCCACCTGTGGTAAATTCAATTGATTGGACATGATTTGGAAAGGCACACACCTGTCTACATTACCAGTCAAAGGTTTGGACACACCTACTCATTCAAGGGTTTTTCTTTATTTGTACTATTTTCTACATTGTAGAATAATAGTGAAGACATCAAAACTATGAAATAACACATATGGAATCATGTAGTAACCAAAACAGTGTTAAACAAATCAAAATATATTTTATATTTGAGATTCTTCAAATAGCCACCCTTTGCCTTGATGACAGCTTTGCACACTCTTGGCATTTATGGTAGCGTGGCCAGACGGAAGCCATTCCTCAGTAAATGGCACATGACAGCCTGCTTGGAGTTTGCCAAAGGGCACCTAAATGACTCTCAGACCATGAGAAACAAGATTCTTTGGTCTGATGAAACCAAGATTGAACTCTTTGGCCTGAATGCCAAGCATCACGTCTGGAGGAAACCTGGCACCATCCCTACGGTGAAGCATGGTGGTGGCAGCATCATGCTGTGGGGATGTTTTTCAGCGGCAGGGACTGGGAGACTAGTCAGGATCGAGGGAAAGATGAACGGAGCAAAGTACAGAGATCCTTGATGAAAACCTGCTCCAGAGTGCTCAGGACCTCAGACTGGGGGCGAAGGTTCACCTTCCAAAAGGACAATGACCCTAAGCACACAGCCAAGACAACGCAGGAGTGGCTTCAGGACAAGTCTCTGAATGTCCTTGAGTGGCCCAGCCAGAGCCTGATCGAACATCTCTGTAGAGACCTGAAAATAGCTGTGCAGCAACGCTCCCCATCCAACCTGACAGAGCTTGAGAGGATTTCAAGTGTCATACCCAAGAAAACTCGAGGCTGTAATCACCGCCAAAGGTGCTTCGACAAAGTACTGAGTAAAGGTTCTGAATACTTATTTAAATGTGATTTTTCCGTTTTTTTGTGTGTAGATTCATGAGGAAAAACCCCATTTAATCCATTTTAGAATAAGGCTGTAACATAACAAAACGTGGAAAACTCCTTAGCCACCTCAGTGAAAGGTTTCTGGTGCCATCACTGACCAAACCTGAGAAGACTGACTGACTGACTGACTGACTGGCTGACTGACTGACTGACTGACTGACTGACTGCTAGCTGGCTGGCTGACTGACTGACTGACTGACTGGCTGGCTGACTGGCTGGCTGGCTGGCTGGCTGGCTGGCTGACTGACTGACTGGCTGGCTGACTGACTGACTGACTGACTGGCTGGCTGGCTGACTGGCTGACTGACTGACTGACTGACTGACTAGGTCCAATATGTTAATCATTGGGCCTAGCTGACTGAGAGGAATCTATGTGGGTCTCTTTCACCTGTGTCTGAATGTAAAAAATATTTTCTTCTCACTGATTTTTTTCTGTATGATTATTATTATTGTATGTTTCATATTTTAGGTTTTTACTGCGGCTGTACTATATTTTGATAATGTATAATTTTTTTACAATAATGGTCCACTTAATTCCCATCATATTTTTTGTCTTGGTATGCTATGTGGTAAGTCAACATTTTACATTTACATTTTAGTCATTTAGCAGACGCTCTTATCCAGAGCGACTTACAGTTAGTGAGTGCATACATTTTTCATACTGGCCCCCCCGTGGGAAACGAACCCACAACCCTGGCGTTGCAAGCGCCATGCTCTACCAACTGAGCTACAGGGGACTTACAATTCAACCCTTTCTATTCTGACAATATAAGACTTTTATAATACAGTAGTAACCAAAATGGAGTTGTTTGGAATTGTCAGAAAAACGCTTTGTACACCGTATACTTTCAACATTTTAAGTGGCACTTCTAGTTTCCTCACCAAATGACACGACAATCAGGGGTGTAGTGCTGCCGGAGCACAGAGGAGCGGCACTCCCTCACTTTTTTTCAATTTGAGAATACACGGAGCTGGTAAAACTATTTCTGAAAAATGTATTCTGATAACTTCTAAATATATATATTTAATGACCAATAAAATTCCATGAAAAACGATAGAATGACAAACCAAATAAATATATATATATATATATATAACAGCAGCCTAGAGGTAAATGGTGGTTTCCTTCCTGTCTTCTCTCTGGTGGGGGAGAGAGTGATGAACAACTTTAGGCTGTGTGTGTGTGTGTGTGTGTGTGTGTGTGTGTGTGTGTGCACTGAGGAGGCAAGTCCGAGGCTTGACCACTTTGTCCAATCAGAGTGTTTTGAAAACATTTCTACATTCACCTGCCTTGATGTTCATAAAACTCCATGGAACCGAACCTCTCTTCGCACGGTGGAACCCAGAACGATATGTGACCACTTGGTACGGCGACTGTTCTGCCGAGGACACCCAAACCAGAGTGGCCATCACGAAGCCCAGGGAGCCTGTCACTCTCTGGAAGTTTCTGTAGCCCTGCTTGCGATATGTATCCTATATTGGCTATTGGTTGAGACGCGGGGGCCCGTTCTAGCATCGTATGTCAGGGTGAGCAAATTGGAAATGTGGGCCAAGTTGGAGGTAATAATGCATTTAGGTTGCAGTTTATTGAGACGCATGAATATGCACCACACCAAAAGCTTGATTTTTATGGCTGTTTAAAAAAAAAAAAACGACATTCCTGGAATTTTATGTAGTTATGATTCATGTTCACTACTTGGTAAATTGATTTGATAGCATGTTTAATCTATGCAAATAAATTCAACGAATTCGATGAATAGTTCACCTCTGTTTTCTTTCATTCTGTAATAGGGTATATTGTAACCATGTCTTCAAGCTAATCAAATCAAAGTGTATTTACGATACAGCGCGTAAGCTACACAATACAATGAAATGCCTACTCACAATAAAGCTCTCCTCGCAAACGGTGCCACGGTTAAGCTACAGTACATGTACTTGTATTTACATTAGGCTATAGCCTACACATATCTATACCACGTAGTCGTAGGCCTGTTAGGTTATAGGCCTACTGCGAATTATTTAGTAGTTTGTTCCTCAACTGGCCGAATTGCAGAACTTTCAGCTATCCTTCAGCACCACAAGTTGGTTCAACCTCTTTAACGTCGTTGCGCTGTCCCTGGCGCTGTCCTATCAGCACCACGAAGGGCGCTCCAATCACTTAAAAGGACATCTCATCAAGACCTCTAGCCTAGCCTAAAAGTCCTACTCATCTTCTTCTTATTATTACTACTACAAATAGAAGACGATCACTTCTCACCATGGTGGTCATTTAGTAAAGTTAGATCGAAGCTGAATCAATGTCTCACAAGATCACACAATGATTCATTAGTATTTTACGTAACAGAACTGAATCGAATAGCATAGCGTGGTAGACCTATAACACCTCTTCATAGTGTGATTTTAGGATGGTTTAGCTGAAGCTGAATAGTCATTTTTTTTCTTATTCCCATGAGCCGAACCTCAGAGCCACTAGCCAGGATGAATCCAGTCTACCACTCTAATCTAATCTAGGCAGGATGATGTAACACAACAGAGCCCCTAGCCAGGATGATGTAACTCAACAGAGCCATTAGCCAGGATGATGTAACTCAACAGAGCCACTAGCCAGGATGATGTAACTCAACAGAGCCACTAGGCAGGATGATGTATCTCAACAGAGCCCCTAGCCAGGATGATATAACTCAACAGAGCCACTAGCCAGGATGATGTAACTCAACAGAGCCCCTAGGCAGGATGATGTAACTCAACAGAGCCACTAGCCAGGATGATGTAACTCAACAGAGCCACTAGCCAGGATTATGTAACTCAACAGAGCCACTAGCCAGGATGATGTAACTCAACAGAGCCACTAGCTAGGATGATGTAACTCAACAGAGCCCCTAGCCAGGATGATGTAACTCAACAGAGCCACTAGCCAGGATGATGTAACACTCCTAGCCAGGATGTATGCTTTGATTTGAAACAGAATAGAAGAAAGGCTAATAATCTGTTATTAATTTAACCTCTAATCTTAGTTTTACTGTGACAGGAATCCAGTCTCCCACTTTAATCTAATCTTAGTTTTACTGTGACAGGAATCCAGTTTCCCACTCTAATCTAATCATAGTTTTACTGTGACAGGAATCCAGTCTCCCACTCTAATCTTAGTTTAGTTTTACTGTGACAGGAATCCAGTCTCCCACTCTAATCTTAGTTTAGTTTTACTGTGACAGGAATCCAGTTTCCCACTCTAATCTAATCATAGTTTTACTGTGACATGAATCCAGTCTCCCACTCTAATCTTAGTTTAGTTTTACTGTGACAGGAATCCAGTCTACCACTTTAATCTAATCATAGTTTTACTGTGACAGGAATCCAGTCTCCCACTCTAATCTAATCATAGTTTTACTGTGACAGGAATCCAGTCTCCCACTCTAATCTTAGTTTAGTTTTACTGTGACAGGAATCCAGTCTACCACTCTAATCTAATCATAGTTTTACTGTGACAGGAATCCAGTTTCCCACTCTAATCTAATCATAGTTTTACTGTGACAGGAATCCAGTCTCCCACTCTAATCTAATCATAGTTTTACTGTGACAGGAATCCAGTCTCCCACTCTAATCTGATCTTAGTTTTACTGTGACAGGAATCCAGTCTCCCACTCTAATCTTAATTAAGTTTTACTGTGACAGGAATCCAGTTTCCCACTCTAATCTAATCATAGTTTTACTGTGACAGGAATCCAGTCTCCCACTCTAATCTTAGTTTAGTTTTACTGTGACACGAATCCAGTCTCCCACTCTAATCTAATCATAGTTTTACTGTGACAGGAATCCAGTCTCCCACTCAATCTAATCTTAGTTTTACTGTGACAGGAATCCAGTCTCCCACTCTAATCTTAATTAAGTTTTACTGTGACAGGAATCCAGTCTCCCACTCTAATCTAATCATAGTTTTACTGTGACAGGAATCCAGTCTCCCACTCTAATCTTAGTTTAGTTTTACTGTGACAGGAATCCAGTCTCCCACTCTAATCTTAGTTTAGTTTTACTGTGACAGGAATCCAGTCTCCCACTCTAATCTTAGTTTAGTTTTACTGTGACAGGAATCCAGTTTCCCACTCTAATTTAATCATAGTTTTACTGTGACATGAATCCAGTCTCCCACTCTAATCTAATCTTAGTTTTACTGTGACAGGAATCCAGTCTACCACTCTAATCTAATCATAGTTTTACTGTGACAGGAATCCAGTTTCCCACTCTAATCTAATCATAGTTTTACTGTGACAGGAATCCAGTCTCCCACTCTAATCTAATCATAGTTTTACTGTGACAGGAATCCAGTCTCCCACTCTAATCTGATCTTAGTTTTACTGTGACAGGAATCCAGTCTCCCACTCTAATCTTAGTTTAGTTTTACTGTGACAGGAATCCAGTCTCCCACTCTAATCTTAATTAAGTTTTACTGTGACAGGAATCCAGTTTCCCACTCTAATCTAATCATAGTTTTACTGTGACAGGAATCCAGTCTCCCACTCTAATCTTAGTTTAGTTTTACTGTGACAGGAATCCAGTCTCCCACTCTAATCTAATCATAGTTTTACTGTGACAGGAATCCAGTCTCCCACTCAATCTAATCTTAGTTTTACTGTGACAGGAATCCAGTCTCCCACTCTAATCTTAATTAAGTTTTACTGTGACAGGAATCCAGTCTCCCACTCTAATCTAATCATAGTTTTACTGTGACAGGAATCCAGTCTCCCACTCTAATCTTAGTTTAGTTTTACTGTGACAGGAATCCAGTCTCCCACTCTAATCTAATCATAGTTTTACTGTGACAGGAATCCAGTCTCCCACTCTAATCTTAGTTTAGTTTTACTGTGACAGGAATCCAGTCTCCCACTCTAATCTAATCATAGTTTTACTGTGACAGGAATCCAGTCTCCCACTCTAATCTTAGTTTAGTTTTACTGTGACAGGAATCCAGTCTCCCACTCTAATCTAATCTTAGTTTTACTGTGACAGGGGGGGAATTGGAGGGACGCCATGTGCGACTGACGTGTTTTCCGTTTGCTCCCGTGGTATTTTTAAAATGTATGTGAATTTTGCAGCAAAACCGTATTTATTTTCATATATTATTTTGGTGATCCCTTCCCGTAAAAACCAAGACTACTTTACTTCCAAATATCAGCATGTCGACGAAACATAAGGCCAAAAACATGACTTTGAGAAAACCCGGCCTACAAGACACACTCTCATCACCGCCCTCCCCTGAGCCTGACGACCCGGGGACTGATACTCTACCCGGAGGGGCGGCTAGCCTGGCGGCGCTGAAGTGAACATTCTCGAGGCCATCAAACTACTACGCTCTGAGATAGTTGAAATGAAAACGGAGGTGGTTGCTACGATTGAGGCCCGAATAAAGGAGGTTTCTGATACTTTAAAAAGCAGATCTAACCATCCTGCGGAACGAGACGGTGCCGGCAATCGCATCACTCAAAACAACAATGGAGTCGCACACTACAACGATTGCAGCACTGGAGACCTTCGCTACAAATGTCTCCGACTTAACTACATCCCTGGAGGCTGACGTGAAACGCCTAGCTGCGGACTTGAAAAAGGTGAAGGAGAGCTGTGTAAGTTTGGAGGGATTCTCTCGCCGCAATAACCTGAGACTGGTATCAGTCCCAGAGTCAGCGGAAATGCCTCGCGCCACGGATTTCGTTTCTGGGCTGCTGAAGGATGTTCTAGCCTTGGATGAAAAGCCCCTGATTGATCGTGCCCACCGGTCGCTGCGCCCAAAGCCCCGGGATGGGGAGAGGCCCCGTGACATAATTCTTCGAGTGCACTTTTTCCATGAGAAGATGGAGATTCTCCGACGAGCCCGCAATACCACTCTGAGCTTTCAAGGACAGAGCTTCTCCATCTACCAGGACTACTCCCCCACTGTTTCCAGGCAGCGCGCAGCTTTGGACAGGCCAAACGACTACTTCGGGACCATCCAGGTGTGAAGTATGGACTGCGATTCCCGGCCCGTTTATGGCTATCTCATGATGGTAAAGACTACACATTTGAATCTCCGGATGAGGCTCTCTCTCACATTCAACGTCACATCAAGAAGTCTTGAACTTGCTCATAGTTCAGCATTGCTAGCGAACTGTGGATAGTAAGTAACCCACCTGTGGTACAACTATGTTTAGCTACAACATGCTAATTTTGTATAGTTGGGGGGTTGGCGTACCCATTCAGGCTTATTTGATGTGATCTAATGTTTTGATCATCTAGTGTGCTTGCCTTACAAGCATTCAGTCATTTTAATCTCATTGTATTGCGGTTTTACTATACTCCTGTGTTTTCTAGGCTGTCTTGCTCACCTATTCAGTTTGTTTACATAGTGTCTCAGTGACTCAAAATATTCTTGGTTATTTGCTTACTGCATCCGTTTGCATTGACCCAGTAAACAGTAAATGCTTCCCGAGGCGACACGTTTTTTTGGGGTCTTCACTTAAATTTTAAGGCTCAGAGCGTCATTTATGCCCAGCAAGCGTTAAATGTTGCGCACACGTAGTTTTTTTGGTCTTGGTTGTAAGTTTTCTCAGCATTCAACTAGACAACTATTATAATAATAATAATTATTATCTTTTTTGATTGTCTTACTACGATTTCCTTACTTCAAATTAGGTTTTCGGCTGAGAGCCGTTACACATTCTATTTATTTTCTTTATTTTCTCTCTCAAATGCCTGTTATAAGACTGGGAATATAATTATAATTATATACATCTACAAGTGGTGCTTTTGTAATTTCGTCTGCACAAGGGATTCACCTTAATTTCTTTTATTTAAAAAATGATTATCTCTTTTTGCTGTTTGATCCACTAACAAAACACGACTTTAAAGAGCGGGACTGTGGGTTTAGGTTTAAGACCGCACTCTCACAGACATACTGTGCGAAGAGAACATGCTCTATTTAGGCTTGTACCTCGTTTGGGGAGGTACTGTCTGGGATGGGGGGAGGGGGTGGGGGGAGGGGTTGAATTGTTCAGTTCTAATGTTGTCATTCTGTCTTTTTTGTTTTTTTTCGGTACTTTTTCTCAACATCTACCACCGTACATTATTACTCTGAGACAAGTTATTCTGGGGTTTCTGGGCGCTCATTGCTTTTCCATTCTATGCTCTAATGACGGGGTTGTATAACGGGAATGCCCAGAGGGGCCGAAACAATGCGATCAAATACATTTCGTGGAACACCAAAGGGGTTAATAACCCAGTGAAACGTAAGAGGGTGTTGACACACTTAAAGGGTTTGAATGCAAATGTTGCATTTCTACAAGAGACTCACTTGAGGACTGGTGAGCACTTTAGGATGCGTAGGGACTGGGTTGGTCAAGTGTTCCACTCTAACTTTCATAGTAAATCAAGAGGGGCTGCCATTTTGGTTGATAAAGTCACTCCCTTTGTAGCTTCTGAGGTTATCGCTGATCCTAAGGGACAATACGTCATAGTAACCGGTAAACTGTTTTCTACCCCTCTTGTTTTGGCTAGTGTTTATGCTCCCAATTGGGATGACACAAGTTTCATTTCTTCCTTTTTGTCTGCTATACCCAATTTAGATTCTCATTTATTGATTTTAGGGGGGATTTCAACTGCAAAATGTCCCCAGTTCTTGACAAGTCCTCACGAACAACTACAGGCCCATCTAAATGTGCCCTACTTATTCAAGCCTTTCTTCAGAAATATGCCATGTTTGAGGCCTGGCGTTTCCTACATCCTACAGATAGACAGTATTCCTTTTATTCTCATGTTCATCAAACATACTCCCGGATTGATTACTTCTTTTTGGACAAAAAACTTTTGCCTAACCTTCGGCAGTGTACTTACAAGAGTATTGTTATTTCGGACCATTCACCATTAGTGCTTGAACTAGAGTTTCCCCAGCGACCTCCTATGTGTTATCAATGGCGTCTTAACCCCATTTTACTCTCAGATAAGGAGTTTGTCAATTTCATTTCTTCTGAAATCACCTTATTCCTAGAAACTAATTCAACACCAGGTATGTCCTGCTCTACCATATGGGAGTCTCTCAAAGCATACCTACGTGGCCAAATTATTTCTTATACAGCCAACCAAAACAGAGTTCGCTCTCAGCGACTCTCGGGACCTGAGCGAATCCATAGCCACATTGGATGAGAAGTATGCCACGGTTCCTTCCTCTGATCTGCATAAAGAGCGCCAACTACTCCAATCTGAATTTGATGAGCTTTCTACCAGGCAAGCTGAACAGCTACTCTTGCGAGCTCGGTACAGAGTGTATGAACAAGGCGACAAGGCCAGTAAACTCCTTGCACATCAGATCCGTAAATCTGAGGCCTCACGTTTAATCCCACAAATAAGGACCCCGTCTGGTGCCACCACAGTTATACATAAAGAGATCAATGATCAATTCAAACAATTTTATTCTGCGCTATACACCTCTGAATCCCCTCAAGACCCTTTGCTGATTGATTCCTTCTTTAATGGCCTGAATATGCCTTCAATTGATACAGACACCCATGACTATCTAGAAGAAGAATTTACACCTGAGGAGATTGCAACAGCAGTGTCCGCAATGAAAAGAGGTAAATCACCGGGTCCGGATGGTTTTCCAACCGAATTTTACAGGACGTTTTCTGGTCTGCTTTGCCCGTTCTTGTCTCGACTATTTGCAGAGTGCCTTAATACCTCAAAGCTACCGCCTAGTCTTTATCAAGCTTCAATTTCATTACTATTAAAGAAAAACAAAGACCCTCTGGAATGTGGATCCTTTCGCCCAATCTCGCTTTTAAACTGTGATTACAAAATCCTAGCCAAGCTTTTAGCCATCCGTATGGAAGGCTCGCTGCATCAAGTAATACACTCTGACCAGACTGGCTTTGTGAGAAATAGGCATTTATTTTTCAATATTAGGCGCCTTATGAATATACTGTACTCCCCTGCGTCGGAGGACCCAGAGGTGGTGGTCTCACTTGATGCAGAAAAAGCGTTTGACCGCGTTGAGTGGGATTACCTAACAGCCACCCTTTATAGATTTGGCTTTGGCCCCAAATTCATTGCGTGGATAAAGATTCTTTATTTTTCCCCCATGGCTTCGGTACGGACTAACAACTTGTCCTCTGACTATTTTCCCTTGCACCGCGGGATCCAGACAGGGCTGTCCACTCTCCCCCTTGTTGTTTGCTTTGGCAATCGAACCTCTCGCCATTGCATTACGCTCTAATGATGCCATTCAAGGAATAATCCGGACGGGCTCAGAGCAGAAAGTCTCGCTATATGCGGATGACCTCCTTTTGTTTATCTCTAACCCTGATACCTCATTGCCACGCGCCTTATCTGTTCTTAAAAGGTTTGGATCAATCTCAGGGTACAAGCTGAATCTAGGCAAGAGTGAGCTTTTTCCTGTAAACAAGGCTGCTTTAAAGTGCTCTTTTACAAGCTCTCAGTTTAGGATTGTCCGGGATCAATTCACCTACTTGGGAGTTAAAGTGACAAGGAAATATTCAAATCTGTTTCAGGAAAACTTGGTTGCTCTAGCAGACAGTTTGAAACAATCTTTTGCTTTTTGGAATGCGCTACCTCTTTCTCTTATCGGAAGGATTAATGTCATTAAAATGAGTGTGTTGCCCAAATTTCTATATTTATTTCAATGTCTACCCATTTTTATTCCAAAATCTTTTTTATTTCACTGGATCAAACATTCATGCATTTTATTTGGGATGGCAAGGTACCACGGATTGGTAGAAAACATTTACAGAAGCCTAAGTCATTGGGGGGTTTAGCTCTACCAAATTTTCAGACATACTATTGGGCTGCAAATTTCAGAGCCCTTCTGTACTGGCTGCAGACTGATCCTACTGGCCCTAGACCAATCTGGGTCCAGATGGAGTCTGAATCGTGTAAACCTGCTGCACTTTCTTCTGTGTTGTGCTCGTCTCTCCCAGTGTCCCTAGGCAAAGGTGTGTCAACCCAATTGTAAAGCAGTCTCTTAAAATTTGGAATCAGTTCCGCTTAGCCTTTGGCCTCCGAGGCTTTTCTCTATCAGGCCCAATCAATCAGAACATTTTATTTCCTCCATCTTTGAATGATGGGGCTTTTGACATCTGGCACTCACTAGGCCTCTCCTCACTAGCCCAATTATTCTTTGATGATACATTTGCCTCTTTTGCTCAGCTACAGGAAAGGTTCAACCTCCCCCAATCCCACTTTTTCCGCTATCTCCAGACTAGGAACTTTGTCAGAGCTAACACACCTGAATTTCCCCCATAGGCCTGTGAATACAGCTATAGAGAGCATCCTGGAGCTGAACAAGCTTCCTAGGGCGCAATTTCAGATGTATATACAATCATTCATGACTTACAGAACCCTTCTTTGGTGCCTTTAAAGACTCGATGGGAAAAGGATTTGGGGGAGGAACTTGGGGAAGACACCTGGGAATCTGTGCTGCGCAGGGTGCATTCGTCCTCTTTTAGCACTAGACACAGCCTCATTCAATTCAAGGTGGTTCACCGTATCCACTGGTCTGGGGCCAGACTTGGAAGAATATTCTCTGATTTTGATCCTACCTGTGTCAGATGTAAAATTGAACCCGGCCACACTGTTGCATATGTTCTGGGGCTGTCATAAACTGTCAGGTTTCTGGGAATTAATATTTAAATGTTTCTCTGATATATATAACACTGTTATAGATCCCTCTCCCCTTACAGCCCTTTTTTGGAGTACTGCCCATAAGCACCCCCCCTGTCAAGAATCCAGTCGGACACTGTTGCTTATACAACTCTTTTAGCTAGACGGCTAATACTACAGAACTGGAAGATGGCAGCTCCCCCATCTTATAAATATTGGGTGAGAGATGTGTTGTGCTCTCTGAAACTAGAAAAAAATTAAATTCAATTCACGTAGGAACCCCAAACTGTTTAATGAGGCTTGGGCTCCATTCCGGTCTTACTTTAAACAGTCCATCCTCGGGATAGCATTCCTATTAAAACCAAAATAAGTCTGTATTTGACCCCCCTGTGACTTAGGGGTTGGATGAGCATTTCTCTGTGTTTTTTTCTGGGGTGGGGGTGGGGGGCATTAAGGTTGATGTGCTTATTGATTGTGACCTGCGGATGCCTTGTTCATCTCGCCCGGGCAGAGACTAAGGTGTGAGCTTGTTTTTCCCAGTTATTTTTATTTTTTAATTCTGTTCACGCCTACATAAAATTATCAATATTCATTTTTTATTTTAAAGCATTGTAACTTTTTATTTTGGTCCAGTGGATGATTGGTCTGTGGCCTTGACTGTCTGTGAGTGGTTGCATTTCTCCACCCCATCCCTTAACTGTTTACAGGAACAATGGTGAGGTGTTTGCTCTGTCCCTATACTATAGATTGCCCTTTAACCTTTTGTAGCCTTCTGCCTGGTGTGTTTAACTTGTCTAAAGTATGGTATCTTTAAAGTTATTATTATTATTATTATTATTTTTTATTATTTTTTATTTTTTTTATTTTATATATGTATTATTTGTACTTTTGTCTAGTTGAGTATATTATTTATATTGCTTTGTCTTGTCTGTGTGTGTGTAAAACTTAATAAACAGAGTTCTCAAAAAAAAAAGTTTTACTGTGACAGGAATCCAGTCTCCCACTCTAATCTTAATTAAGTTTTACTGTGACAGGAATCCAGTCTCCCACTCTAATCTTAGTTTAGTTTTACTGTGACAGGAATCCAGTCTCCCACTCTAATCTAATCATAGTTTTACTGTGACAGGAATCCAGTCTCCCACTCAATCTAATCTTAGTTTTACTGTGACAGGAATCCAGTCTCCCACTCTAATCTTAATTAAGTTTTACTGTGACAGGAATCCAGTCTCCCACTCTAATCTAATCATAGTTTTACTGTGACATGAATCCAGTCTCCCACTCTAATCTGATCTTAGTTTTACTGTGACAGGAATCCAGTCTCCCACTCTAATCTAATCTTAGTTTTACTGTGACAGGAATCCAGTCTCCCACTCTAATCTAATCATAGTTTTACTGTGACATGAATCCAGTCTCCCACTCTAATCTAATCTTAGTTTTACTGTGACAGGAATCCAGTCTCCCACTCTAATCTAATCTTAGTTTTACTGTGACAGGAATCCAGTCTCCCACTCTAATCTTAGTTTAGTTTTACTGTGACAGGAATCCAGTCTCCCACTTTAATCTAATCATAGTTTTACTGTGACAGGAATTCAGTCTCCCACTCTAATCTTAGTTTAGTTTTACTGTGACAGGAATCCAGTCTCCCACTCTAATCTTAGTTTAGTTTTACTGTGACAGGAATCCAGTCTCCCACTCTAATCTAATCATAGTTTTACTGTGACAGGAATCCAGTCTCCCACTCAATCTAATCTTAGTTTTACTGTGACAGGAATCCAGTCTCCCACTCTAATCTTAGTTTAGTTTTACTGTGACAGGAATCCAGTCTCCCACTCTAATCTTAGTTTAGTTTTACTGTGACAGGAATCCAGTTTCCCACTCTAATCTAATCATAGTTTTACTGTGACATGAATCCAGTCTCCCACTCTAATCTTAGTTTAGTTTTACTGTGACAGGAATCCAGTCTACCACTTTAATCTAATCATAGTTTTACTGTGACAGGAATCCAGTCTCCCACTCTAATCTAATCATAGTTTTACTGTGACAGGAATCCAGTCTCCCACTCTAATCTTAGTTTAGTTTTACTGTGACAGGAATCCAGTCTACCACTCTAATCTAATCATAGTTTTACTGTGACAGGAATCCAGTCTCCCACTCTAATCTAATCATAGTTTTACTGTGACAGGAATCCAGTCTCCCACTCAATCTAATCTTAGTTTTACTGTGACAGGAATCCAGTCTCCCACTCTAATCTTAATTAAGTTTTACTGTGACAGGAATCCAGTCTCCCACTCTAATCTAATCATAGTTTTACTGTGACAGGAATCCAGTCTCCCACTCTAATCTTAGTTTAGTTTTACTGTGACAGGAATCCAGTCTCCCACTCTAATCTTAGTTTAGTTTTACTGTGACAGGAATCCAGTCTCCCACTCTAATCTTAGTTTAGTTTTACTGTGACAGGAATCCAGTTTCCCACTCTAATCTAATCATAGTTTTACTGTGACATGAATCCAGTCTCCCACTCTAATCTAATCTTAGTTTTACTGTGACAGGAATCCAGTCTACCACTCTAATCTAATCATAGTTTTACTGTGACAGGAATCCAGTTTCCCACTCTAATCTAATCATAGTTTTACTGTGACAGGAATCCAGTCTCCCACTCTAATCTAATCATAGTTTTACTGTGACAGGAATCCAGTCCCCCACTCTAATCTGATCTTAGTTTTACTGTGACAGGAATCCAGTCTCCCACTCTAATCTTAGTTTAGTTTTACTGTGACAGGAATCCAGTCTCCCACTCTAATCTTAATTAAGTTTTACTGTGACAGGAATCCAGTTTCCCACTCTAATCTAATCATAGTTTTACTGTGACAGGAATCCAGTCTCCCACTCTAATCTTAGTTTAGTTTTACTGTGACAGGAATCCAGTCTCCCACTCTAATCTAATCATAGTTTTACTGTGACAGGAATCCAGTCTCCCACTCAATCTAATCTTAGTTTTACTGTGACAGGAATCCAGTCTCCCACTCTAATCTTAATTAAGTTTTACTGTGACAGGAATCCAGTCTCCCACTCTAATCTAATCATAGTTTTACTGTGACAGGAATCCAGTCTCCCACTCTAATCTTAGTTTAGTTTTACTGTGACAGGAATCCAGTCTCCCACTCTAATCTAATCTTAGTTTTACTGTGACAGGAATCCAGTCTCCCACTCTAATCTTAATTAAGTTTTACTGTGACAGGAATCCAGTCTCCCACTCTAATCTTAGTTTAGTTTTACTGTGACAGGAATCCAGTCTCCCACTCTAATCTAATCATAGTTTTACTGTGACAGGAATCCAGTCTCCCACTCAATCTAATCTTAGTTTTACTGTGACAGGAATCCAGTCTCCCACTCTAATCTTAATTAAGTTTTACTGTGACAGGAATCCAGTCTCCCACTCTAATCTAATCATAGTTTTACTGTGACATGAATCCAGTCTCCCACTCTAATCTGATCTTAGTTTTACTGTGACAGGAATCCAGTCTCCCACTCTAATCTAATCTTAGTTTTACTGTGACAGGAATCCAGTCTCCCACTCTAATCTAATCATAGTTTTACTGTGACATGAATCCAGTCTCCCACTCTAATCTAATCTTAGTTTTACTGTGACAGGAATCCAGTCTCCCACTCTAATCTAATCATAGTTTTACTGTGACAGGAATCCAGTCTCCCACTCTAATCTTAGTTTAGTTTTACTGTGACAGGAATCCAGTCTCCCACTTTAATCTAATCATAGTTTTACTGTGACAGGAATTCAGTCTCCCACTCTAATCTTAGTTTAGTTTTACTGTGACAGGAATCCAGTCTCCCACTCTAATCTTAATTAAGTTTTACTGTGACAGGAATCCAGTCTCCCACTCTAATCTTAGTTTAGTTTTACTGTGACAGGAATCCAGTCTCCCACTCTAATCTAATCATAGTTTTACTGTGACAGGAATCCAGTCTCCCACTCAATCTAATCTTAGTTTTACTGTGACAGGAATCCAGTCTCCCACTCTAATCTTAATTAAGTTTTACTGTGACAGGAATCCAGTCTCCCACTCTAATCTAATCATAGTTTTACTGTGACAGGAATCCAGTCTCCCACTCTAATCTTAGTTTAGTTTTACTGTGACAGGAATCCAGTCTCCCACTCTATTCTCATCATAGTTTTACTGTGACAGGAATCCAGTCTCCCACTCTAATCTAATCTTAGTTTTACTGTGACAGGAATCCAGTCTCCCACTCTAATCTTAGTTTAGTTTTACTGTGACAGGAATCCAGTCTACCACTCTAATCTAATCATAGTTTTACTGTGACAGGAATCCAGTCTCCCACTCTAATCTAATCTTAGTTTTACTGTGACAGGAATCCAGTCTCCCACTCTAATCTGAGTTTTACTGTGACAGGAATCCAGTCTCCCACTCTAATCTAATCTTAGTTTTACTGTGACAGGAATCCAGTCTCCCACTCTAATCTAATCTTAGTTTTACTGTGACAGGAATCCAGTCTCCCACTCTAATCTAATCTTAGTTTTACTGTGACAGGAATCCAGTCTCCCACTCTAATCTAATCATAGTTTTACTGTGACATGAATCCAGTCTCCCACTCTAATCTAATCTTAGTTTTACTGTGACAGGAATCCAGTCTCCCACTCTAATCTAATCATAGTTTTACTGTGACAGGAATCCAGTCTCCCACTCTAATCTTAGTTTAGTTTTACTGTGACAGGAATCCAGTCTCCCACTCTAATCTAATCTTAGTTTTATTGTGACAGGAATCCAGTCTCCCACTCTAATCTGAGTTTTACTGTGACAGGAATCCAGTCTCCCACTCTAATCTAATCTTAGTTTTACTGTGACAGGAATCCAGTCTCCCACTCTAATCTAATCTTAGTTTTACTGTGACAGGAATTCAATCTCCCACTCTAATCTTAGTTTAGTTTTACTGTGACAGGAATCCAGTTTCCCACTCTAATCTAATCATAGTTTTACTGTGACAGGAATCCAGTCTCCCACTCTAATCTAATCATAGTTTTACTGTGACAGGAATCCAGTCTCCCACTCTAATCTGAGTTTTACTGTGACAGGAATCCAGTCTCCCACTCTAATCTAATCTAATCTGAGTTTTACTGTGACAGGAATCCAGTCTCCCACTCTAATCTAATCTAATCTGAGTTTTACTGTGACGGGAAGCACATCAGTTCCTAGAGAAACACAGCTGTTATTACAGCATTCTGCTACACAGGTGTTCAGCAAGTGAACCAGAGTGTCCTGCATCCTTCTCGGGAAGAGGGGGAAAGGGGGAGTTTTTTTTTAAACTGACTGATGCCAATGTTTTTACTGCTGCACTTAACTACAAACACACACGTTTGTTTTACTATTGTTGTAGGGACCAAACAATTGATTAACCTTTAAAATCATATTTTCCCAAAGCCCTCAACCTAACCCTAAACCTTAACCTCTAACCCTAAACCTAACCCCTAAGCCTAAAATAGCCCCTTTCCTTGTGGGGACCAGCGAAATGTCCCCACTTGTCCGAATATTCTTTGTTTTACTATCCTTATGAGGACTTCTGGTCCCTACAAGGATAGTACAACTAAAACACACACACACACACACACCCACCCTCTCTCTCTCTCTCTCTCTCTCTCTCTCTCTCTCTCTCTCTCTCTCTCTCTCTCTCTCTCTCTCTCTCTCTCTCTCTCTCTCTCTCTCTCTCTCTCTCTCTCTCTCTCTCTCTCTCTCTCTCTCTCTCTCTCTCTCTCTCTCTCTCTCTCTCTCTCTCTCTCTCTCTCTCTCTCTGTCTGTCTGTCTGTCTGTCTGTCTGTAATAATAAATAATATGCCATTTAGCAGACGCTTTTATCCAAAGCGACTTACAGTCATGCGTGCATACATTTTTGTGTATGGGTGGTCCCGGGGATCGAACCCACTACCTTGGCGTTACAAGCGCCGTGCTCTACCAGCTGAGCTACAGAGGACCACAGAGGACCACAGAGGACCACAGAGGACCACAGAGGTCTGTCTGTCTGGCTGTCTGTCTGTGGCTGTCTGTCTGTCTGTCTGGCTGGCTGTCTGTCTGTCTCTCTCTCTCTCTGTCTCTCTCTCTCTCTCTGTCTCTCTCTCTCTCTCTCTGTCTCTCTCTCTCTCTCTCTCTCTCTCTGTCTCTCTCTGTCTCTCTCTCTCTCTCTGTCTCTCTCTCTCTCTCTGTCTCTCTCTCTCTCTCTCTCTGTCTCTCTCTCCCTGTCTCTCTCTCTCTCTCTCTCTCTCTCTGTCTCTCTCTCTCTCTCTGTCTCTCTCTCTCTCTCTCTCTCTCTCTCTCTCTCTCTCTCTCTCTCTCTCTCTCTCTCTCTCTCTCTCTCTCTCTCTCTCTCTCTCTCTCTCTTTCTCCTCCTGGAAAGGGTGGAGCCTTTCCATCTCCTATTTTTAGTGCAAGTGAAGTTTGCAGATGGTTGGTTGTCCTGCCTGCCTGCCACTGATGCTGTGCCCAATTGGCGAGGAACAAACACTAGTCTGTGAATCTGCCAACCACACAATGACGCTTTGTTCATCTTTATTGATATTGAGTCACGCGACCATGTTACAGCTGGTAGAGGCTGTTAGATCTGTGGAAGTAGCGTCAAATAGACAACGGAAGACACAACGGAAGACACAACGGAAGACACAATGAAGACACAATGAAGACAACCTTTGTGTAAAATCTGTCAGCCATTTTTACATAAAAACAACAACATTTTTTAGTCATTTAGCAGACGCTCTTATCCAGAGCGACTTACAGGAGCAATTAGGGTTAAGTGCCTTGCTCAAGGGCACATCGACAGATTTTTCACCTAGTTGGCTTTCATCATGTATCTGATCAAATATAAATTCATATTTAGATAGTTGAATACACTTTTTTATTTTTTGTTGTTGATAAAGTTGGTAAAACTGGACTTGTAGTTGTAGTTTCCAATGATTGCACTCTAAACTACAACTCCAATAAAGCACCTATGGCCTCACTGCGCAGACTCAGGTCTGTTTATTTGGTACTCAAACAGCTAGCAGGAAGCCCCGCTAAGGAATTGACCAGAACAGGTTAGTTGGCAAAGTAATATGTCTGATCCCATCTCAAAGTCGAATTTTAATAAAAATGGGGTTATATACATTCGAGTACTTTTAGCTACCTCATGTCGATTTATTCTCATGAATCTGTGAGCAATATTACCCGCGGGTGGCTGATAGCTAAAGTAAGCTAGGTAGCTATCTGGCTAGCTAACAAATCAGCTGTACAGTAACAGCAGCAGTTAGCATCTGGGCCTCCATTCAAAGCCGAGTGGCTAGCTACAACTTTGGTATTTTTAATGAGTAGTTTAGCAAGTTTGCACATCCGTTTAAGTCTGTTGTATTACGTTTACTTGCTCCTGGCTGTGCCTTAGGTCAGCTACTTGTGGTGGTTGTATTGAACGGGAGTCATAATGCTTTATCAACAACACGGGTTATCTCCATGGGACAGCCATGATGAGGATGACGGGCTGACCCCAGTGATAGTTGGGAAAGGAACCACATTCGATTTTTTATCTACATATTAGTTTGCTAGGGCCTGTATCTTGCTGCACAACTAGTGTTTGAAGGCTATATGGGTTAATGGGAGTTGTTTTGAAACAATACATTGGACTAGGTATCTAACAATTTAGACATTGGGAACCCCTTAGAAATGTGTGGAGGTGTGTCAGTCAAAGGGAGTAGCCACCATTTCCACCGCTAGATCCATTTAATTTCCTTTTATAGTTTGGTTTCATAAAAAGTGACCTTTAAATGGTAGGTAGTGTTATTGAACTGTAGGAGAGAACAGCCTGGTTAGGTGATTTTAGATACATTTAGTGGTGTCTGTGTGACTGTTTTTAATGTGTCTGCGGGTATGGGGGGGTTTTGCGTGGATGTGTTGTTGAGTTGACGAGGTCCAAACGATATTAGAGCCCCCTCTGGTGGCTTGGATATATCCAGCTGTTGTTGTGCTGTAGTTATGTACTGAGTTAGGGTTTGATCGCTGTGGGCATCCTTAACGTATGACATTACTATCTTAATGGGTTGTATTCTGGGACTACGGAATATATGTACATTGTGTGCCATGCAGTAAAGTGGATATGCATGCAGTAAATTGGACATACAGTCATGCGGTCTGTCTGAGTCTTATTTAATTAATCATTTAATTCAGTCCGTCTAATTAAAGCACTAAGACGGAGACAGAACAGTACTGTTTAACTAAGTGTTTGTGTACTACCCCCCACGGTTGATATGGGTTTGTGTGGATGCAGTAGTAGTTGAGAAACACCTACTATAACACTGCCCCATCTGCTGGTTACAAATTGATGCAGCAGCTGTAACTACCAGATATGTGAATGAAATGTTTGACTAAGTATGAACTCTGTGTGTGCATACCCCCATGTAGGTGTAATGGCCCGGTGATGTGTCCCTGAGCCGAGGACTGAAGAGACACCCAGGACTCTGTGTCAGGAGCAGTGCCCAGGCCAGTGAGACCTAGCCCAGCCATGACGGAATGCTTCCTGCCCCCCAGTAGCAGCCCGGCGGAGGTACGTCGGGCGGAGCACCCAGGAGGGGTGGCTCGTACCCCCAGCTCGGAGGAGATCAGCCCCACCAAGTTCCCCGGGCTGTACAGGACGGGCGAGCCCTCGCCCCCCCACGACGGACACCATGAGGTCATCGACGCCGTGTCAGATGAAGATAAAGAACACGGGAAGAAGAAGAACAAGTTCAAGAAGAAGGAGAAGAGGAGTAAGATACCTTATTACAGTTTATTTATTTAGCTGTGATTTATACAAGTCGTTCTTATTAAACTGTATAACTGATCAACGCACCATCATCCTTTAATGCTTAAAAACTCATATTGGACCATGGCTAAATGTAGCTTTCCCTCCCAGGGCGTAGTGACTAGGGAGAGAGAGAGAGAGGGGAGGACATGGACCATGGCTAAATGTAGCTTTCCCTCCCAGGGCGTAGTGACTAGAGAGAGAGAGAGAGGGAGGACATGGACCATGGCTAAATGTAGCTTTCCCTCCCAGGGCGTAGTGACTAGAGAGAGAGAGAGGCTAAATGTAGCTTTCCCTCCCAGGGCGTTGTGACTAGCGAGAAAGAGAGAGAGAGAGAGGGGGGAGGACATGGACCATGGCTAAATGTAGCTTTCCCTCCCAGGGCGTAGTGACTAGAGAGAGAGAGAGGCTAAATGTAGCTTTCCCTCCCAGGGCGTTGTGACTAGCGAGAAAGAGAGAGAGAGAGAGGGGGGAGGACATGGACCATGGCTAAATGTAGCTTTCCCTCCCAGGGCGTAGTGACTAGAGAGGGAGAGAGAGAGAGGGGAGGACATGGACCATGGCTAAATGTAGCTTTCCCTCCCAGGGCGTAGTGCAGGGGTGTCAAACTCATTTTAGCTCAGGGGCCACATGGAGGAAAATCTATTCCCAAGTGGGCCGGACCGGAAAAATCATGGTATATATATATAACTTAAAAACAACAACTTCAGATTGTTTTCTTTGTTTTAATACGATCAACATACAACATAAAGCTGGAGCCTGAGGACAGTGTGTCCAAAATAGTACAAGCACAACATCACTATTAATCATAAAACACGTCAAGTTTATTTGAAAATTCTAAAGAAAAAGAACACACAAACACACAATGCCTCAGTGATTAACAGAACTGTTTCACAGATCACATAACTATATCAGGGTGTCATTTCTCAGGCAGAAATGTAGATAAAAATAATGAAATCCTGTTCCCCAAACAAGTGCAAGAACCACAGAGTCAAGAATAGGTTAAATATACAAATAAAATAAAATCAATTAAAAACAATAGCACATCAACATAAAAACATATAAACATAAAGCTGGAGCCTGAGGACAGTGTCCAAAAGCACAACATCACTATTAATCATAAAACACCTCAAGTTATTTGAAAGTTCTGAGGACAAAGAACACACAAACACACAATGCCTCAGTGATTCACAGAAGTATATCACAGATCACAGAACTATATCAGGGTGTCATTTCTCAGGCAGAAATGTAGATAAAAATAATGAAATCCTGTTCCCCAAACAAGTGCAAGAACCACAGAGTCAAGAATAGGTTAAATATACAAATAAAATAAAATCAATTAAAAACAATAGCACATCAACATATAAACATAAATCTGAAAGCGTTGCTCAAACTCCCGTAACAGTCCCGTTATTTTATCTTTGAACCGCTTCATGTCTGCCACATGTTGGGTCGCGCACACATTTTTCAGACAGGGGAAGTGAGCTGCATCACCACCGGCAAGTTGCGTCTCCCACAATGACAGCTTCAACTTGAAAGAACGTATGCTGTCATAATACTGCGTGACAACTTTGTTGCGCCCTTGCAGCTGTTTGTTCAAGTTATTCAGGTGCTCTGTAACATCCACCATAAATGCAAGGTCCGGCATCCATTCTGCGGAATGAAATTCTAACACTGGTTTGCCCTTTTCTTCCATGAACTGTTCAATTTCTTCTCGTAAATCAAAGAAACGCCTCAGCACAGCACCTCGGCTTAACCATCTTACCTCAGTGTGGTATGGCAGGCCATAGATGTGGTCTTTCTCTCTGAGAAGGCTGTCAAACTGACGGTGATTCAGGCTTCTGGATCGGATGAAATTAACAGTTTGGATGACCACCTTCATGACGTTATCCATCTTTAATGACTTGCAACACAAAGCCTCCTGGTGCAAAATACAGTCAAAAGTCAAAAAATCACATCCTCCATTTGCAGATTGCACTTTCTCTCTGAACTTTGTCACAACGCCTGCTTTTTTCCCGATAATTGAGGGCGCACCATCTGTAGCCAGGCTGACAGCGCGGGACCAGTCCACTCCGACCCTGTCCAGCGCGCCCGACGAGTGCGGTAAAAATATCAGCTGCTGTCGTTGTATCTGTCATCGGCACCAACTCCACGAACTCCTCGGTGACGGTCAATGTGTCATCAACTCCCGCGGATGAAAAAATGGCCAGTTGTGCAACATCTGTAATGTCCGTGCTTTCATCAATTGCAACGAAAACGCAATAAATGACTTTACTTTTTGCTTCAACTGGCTGTCCAAATCCACTGAAAGATCGGAAATCCTGTCTGCAACTGTGTTTCTTGTCAGGCTGATATTTGCAAAAGCCTGCCGCTTTTCAGGGCACACAATCTCTGCTGCCTTCATCATGCATGTTTTTACAAATTCACCCTCACTAAATGGTTTTGAAGCCACTGCGATTTCATTAGCAATGAGTTAGCTAGCTTTCACTGCAGCGTCACTGATGTCTCGGCTGTGAGTAAACACAGACTGCTGTTTCTTCAGACCCGCCAACAGTTCAACATTCACCTTCTCTCATCTCCGCTGTCCTTGAAAGTTGTCATATTTCTCGGGAGAGAGAGACCATGGCTAAATGTAGCTTTCCCTCCCAGGGCGTAGTGACTAGAGAGAGAGGAGGACATGGCTAAATGTAGCTTTCCCTCCCAGGGCGTAGTGACTAGAGAGAGGCTAAATGTAGCTTTCCCTCCCAGGGCGTAGTGACTAGAGAGAGGCTAAATGTAGCTTTCCCTCCCAGGGCGTAGTGACTAGCGAGAGAGGGGAGGACATGGACCGTTTGAGGGTACACCCTGTACCCAGTGAAGGTGTATCATAGATAGCAGTCCGATACACAGCGTCCCTATCTGGCAAGAGGCAACAAGTTAGGTGTTGAGTAGGTCACCAATGATCTGATCTTGGACACCAGTTTGCGATTGGATGTGTGGAAGTATCACAACTCTGAGTTTGGTTCAGGAAATCGAGCCGCTGCCAGGTGCTGTGGAAATTGTGCTACATTGGAGGCTGACCTCTTTTCCTAGTCCTCTCTCGATCGCGCTCTCTCTCTCTCTCTCTTTGTCTCTCTCTCTCTCTTCTCTCCCTCTCCTCTGCTATATTTCCTCTCTCTCTCTCGCTGTCTCTCTCTTCTCTGCTATATTTCCTCTCTCTCTCTCCTCTCTCTCTGTGCTTGTTTACTACATCTGTGGTATTAGTGAGAATCAGAGAGAGGTGTAAAAGGGGTTTGCTTTCTAACCTCCTCTAACCTCTCCATCCATTCGTCCTGTAGCGGAAGGATACGCAGCCTTCCAGGAGGACAGCTCGGCGGACGAGGCAGAGAGCCCCTCCAAGATGAAGCGTTCAAAGGGCATTCACGTGTTTAAGAAACCCAGCTTCTCCAAGAAGAAAGAGAAGGACTTCAAGGTAAAGAACAAAGGACATGGACAGCACTCCGTGTTTAATTTATTTTCCTTTGCTGGACACATTTTTGTTTGAGAACTCTGTGTACCACTCTGCTTAATGCACTGCTATTAACTGTTAGTTACGATAACCAGTGAAGCTTATTCTTTAGAATTATTTAAATGTTATTATTTGCTGTGGATTACTTATGAGGATCCAGCACTAAACCATTTTTTGGATCGTAACAATTTTTGATTTACCACTTTATACAGTGGGGAGAACAAGTATTTGATACACTGCCGATTTTGCAGGTTTTCCTACTTACAAAGCATGTAGAGGTCTGTAATTTTTATCATAGGTACACTTCAACTGTGAGAGATGGAATCTAAAACAGAAATCCAGAAAATCACATTGTATGATTTTTAAGTAATTAATTTTCATTTTCTTGCATGACATAAGTATTTCATACATCAGAAAAGCAGAACTTAATATTTGGTACAGAAACCTTTGTTTGCAATTACAGAGATCATACGTTTCCTTTAGTTCTTGACCAGGTTTGCACACACTGCAGCAGGGATTTTGGCCCACTCCTCCATACAGACCTTCTTCAGATCCTTCAGGTTTCGGGGCTGTCGTTGGGCAATATGGACTTTCAGCTCCCTCCAAGATTTTCTATTGGGTTCAGGTCTGGAGACTGGCTAGGCCAATCCAGGACCTTGAGATGCTTCTTACGGAGCCACTCCTTAGTTGCCCTGGCTGTGTGTTTCGGGTCGTTGTCATGCTGGAAGACCCAGCCACGACCCATCTTCAATGCTCTTACTGAGGGAAGGAGGTTGTTGGCCAAGATCTCGCGATACATGGCCCCATCCATCCTCCCCTCAATACGGTGCAGTCGTCCTGTCCCCTTTGCAGAAAAGCATCCCCAAAGAATCTTGTTTCCACCTCCATGCTTCACGGTTGGGATGGTGTTCTTGGGGTTGTACTCATCCTTCTTCTTCCTCCAAACACGGCGAGTGGAGTTTAGACCAAAAAGCTCTATTTTTGTCTCATCAGACCACATGTCCTTCTCCCATTCCTCCTCTGGATCATCCAGATGGTCATTGGCAAACTTCAGACGGGCCTGGACATGCGCTGGCTTGAGCAGCGGGACCTTGCGTGCGCTGCAGGATTTTAATCCATGATGGCATAGTGTGTTACTAATGGTTTTCTTTGAGACTGTGGTCCCAGCTCTCTTCAGGTCATTGACCAGGTCCTGCCGTGTAGTTCTGGGATGATCCCTCACCTTCCTCATGATCATTGATGCCCCACGAGGTGAGATCTTGCATGGAGCCCCAGACCGAGGGTGATTGACCGTCATCTTGAACTTCTTCCATTTTCTAATAATTGCGCCAACAGTTGTTGCCTTCTCACCAAGCTGCTTGCCTATTGTCCTGTAGCCCATCCCAGCCTTGTGCAGGTCTACAATTTTATCCCTGATGTCCTTACACAGCTCTCTGGTCTTGGCCATTGTGGAGAGGTTGGAGTCTGTTTGATTGAGTGTGTGGACAGGTGTCTTTTATACAGGTAACGAGTTCAAACAGGTTTAGTTAATACAGGTAATGAGTGGAGAACAGGAGGGCTTCTTAAAGAAAAACAAACAGGTCTGTGAGAGCCGGAATCCTTACTGGTTGGTAGGTGATCAAATACTTATGTCATGCAATAAAATGCAAATTAATTACTTAAAAATCATACAATGTGATTTTCTGGATTTTTGTTTTAGTTTCCGACTCTCACAGTTGAAGTGTACCTATGATAAAAATTACAGACCTCTACATGCTTTGTAAGTAGGAAAACCTGCAAAATCGGCAGTGTATCAAATACTTGTTCTCCCCCACTGTATATGCCATTTCTTAGCAGACACTTTTATCCAAAGTGACTTAGTCATGCGTGCATACATTTTTACGTACGGTTGGTCCCGGGAATCAAACCCACTAGCCTGGCGTCGCAAGCACCATGCTTCCCAACTGAGCTGCGAAGAGGACCACGCTTTGTGTGTTTTCCCGTCTTCCAGGTGAAGGAGAAGGGTCCCAAGGAGGACAAGAAGGACAAGAAGTCTAAAGACCTGACAGCAGCTGACGTGGTGAAACAGTGGAAGGAGAAGAAGAAGAAGAAGAAGCAGCAGCCTATAGCAGAGCCAGAGCCCGTCTCCGTGGAGATACCTACATTCAGGTAGAGATTGGGGGTTGAAGGTCCGAACCTGAGTGTGTGGGTGTGGCTGGACTCCTTGCTTCCAACCTGAGTGTGTGTCTCAGGGATAAAAGCAAAAAAAAAGTACTAATATCCGTTCTTTGACATAAAATGGGTCATTTTAAGTATTATTGTTCTTCGTCAGACCCATTTTCGGGGCCCCCCTGGCTGAGGCAGTGAAGAGAACAGCCCTGTACGACGGGATCCAGCTCCCTGCCGTCTTCAGAGAGTGTATCGACTACATCGAGAGCTACGGAATGAAGTGTGAAGGAATCTACCGCGTCTCAGGTATGGCTTGGTGTGTGAGGGAATCTACCGCGTCTCAGGTATGGCTTGGTGTGTGAGGGAATCTACCGTGTCTCAGGTATGGCTTGGTGTGTGAGGGAATCTACCGTATGTCAGGTATGGCTTGGTGTGTGAGGGAATCTACCGTATGTCAGGTATGGCTTGGTGTGTGAGGGAATCTACCGCGTCTCATGTATGGCTTGGTGTGTGAGGGAATCTACCGTATGGCTTGGTGTATGAGGGAATCTACCGTATGTCAGGTATGGCTTGGTGTGTGTGAGGGAATCTACCGTATGTCAGGTATGGCTTTGTGTGTGTGAGGGAATCTACCGTATGTCAGGTATGGCTTGGTGTGTGAGGGAATCTACCGTATGTCAGGTATGGCTTGGTGTGTGAGGGAATCTACCGTATGTCAGGTATGGCTTGGTGTGTGAGGGAATCTACCGTATGTCAGGTATGGCTTGGTGTGTGAGGGAATCTACCGTATGTCAGGTATGGCTTGGTGTGTGAGGGAATCTACCGTATGTCAGGTATGGCTTGGTGTGTGAGGGAATCTACCGTATGGCTTGGTGTGTGAGGGAATCTACCGTATGTCAGGTATGGCTTGGTGTGTGAGGGAATCTACCGTATGTCAGGTATGGCTTGGTGTGTGTGAGGGAATCTACCGTATGTCAGGTATGGCTTGGTGTGTGAGGGAATCTACCACGTCTCAGGTATGGCTTGGTGTGTGAGGGAATCTACCGTATGGCTTGGTGTGTGAGGGAATCTACCGTATGTCAGGTATGGCTTGGTGTGTGTGAGGGAATCTACCGTATGTCAGGTATGGCTTGGTGTGTGAGGGAATCTACCGTATGTCAGGTATGGCTTGGTGTGTGTGAGGGAATCTACCGTATGTCAGGTATGGCTTGGTGTGTGTGAGGGAATCTACCGTATGTCAGGTATGGCTTGGTGTGTGTGAGGGAATCTACCGTATGTCAGTGAGGAGTGCCAGTGTATAGTGTGTATTAACCCTCCCTCCTCTCTCTCTCTCTCTCCTTCCCTCCCAGGTATGAAGTCTAAAGTGGATGAGCTGAAGGCGTCGTATGACCGTGAGGAATGTCCCTGCTTGGAGGAGTACGACCCTCACACCGTAGCCAGCCTGTTGAAACAGTACCTCCGAGAGCTGCCTGAGAACATGCTGGGGCGAGACCTGGCGCAACGCTTTGAGGACGCCTGCAGTCGATCAGCCGAGGCTGAGAAGGTGAGGAGATGATCCGACGGCCAGCTTTAGATAGTACGGCGCAGAGGTTGCACTTCATTTTGCACATGTTGACGGTTCCATTGGGGATTGGTTTTAACGAATTAGTTGGTTTAGTTGCATTAATGGAGTTGGTTTAGTGAGGGCTGTTCTTTTGAGCTATGGCAACTAAGAATATGATATTTGTTGAACTTGCAGGGGAGGTGCCTGCCACTCCCACTACATACTCCTCATCTTATTATCTCACGATGAGGACATTTTTTGAATGTTTAAAGTTTGTCATCAATCTACACACAATACCCCATAATGACAAAGCAAAAGCAGGTTTTTAGAAATGTTTGCAAAACAAAAAGATTAAAATAAAAAATTATACCTTATTTACATAAGTATTCGGACCCTTTGCTATGAGATTCGAAATTGAGCTCAGATGCATCCTGTTTCCATTGATCATCCTTGAGATGTTTCTACAACTTGATTGGAGTCCACCTGTGGTAAATTCAATTGATTGGACATGATTTGGAAAGGTACACACCTGTCTATATAAGGTCCCACAGTTGACAGTGCATGTCAGAGTAAAAACCAAGCCATGAGGTCGAAGGAATTGTCCGTAGAGCTCCGAGACAGGATTGTGTCGAGGCACAATTATCGATACATTATTAGGTCCTAGCAGTGTGGTTGTGGAGTCAGGCTGATACATTATTAGGTCCTAGCAGTGTGGTTGTGGAGTCAGGCTGATACATTATTAGGTCCTGGCAGTGTGGTTGTGAGTCAGGCTGATACATTATTAGGTCCTAGCAGTGTGGTTGTGGAGTCAGGCTGATACATTATTAGGTCCTGGCAGTGTGGTTGTGGAGTCAGGCTGATACATTATTAGGTCCTAGCAGTGTGGTTGTGGAGTCAGGCTGATACATTATTAGGTCCTAGCAGTGTGGTTGTGGAGTCAGGCTGATACATTATTAGGTCCTGGCAGTGTGGTTGTGGAGTCAGGCTGATACATTATTAGGTCCTAGCAGTGTGGTTGTGGAGTCAGGCTGATACATTATTAGGTCCTAGCAGTGTGGTTGTGGAGTCAGGCTGATACATTATTAGGTCCTGGCAGTGTGGTTGTGGAGAAGGCTGATACATTATTAGGTCCTAGCAGTGTGGTTGTGGAGTCAGGCTGATACATTATTAGGTCCTGGCAGTGTGGTTGTGGAGAAGGCTGATACATTATTAGGTCCTGGCAGTGTGGTTGTGGAGAAGGCTGAAACATTATAGGAAGTCGGAGGTCTAGCTCCTCATTAAATTCATTCTTAATCTTCATTTTTAAGGGGATGACTGCACTTTCCTTCTCAACACAGTACCACAATGAATGTGAGTTCACATGTCAAAGGAAAAAGGATGATCTCACTGGGGATTTGAACTTAGGTTGCAAGTGGTGAAAAGTGTCACAAACTAGGCGTTGAGCTAATTGTCCGGTTTGCACGTGATGTAGGTCATTTGAGTATCAGAACCTGCTGGTGGACTTCTGGTAAGGACGCTTTAGTGAAATGGTATTGGATCACGTCCAACTACGTGGACGATTTTAATTGGCTGAGACGGAATTTGTTACCGAATTATCTACTCAGCTGGCCGTCCTCAGCATCGTGGCTAATTTGGCCAGGTTGGCCTATGACAAAAGCTAGCACCTAGCCCTTTCTAGACCAATGGTTGAAACCATGGTCTAAGAAAAAGTATGGCCCCTGTGTGTGTTTTGTAAAAGGAGTTCTAAAATAATGTTTTATTTGTCAGGTGACCGAGTTCCAGCGTCTCTTAGCGGAGGTGCCCCCTGGCAGCCGTCTGCTCCTGTCCTGGTTGGTCACTCACATGGACCATGTTATCACAAGAGAGACGGACACCAAGATGAATATCCAAAATATATCCATCGTACTCAACCCCACTGTACAGGTGAAGGGGGAGGGGGGAGGGGGAGGGGGGAGAGGGAGACTGACACCAAGATGAATATCCAGAACATATCCATCGTACTCAACCCCACTGTACAGGTAAAGGGGGAGGAGGGAGGGGGAGAGGGAGACAGACACCAAGATGAATATCCAGAATATATCCATCGTACTCAACCCCACTGTACAGGTAAAGGGGGAGGAGGGAGGGGGAGAGGGAGACAGACACCAAGATGACTATCCAGAATATATCCATCGTACTCAACCCCACTGTACAGGTAAAGGGGGGAGGAGGGAGAGGGAGACAGACCAAGATGACTATCCAGAATATAGGAGGGAGAGGGAGGCAGACACCAAGATGACTATCCAGAATATAGGAGGGAGAGGGAGGCAGACACCAAGATGACTATCCAGAATATATCCATCATACTCAACCCCACTGTACAGGTGAAGGGGGAGGGGGAGGGGGGAGGGGGAGGGGGGAGGAGGGAGGGGGGAGGGGGGAGGGGGGAGAGGGAGACAGACACCAAGATGAATATCCAGAATATATCCATCGTACTCAACCCCACTGTACAGGTAAAGGGGGAGGAGGGAGAGGGAGACAGACCAAGATGACTATCCAGAATATAGGAGGGAGAGGGAGGCAGACACCAAGATGACTATCCAGAATATAGGAGGGAGAGGGAGGCAGACACCAAGATGACTATCCAGAATATAGGAGGGAGAGGGAGGCAGACACCAAGATGACTATCCAGAATATATCCATCATACTCAACCCCACTGTACAAGTAAAAATAATAAATTGTATTTGTAGAGCGCTTTTCATTACATACAGCAATCACAAAGATCTGTGTAGGTCAGACAGCAGGAGAGAGGGAGGGAGGGAGGGAGGGGAAAGTGGTGTGAGGGAGAGAGGGAGAGTGGTCCTCAGTGAAATCCTGGCCCAGTTCTGTAGAGCTAATGCATCCCCACAGGGGGACAACTTTGGTTGCTAGTCCTGGTTCAGTGTAAGTGGAGCAGACTTCATTATCACCCCTACAAACTACTAGACTATAGCTCAGAGGGCTAACACTGTGTCAGTGCAATTAAATGCAAGTGACCTATCTCCTCGCCTTGTCCTCTGTCTGTTCCCCTGTCTGTCCATCTATCTGTCCGTCCTCCTGTCTTTTTGTCCCCATGTCCTCTCTCCTCCAGATTGGTAACAGGGTCCTGTACATGTTCTTCACCCACGTCCGGGAGCTGTTTGGGGAGGTGTTTCTGAGGCCCGTGTCCCGCCCCCTCCGCTGGTCCAATGCTGCCACCATGCCGGCCCTGCCTGAGACGCAGGACAGCATCAAGGAGGAGATACGACGACAGGTGGGGTTTGAACAGATATTTTCAATAAAACTTAGTCACTGAAGCGGGCTAACTGCCACTAAAGCAGTTTAAGGGGTTTTAAGTGCCTTGCTCAAGGGCAGCAGATGGCATCTGAAAACCATACTTTTTAATAAAGCTTTTGTCAAATACAGTTCTCTTTCTGTGGGTCTGACCCCAAAAGGTTCTGGAAAACGGTGAAAGACCTGGAGAATAAACCCTTCTCCTCACAGCCGCCCACGCCTCTGTACCAGGCGCTGTCAGAGGAAGGCCCGTAAAATTGTCAAAGACCACAGCCTCACAAGCCATAGACTGTTCACTCTGCTACCGCACGGCAAGCGGTACCGGAGCGCCAAGTCTAGGTCCAAAAGGCTCCTTAACAGCTTCTAACCCCAAGACATCAGACTGCTCTCTGCTACCGCACGGCAAGCTGTACCGGAGCGCCAAGTCTAGGTCCAAAAGGCTTCTTTTTTTTATTTTTTATAATATGTTTATTATTTTCCAATAAAAATAAAGTAAAAGAGACAGCAATACAAACAATGATATTCATTGTACTGTTGGATGGGATGGCCAGTTTAGAGGACAAAACAAAAGTTAACTCACACATACACAAAATAAAACAAAATCCTATTAGGTGGTACGTGTATAAGAAGACAGCATATAGTCATTACAAGCAGTGTAGTTCAGCCAAAAATAAATATTGAGTGGAGTACAGCACAGAGTAGCAGCAGATCGTCAGCCCAGTTATGAAGCGGGACTAGACCATTTATCCAGTATCGGCTGCCATATTTTGTAAAACAATGGACTTCTATTGGAGGTGTTGTATCGAATCTTTTCCATATGGATTACATTCCCTAAATCCCGTAACCACATTTCAAAGGTAGGTACAGTCTCCAATTTCCAAAATTGCAATATGAGCCTTTTGGCTAATAGAGTACAAAGAGAGACAGCTTTCCCCTCCTGGTTATTCCCATCAACTGTACCAAACAGAGCGATCAATGGGTCTGGGGCTAGAACTCTATCAAAGGCCTTAGATAAGTAATCAAAAATGAGAGCCCAGTAAGCCTGTAATTTAGGGCATGTCCAGAATAAGTGGGACAACGTCCCCTCCTCCTGCTTGCACCTCTCACACAGTGGTGAGGTGTCCGGGAATATTTTATGCAGTTTTACTTTTGAGTAGTGTAACCTGTGTATCACCTTAAACTGTACAAGGTTGTGTCTGGCATTCACTGAACTGTGGTTTATATTCCTGAGAGCTTCTATCCAGTCCTCATTTGAGATTTCTGAACCAAGTTCTTGTTCCCAAGCCCTTTTAATGGTGTCTGTGGATACCTCTATGTGGGCCTGTAGCACATCATACAGTCTGGAGACCGACCCTTTTGAATGGGGTTTGACAAGGATCAAGCTATCTAATGTAGGACTATTTGGCTTCATGCCATACTGTGGGATGTGTGTCCTTAAGAAATTCCTGATTTGGAGGTATCTGAAAAAATGTGTTGTTGGCATGTTGAACTTTGCCTGTAGTTGTTGAAATGAAGCTAACTGACCATCTATGTATAGATTACCAATTGTTGTGAGCCCCTTCTCCCTCCACTGTGAAAACACCACATCATCCATTGCAGGGTGGAAAGCATGATTCCGGCTAATCGGGCTGTCTATGTACACAGTGGGTATGTTAAGAAAATCCCTAATCTGTTTCCAGATCCTAAGAGTATGACAAATGACTGGATTGGAGTCATAAGTGGCTTTTTTCACATATGATGGGCTATTAACAAGTGCAGGGAGTGAGGAACGTTGACAGGAGGCCTGCTCAATCAAAAGCCATGAAGGCATATCCTTCCGTCTCATCTCAGGTAAACTTTCCCTCCAGAAAGACACAATGTTCAGATTAGCAGCCCAATAATACAGTTTGAAGTGAGGAAGGCCAAAGCCCCCCTCTATCTTGTACTTGCATAAATGCTTCTTTGCAATTCTGGCTGCCTTGTTATCCCATAAAAATGGAGTTACTATTGAATCCAGTTTCTTAAAATAGCTTTGTGGTATGAAATTGGGTAGACATTGGAAGAGGTAAAGAAACCTGGGTAGGACAACCATTTTAATAGCGTTTATACGACCAACCAAGGAAATAGGCAGAGTTTTCCAGAAATCTATATTTTGTTTAAGCTGATATATTTTCATGTCCCAATTCACTTTCAATAGCTGGTCAAGGTCTCTTGTCACTACAATGCCAAGGCTTGTGAACTTGTCCCTCACTGTTCTAAGCGGGGTAGATTGCAGAAATTGCATATCCACAGGCCGTGATATTGGCATCATCTCACTTTTTTGCCAGTTTATCTTGTAGCCAGAGAAGGAGCCGAATGTGTTTATCAAGTTAAGTAATGGTGGAATAGACGTTTTAGGCTTGGACAAAAACAAAAGAACATCGTCTGCATATAGGGAAATTTTGTGCTGTGTGTCTTTTATTTTAACAGAAGCTATATCGGCACATGCCCGAATGCGCGTAGCAAGGGGTTCCATGGCTATAGCGAAGAGAGCAGGCGAAATAGGGCACCCCTGTCGGCACCCCTTGAACAGGCGGAATGACTGCGACATTTCCTGATTGGTCACCACGGACGCCATTGGGTGTGCATAAATAATTCTTATCCAATTAATAAATTCCTTTCCAAATCCGAAATGCTCCAGAACCGACATCATATACTTCCACTCAATCTGATCAAACGCCTTCTCTGCATCAAGAGCTATTACCACTGCCTCAACTTTATGATCATGATACATTACGTTGAAAAGGCGTCTCAAATTGTAGTATATATGTCGGCCCGGGATAAAACCTGTCTGGTCAGGGTGTATGATGTCGGAAATATATTTTTTTCAATCGGTTTGCCAATATCTTTGTCAACACCTTGTTTTCTATGGGGAGTAACGACACGGGGCGATACGACGACATCTCCATGGAATCTCTATCTTTTTTCAAGATCAGGGCTATTGTAGCCTCATACAGTGTTTGCGGGAGTTTGGTATTTTCTTTGGATTGTTGAAACATTCGCAGCATAAGTGGAGATAGACTAGCGCAGTACTTCTTATAGAATTCTATTACATATCCATCGGGCCCAGGGGCCTTGCTGTTTGGAAATTGTGCTATCGCTGTGTTAATTTCATCTAAGGTTATCCCTGCATCGAGTGCGGCAGCTGCCCCCTGTCTAGTTTAGGAAGTTCACAATCAGCGAGAAAGCGTTCCATAGTTTGTGGATCAGTAGCATCGCATTTTGATTGGTATAGCTCTGAGTAAAACTGTGCAAAGCATTTATTAATGTCCTGCGGATCTGTTACTATTTTACCCTTCTTGTCTTTTATTTTGTGAATAGCTCTAGATGCTTGTACATGCCTTAGCTGTCTTGCTAATAATTTATGTGGTTTGTCCCCCAGTTCAAAATAACTTTGTTGCGTTCTAGCAAGTAAAGAGCCCACCCGTTTCGAAAGGATGGTATTGTATTCATACTTTAACTTTGTGATCTTCTCAAGGACTGTATACGAGGAATTTGTCCTAAAAACGTTCTCCTGTTCCCCTAACTCTCTTTCAATTTCTCTCAGCCTAGTATTGGCACGTTTCTTCGTCTCTGATGTATAAGAAATAATGTAACCTCTAATCACAGCCTTTAGAGATTCCCAAAGGGTGGAGTCGTCAACATCCCCCGTGTCGTTAGTACTGAGGAAAAAGGCAATCTGCTCCTCCAAATACTGACAAAAAGCCTCATCTTTCAACAGGTATGCGTCTAAGCGCCACGGTCGCCGACCTGTCGACATATTGTCGAGTTTCAGCACCATGGACAGAGGAGAGTGGTCCGTAATTAGAATGGGGTGATAGGTAACCGACTCAGCTGCTGAGATTAGTTTGGAGTCCAACAAAAAAATAGTCAATTCTGGAATATGATTTATGAACTGATGAGAAGAAAGAATAATCCCTGTCTGTTGGGTGCGTCAGTCTCCAAATATCGACAATGTTAAGGTTTGTCATCAATGTATTTAGACAGACACTGGCATTTGATTGTTGAAGTGACCTTGATAGCTGTTTATCTAAAAGAGGGTCTAACGTACAGTTAAAGTCACCTCCAACAATAACACTTGTATCCGAGATATTTGGTATGGCCTTAAATACCCTTTGAAAAAATAATGGATCATCGAAGTTGGGTCCATATAAATTGACCAAGGTTATTGGTTTTGAATTCAGTGTACCAGCCACAATAATATACCGACCATTAGGATCTGAAATCGAGGTTGAGTAAACAAAAGGAATGTTTTTCCTTATCAGGATTGCTACCCCTCTCGCTTTTGCATCAAAGTTAGACTGGTATATCTGACCGATCCAGCCGACTCGTAGCTTGGCCTGCGCGGGCGTTTAATATGAGTTTCTTGAAGAAGCACTATGTCAGCACCCAGTGATTTAAGATGAGAAAAAACCTTAGCTCGTTTCACGACATGCCCTAATCCATTACAGTTCCAGCTGACTATCTTTATTCCACCTGGTCTACTCTGTGCTCGGTCACTATGTGGCATTTCTTATTTTAAAGCAAATTGCTGCTGTCATACAAAACCCAGAAGAAAAACGTCCCGCCGTGCGGAGCTTGTCATGCCACCTGTACTAATAAACGTGAACATAAAACACAGACCCCAACCCCCCTCCCGTCCCTTTACTGAGTGACTTCCCCAAACGAAGCACTCCTTGGCTAACACACAAACGTTAGGGTGTCTAGACATAAAGCTTGAACTAACTCGTCGTCTATAGATGCTCCGCATATAAACTAATATTAAATAACACTTAACTTAACTCTCATGTTAGGGGGTGAGTGGCGCTAAAACATGACATGCCAAACAATGCTATATTAGCCACAACATCTCACCTATCCTATAAGTCCCAATTTCTGATTGAAAAGACATAGGCCGGAAATTCAATTCACACACATTCCTGGCCTGTATTTGGCCATTTAGCCTGCTGGCACAGCCGTTCTGTATCCTCAGCCGGGGAGCTTGCTTGTCAAGAACAGATCTGCCTCTTTTGCGTTGTCAAACGTACGTGTTGATCCCTCGACTGTCACCTTAAACCGGGCTGGGAAGAGGAATCCATATCGGATGTTGGCCGCCCTGCATTTGTTGCGTACCTCATCATACTCTTTCCGTTGGTTCCTCACCTCCAAGGTAAGATCTGGGTAGAAAGACACCCTGGCTCCGTTGTAGTTAAGGGGGAACTTTTGACTAGCCAGCTTGAGGATGAGATCCCTGGTGTGGGGATAGTGCAGCCTTACAATGAATGGCCTTGGTGGCCCGCCCTTGGCCGGCTTCGTTGCCTGTGCTCTGTGTGCGCGGTCGATCAGGATGGCCGTTTTGAAGTGTTCACTCCCCAGCAATGCCGGTATCAGCTCCGAGACAAATTCAGTGGGTTTCCCTTTCTCCGTGTCCTCCTGGATCCCACATATTCGGATGTTCTGGCGTCTTGAATGCGACTCGAGCATTTCCAGTCGGGCCTTCAGGGTTTTGTTGTCATTTTTGAACGTTGCGCACTGTTTCTCTATGTCCTGTAGCCTGGCCTCGTGATCGATTGTCGTCTGCTCAACCTCGTGCACCCTTCCCTTAGTTGCCTTCACAGTTTCGGCCAAAGTCCCAATACTCTTTGAGATATCAGCCAACCTTGTGTCCACCTTCTTGCTTAGTGCGTTTATGGCAGCCAGTATGTCACTTTGAGTAGGATCTGTGGGGAACTCTTGGAAGCTAGCCTCTTCAGCTAGCTCCTCGTGGGTCGGCGACGTTGAAATTGGTTTGTTGTCTATCTCATTCCAATTATCTTGTTTAGCGCCCCCTTTTTTGTTGCCTTTTCCCTTTGTCATATTTGTTTGAAGTTATAGGTTGTGAGAGGTTAAGATAAATATTAATTTGTTTCAAAATTGAGCGGAGCTCTAGCAATGCACGTCTACTCCATAGCACGCTCTCTAGCGCCCCCAAAAGGCTTCTTAACAGCTTCTACCCCCAAGACATCAGACTGCAGAACAGTTCATCAAATGGCCACCCAGACTATTTACATTGACCCTTTTTTGCACTGACTCTTACGCCGACTCTATGTACACTCACTGGACTCCACCCACACACTCACTGGACTCCACCCACACACTCACTGGACTCCGCCCACACACTCACTGGACTCCACCCACACACTCACTGGACTCCACCCACACACTCACTGGACTCCACCCACACACTCACTGGACTCCACCCACACACTCACTGGACTCCACCCACACACTCACTGGACTCCACCCACACACTCACTGGACTCCACCCACACACTCACTGGACACCACCCACACACTCACTGGACTCCACCCACACACTCACTGGACTCCACCCACACACTCACTGGACTCCACCCACACACTCACTGGACTCCACCCACACACTCGCACATACTGACACTCCAACGCACGCCGCTACTCTGTTTATTATCTATCTCTGATTACCTAGTCACTTTTACCCCTACCTACATGTACATATTACCTCAACTACCTTGTACCCCTGCACATTGTACGGGTACACCTTGTATATAGCCTCGTTATTGTTAGTGTGATCACGAAGCAACACACTACTGTTATTCCTCATACTTCTATTATTATTGATGATGTATTATTATTAAATATGTATTATTATTTATTATTCCCACAAATCACAAACCTCGTAAAAATCATTCTATTAGCTATTATACCTTTTACAATACTCAACTTTTTGTAACTACAAAAACTCTAATTAGTTAACGTGGTGTTTCAAAACTAAACTTAATTGCCTAGCAACCAGTTTTAGATGAACAAGTAACTCGTTTTATGCAAATGTTGTTAAAATAAGGCTTGTAAATTCAATACCTGATGTTTTTCACTGCAAAAGCTAGCTCAGTTTTTTTAAAGAAAACTACTGACCACTACTACTGACCACAACCACACAACTACTAATCACAAATACTGACCACAACATAACTACTGACCACAACATAACTACTGACCATAACTACTGACCACAACACAGCTGACCGCAACTACTGACCACAACCACACAACTACTGACCACAACCACACAACTACTGACCACAACCACACAACTACTGACCACAACCACACATACTGACCACAACCACACAACTACTGACCACAACAACTGAACAACACAACTACTTTTTTTTACCTTTTATTTTGACAGGGAAGTCATACCGACACTCTAGGGTCTCTTTTTCAGATGAGCCCTGCATAAATACATCGAACATGTATACAATATTGTCACGAGAATTTCTATAAACATACAAATTAATCTATCAATCCACCCTTTGACTAAATTTTTACACCCTCAGGATAAATGTATTTACAAGCATGATTACATTTTAGTCATTTAGCAGACGCTCTTATCCAGAGCGACTTACAGTTAGTGAGTGCATACATTATTATTATTATTTTATTTTTTATTTTTTTCATACTGGCCCCCCGTGGGAATCGAACCCACAACCCTGGCGTTGCAAACGCCATGCTCTACCAACTGAGCATTTACATTTTTTACATTTTAGTCATTTAGCAGACGCTCTTATCCAGAGCGACTTACAGTTAGTGAATACATATCTTTTTTTTTATACTGGCCCCCCGTGGGAATCAAACCCACAACCCTGGCGTTGCAAACGCCATGCTCTATCAACTGAGCTACATCCCTGCCGGCCATTCCCTCCCCTACCCTGGACGACGCTGGGCCAATTGTGCACCGCCCCATGGGTCTCCCGGTCACGGCCGGCTACGACAGAGCCTGGATTCGAACCAGGATCTCTAGTGGCACAGCTAGCACTGCGATGCAGTGCCTTAGACCACTCGGGAGACTGATTAACCTCAGAGATTAGTTCTATCAACTACTTTTCAATCATAGGTCTTCTTTTTGAGATTTTCCCTATGATCTTCACACGTCAGAACCAATAAAAGTTGTATCTAATTGTAGGTTATCAGGGTCAAAGTCCTCGTTATCCACCAAGCCTGGAGAATCGTTTTTCACATTCCACTGGTCAGAGTCCGGATTCCGTCCATATCCCATCTGTTGAGACACTGCATTCTCCAACGCCTTACTCACCAACGCTCGGACACAGGGAATAAGACAACAACCACATGAAACAAGAATACCCATACAAGCGCTAACTGCCTCCAAAATTGAGGCTACTATGCTTTTCCATTTCCCAAACATTTCATCAAACCATCTGTTCACAGAGGTATTGATTCCAGAATTCTCAGCCCACTCTTCGCTTAAAGCTGTTAACCCCATCAGAGCTCTTGCTGTGTTGTTGGGGATAAATGTGCAACAATGGCCCCCCACCTTTCTGCAGACACCGCCCTTTTCTGCCAGCCACATATCTAGAGCCAACCTATTTTGCCAAGTCATGATCGAGGTGGTGGATAATTGATCTGAGATTCCCCTCACTGCATCTCTAGTGTGGTTCACAAACCGTTGTTGGCTGTAAAATATATATATACAGTGGGGAGAACAAGTATTTGATACACTGCCGATTTTGCAGGTTTTCCTACTTACAAAGCATGTAGAGGTCTGTAATTTTTATCATAGGTACACTTCAACTGTGAGAGACGGAATCTAAAACAAAAATCCAAAAAATCACATTGTATGATTTTTAAGTAATTAATTTGCTTTTTATTGCATGACATAAGTATTTGATCACCTACCAACCAGTAAGAATTCCGGCTCTCACAGACCTGTTAGTTTTTCTTTAAGAAGCCCTCCGGTTCTCCACTCATTACCTGTATTAACTGCACCTGTTTGAACTCGTTACCTGTATAAAAGACACCTGTCCACACACTCAATCAAACAGACTCCAACCTCTCCACAATGGCCAAGACCAGATAGCTGTGTAAGGACATCAGGGATAAAATTGTAGACCTGCACAAGGCTGGGATGGGCTACAGGACAATAGGCAAGCAGCTTGGTGAGAAGGCAACAACTGTTGGCGCAATTATTAGAAAATGGAAGAAGTTCAAGATGACGGTCAATCACCCTCGGTCTGGGGCTCCATGCAAGATCTCACCTCGTGGGGCATCAAAGATCATGAGGAAGGTGAGGGGTCAGCCCAGAACTACACGGCAGGACCTGGTCAATGACCTGAAGAGAGCTGGGACCACAGTCTCAAAGAAAACCATTAGTAACACACTACGCCGTCATGGATTAAAATCCTGCAGCGCATGCAAGGTCCGCCTGCTCAAGCCAGCGCATGTCCAGGCCCATCTGAAGTTTACCAATGACCATCTGGATGATCCAGAGGAGGAATGGGAGAAGGTCATGTGGTCTGATGAGACAAAAATATAGCTTTTTGGTCTAAACTCCACTCGCCGTGTTTGGAGGAAGAAGGATGAGTACAACCCCAATAACACCATCCCAACCGTGAAGCATGGAGGTGGAAACATCATTCTTTGGGGATGCTCTTCTGCAAAGGGGACAGGACGACTGCACCGTATTGATGGGAGGATGGATGGGGCCATGTATCGCGAGATCTTGGCCAACAACCTCCTTCCCTCAGTAAGAGCATTGAAGATGGGTCGTGGCTGGGTCTTCCAGCATGACAACGACCCGAAACACACAGCCAGGGCAACTAAGGAGTGGCTCCGTAAGAAGCATCTCAAGGTCCTGGAGTGGCCTAGCCAGTCTCCAGACCTGAACCCAATAGAACATCTTTGGAGGGAGCTGAAAGTCCGTATTGCCCAGCGACAGCCCCGAAACCTGAAGGATCTGGAGAAGGTCTGTATGGAGGAGTGGGCCAAAATCCCTGCTGCAGTGTGTGCAAACCTGGTCAAGACCTACAGGAAACGTATGATCTCTGTAATTGCAAACAAAGGTTTCTGTACCAAATATTAAGTTCTGCTTTTCTGATGTATCAAATACTTATGTCATGCAATAAAATGCTAATTAATTACTTAAAAATCATACAATGTGATTTTCTGGATTTTTTTTTAGATTCCGTCTCTCACAGTTGAAGTGTACCTATGATAAAAATTACAGACCTCTACATGCTTTGTAAGTAGGAAAACCTGCAAAATCGGGCAGTGTATCAAATACTTATTCTCCCCACTGTGTGTGTGTGTGTGTGTGTATATGTATATATATATATGTATGTGTGTGTATATATATATATATATATATATATATATATAATTAATCCAATCCACATTTGTATTGATTATTACCCACCAACAGAAGTAAATCCTTCCCCTACTTGATTCATAGCTTTGTATTCATCCGGTAACCCCATTGGTATCCCAAATGTATCCATCCAAATAGGGCTATTCTCCTTCTGGTCAAAACTCCTCCTATGTCTGTTTAACCCCTTCCTTGGTTTCTGGTGACTAATTCCAACTGGCTGAACCGGTAGAACCGGGGAGCCGGTACCTACCCAGCCTTTTGTCAATATCTGCCTTATACGGCCTTTACTGGCACACGCCCACCACACATCGGTTACAGGGCTGTAAGGTTCAGACTTCTCTCCTGTGCTTCCAAACCTGAGTCAGTCACATTACTACTACTACTACTACTTCCAATTGATAATTGGTGATGTCTTTGTTTCTCTTTACCCCCCCCCATCTGGATGTCCAGTCCCGCCCGGTCTCATATCCCCGTCCCCAAGTGTGTTTAAACACTTGAGTCCAGGAACAATCCACCGTGGGGCCCGAACACAAATATGATGGAGTTTTATTCCATTCCGTTGCTTGTTGACATTTACCCGTTGGCTACGTCCCTAACCCTTATTTTGAATCCTACATTCTGCCCTTCTCTGACTCCTATTTTGTAGGTCACTCGTCGGGTCGTTTCTCTAAAAAGTATTTGATCCCCTGCTGATTTCATGTGCCTGTGTTTTGTGTTGCTTCTCAGGCCTCGCTGTTCCACAAGGTGTATTTTTATAAGGTGTATTTTTTTGTTGTTGTGTGATAACACAAAGCAGGTGCTTTCATTTGAATGTCAAGACGAGGACGGTTAAACTGGTGTCATTCGCCTTTTAAGGTAGACATCCATAACACACTGGTTCTTACTTTAGCTGCTTCGATGCAGCGTTTTAATAGCTGTTAGGCTATACTTTTTAAACTCTAAGCATTTTTTAAAGTTGCATAATCAACATTGGAACATCGGTTTCAATGGTCACCAAATATTTACTTTTCTTTGGTTTTATTGATACTGTCTCACTGTGAACTTCTTCCACTACTATTCATAGTATTGCTTAGAGCCAGCTGAGCAAGCACACAATGTTTCTACTGAAACGTCCTTTTCTAGTTATTTATTGTGTTACTATTTTCAATTTTTTTATTTGCTATTTTTCTTACTTTTTATCTCTGCGTTGTTTGGAAAGTAAGTAAGCATTTCAAAGTAAAGTATACACCTGTTGTATTCCGCGACTTTGGCAAATAATAATTGATTTGATTTGGACAAGGAGCTCTTTTTATGGCTCTTTAATCACCACTTCATTAAGTCAAGATTCCTATTTGACTCAGCCACGCCTCCTTGCCCGTCCAACATTTCCTCATCTCCCACCCCTTCTAGTGCGACTATCCCCGATGCTCCTCCCTCTTTTTCCCCTGCCCCGCTACAAAGTTTCTCCCTGCAGGGGGTCACTGAGACCGAGGTGCTAAAGGAGCTCCTTAAACTAAACTCTGGGTCAGATGGTTTAGATCCTGTCTTCTTAAACTAGACTCTGGGTTAGATGGTTTAGACCCTGTCTTCTTAAACTAGACTCTGGGTCAGATGGTTTAGATCCTGTCTTCTTAAACTAGACTCTGGGTTAGATGGTTTAGACCCTGTCTTCTTAAACTAGACTCTGGGTCAGATGGTTTAGATCCTGTCTTCTTAAACTAGACTCTGCGTCAGATGGTTTAGATCCTGTCTTCTTAAACTAGACTCTGGGTCAGATGGTTTAGACCCTGTCTTCTTAAACTAGACTCTGGGTCAGATGGTTTAGATCCTGTCTTCTTAAACTAAACTCTGGGTCAGATGGTTTAGATCCTGTCTTCTTAAACTAGACTCTGGGTCAGATGGTTTAGATCCTGTCTTCTTAAACTAGACTCTGGGTCAGATGGTTTAGACCCTGTCTTCTTTAAGGTTGCATCCCTTATCATCACCAAGCCTGTCTCTGACCTTTTTAACCTCTCTCCTCTCTGGTGAGGTTCCCAGTGCTTGGAAGGCAGCCACGGTGCGTCCTTTATTTAAAAAGGGGAGATCAAGCTGATTCTACAGTGAGGGAAAAAGTATTTGATCCCCTGCTGATTTTGTACGTTTGCCCACTGACAAAAACATGATCAGTCTATAATTTTAATGGTAGGTTTATTTGAACAGTGAAAAACGCATGTCAAAAATGTTATAAATTGATTTTGCATTTCAATGAGGGAAATAAGTATTTGACCCCTCTGCAAAACATGACTTAGTACTTGGTGGCAAAACCCTTGTTGGCAATCAGATGTTTCTTGTAGTTGGCCACCAGGTTTGCACACATCTCAGGAGGGATTTTGTCCCACTCCTCTTTGCAGATCTTCTCCAAGTCATTAAGGTTTCTAGGCTGACGTTTGGCAACTCGAACCTTCAGCTCCCTCCACAGATGTTCTATGGGATTAAGGTCTGGAGACTGGCTAGGCCACTCCAGGACCTTAATGTGCTTCTTCTTGAGCCACTCTTTTGTTGCCTTGGCCGTGTGTTTTGGGTCATTGTCATGTTGGAATACCGTTCCATGACCCATTTTCAATGCCCTGGCTGAGGGAAGGTGGTTCTCACCCAAGATTTGACGGTACATGGCCCCGTCCATCGTCCCTTTGATGCGGTGAAGTTGTCCTGTCCCCTTAGCAGAAAAACAACCCCAAAGCATAATGTTTCCACCTCCATGTTTGAGGGTGGGGATGGTGTTCTTGGGGTCATAGGCAGCATTCCTCCTCCTCCAAACACGGCGAGTTGAGTTGATGCCAACAAGCTCGATTTTGGTCTCATCTGACCACAACACTTTCACCCAGTTCTCCTCTGAATCATTCAGATGTTCATTGGCAAACTTCAGACGACCCTGTAGGGGGGACCTTGCGGGCGCAGCAGGATTTCAGTCCTTCACGGCGTAGTTCACCAATTGTTTTCTTGGTGACTATGGTCCCAGCTGCCTTGAGATCATTGACAAGATCGTCCCGTGTACTTCTGGGCTGATTCCTCACCATTCTCATGATCATTGCAACTCCACGAGGTGAGATCTTGCATGGATCCCCAGGCCGAGGGAGATTGACAGTTCTTTTGTGTTTCTTCCATTTGCGAATAATCGCACCAACTGTTGTCACCTTCTCACCAAGCTGCTTGGCGATGGTCTTGTAGCCCATTCCAGCCTTGTGTAGGTCTACAATCTTGTCCCTGACATCCTTGGAGAGCTCTTTTGGTCTTGGCCATGGTGGAGAGTTTGGAATCTGATTGATTGATTGCTTCTGTGGACAGGTGTCTTTTATACAGTATACTGTATAAAAGACACCTGGGAGCCAGAAATCTTTCTGATTGAGAGGGGGTCAAATACTTTTTATAACATTTCAATTCAATTTATAACATTTCTGACATGCGTTTTTCTGAATTTTTTTGTTGTTATTCTGTCTCTCACTGTTCAAATAAACCTACCATTAAAATTATAGACTGATCATGTCTTTGTCAGTGGGCAAACGTACAAAATCAGCAGGGGATCAAATACTTTTTTCCCTCACTGTAACTGTTATAGGCCAATGTCTCTTGCCCTGTTTATCAAAACTTGGCAATAATCAACTGACTGTTCTTGATGTCTATAGTATTCTGTCTTGTACGCAATCTGGTTTCCGCACAGGTTATGGATGTGTCACTGCAACCTTAAAGGTCCTAAATGATGTCACCACTGCCCTTGACTCTAAGCAATGTTGTGCTGCTATTTTTATTGACTTGGCCAAAGCTTTTGATACGGTAGACCGTTCCATCCTTGTGGGCCGGCTAAGGAGTATTGGTGCCTCTGAGGGGTCTTTGGTCTGGTTTGCTAACTACCTCTCTCAAAGAGTGCAGTGTATAAAGTCAGAACTTCTGCTGTCTCAGCCACTGCCTGTCAGCAAGGGTGTACCCCAAGGCTCGATCCTAGGCCCCACACTCTTCTCAATTTACATCAACAACACAGCTCAGGCAGTAGGAAGCTCTCTCACCCACTTGTATGCAGATGATACAGTCTGAAACTCAGCTGGCCCCTCCCTGGATTTTGTGTTAAACGCTCTACAACAAAGCTTTCTTAGTGTCCAACAAGCTTTCTCTGCCCTTAACCTTGTTCTGAACACCTCCAAAACAAAGGTCATGTGGTTTGGTAAGAAGAATGCCCCTCTCCCCACCGGTGTGATTACTACCTCTGAGGGTTTAGAGCTTGAGGTAGTCACCTCATACAAGTACTTGGGAGTACGGCTAGACGGTACACTGTCCTTCTCTCAGCACATATCAAAGCTGCAGGCTGAGGTTATATCTAGACTTGGTTTCCTCTATCGTAATCCAATTTGTAAGTCGCTCTGGATAAGAGCGTCTGCTAAATGACGTAAATGTAATTGCTACTCTTTCACCCCAGCTGCCAAACTAACCCTGATTCAGATGACCATCCTACCCATGCTAGATTACGGAGACGTCATTTATAGATCTGCAGGTAAGGGTGCTCTCGAGCGGCTAGATGTTCTTTACCATTCGGCCATCAGATTTGCCACCAATGCTCCTTATAGGACACATCACTGCACTCTGTACTCCTCTGTAAACTGGCCATCTCTGTATACCCGGCGCAAGACCCACTGGCTGATGCTATCTGAGATACCTACTGCAGCCCTCATCCTCCACATACAACACCCGTTCTGCCAGTCACATTCTGTTAAAGGTCCCCAAAGCACACACATCCCTGGGTCGCTCCTCTTTTCAGTTCGCTGCAGCTAGCGACTGGAACGAGCTGCAAAAAAACACTCAAACTGGACAGTTTTATCTCCATCTCTTCATTGAAAGACTCAAACATGGACACTCTTACTGACAGTTGTGGCTGCTTTGCGTGATGTTTTTGTCTCTACCATTTTGTCCTTCGGGTTCTGAGGAGTATTTCTGTCTGTAATAAAGCCCTTTTGTGGGGAAAAACTCAAACTGGCTCCGCAGTGGGTGGGCCTATGCCCTCCCAGGTCCACCCATGGCTGCGCCCCTGCCCAGTTATGTGAAATACATAAATGATGGCCTAATTTATTTATTTAAATTGACCGATTTCCTTCTAAATGCTGTAACTCAGTAAAACCTTTGAAATGGTTGCATGTTGCGTTTTTATATTTCTGTTCAGTAGACATATTGTGTGGTTGAGAAACCCAGCTATATTAAAGGTTAATATAATTCTGTATGAAAATGTGTCTCCCCCCCCAGGAGTTCCTGTTGAACTGCCTCCACAGGGACCTCCAGGCTGGGGTGAAGGATCTATCTAAAGAGGAGAGGCTCTGGGAGGTTCAACGCATCCTCACGGCTTTAAAACGCAAACTACGGGAAGCCAAGAGACAGGCAAGATACACACACACACACACACACACACACACACACACACACACACACCATACAGTGCATTCGGGAAAGTATTCAGACTCCTTCACGTTTCCACATTTTGTTTTACGTCACAGCCTTATTCTAAAATGGATTACATAAAAAAAATGATCCTCATCAATCTACACACAAGAAGAAGAAGTTGATCCCTCAGCTGCTTGACGAAATCTTCCATCACCTCTGTGACAATGCCGCGGCCTGGTCCCTCTGCCTGTCCTCTGTGACAATGCTGCGGCCTGGTCCCTCTGCCGGTCCTCTGTGACAATGCTGCGGCCTTGTCCCTCAGCCTGTCCTCTGTGACAATGCTGCGGCCTGGTCCCTCTGCCTGTCCTCTGTGATAATGCCGCGGCCTAGTCCCTCAGCCGGTCGTTTCTTCAGTGTGCTGAAGTGCAGCAACCTTCCAGATGACAAGTACCAAATCCAACAACTCAAGCTTCCTAGTAAAGGCCTCAAGTTGTTCCACCGAGTCCACGACTGTTTTCCCTCTTCCTTGTAACTGGAGATTTAACCCGTTTTAAGTGACAGAATATGTCAGCCCAAAAAAAGCTGTGTGTTTCTGGGTCGGGCCTCTGTCTGGGTCGGGCCTCTGTCTGGGTCGGGCCTCTGTCTGGGTCGGGCCTCTGTCTGGGTCGGGCCTCTGTCTGGGTCGGGCCTCTGTCTGGGTCGGGCCTCTGTCTGGGTCGGGCCTCTGTCTGGGTCGGGCCTCTGTCTGGGTCGGGCCTCTGTCTGGGTCGGGCCTCTGTCTGGGTCGGGCCTCTGTCTGGGTCGGGCCTCTGTCTGGGTCGGGCCTCTGTCTGGGTCGGGCCTCTGTCTGGGTCGGGCCTCTGTCTGGGTCGGGCCTCTGTCTGGGGAGGGAAGAACACTCTGAAAGTTCCATGCTTAGATTCATAATGACGTCTGAGATTGAGTTATTTGCAAACAGCGACGTTTTCATTGCAAATAAGACACACTGGCTTCGATTTTCATGATCCTCCTTTCTTTTTTATACTTTTTGAGTGCAACAAAAAAAAACTGCAAACATTTCTCTCCACCCCCATGGCAAAATGAGTAGAATTGCATGAAATTAGTTATAAAACTGCAAAAACGTTCTCTATTCCCCATGGAAAATGTGTAGAATTGCAGGATATTAACTTTCAAACTTCAAATTTCGCTTAGGACTCCCAAAACTTTAGGGCAGACTGTATGTATGGATATGGATGTGTGTATGCAGATCCACGAGCCACTGCGGCCTCCCGTGATGACTTCAGATTATCTGTCCAGAAAAATAACAGAGGACGTTGACATAAAGATATTCTCAGTATAAACTATTCAGGCATCAACTCTTTGCCTATAACCAAACTCAGGTATGGCTCTACTCTAGCCAACCTGTTGCCTACCCAGCCTGCTCTCCTCCCAGGCAAAGGCCAACTGAGCACCTAAGGAACTCCCTTCCTCTAGGAATGTTCCCTCATGATAACCCCAAAACACATTTCTACCATAACTGCATAATTTTCCATGGACATATAACATCATAATCAACGGTTTTACATAAAACCCACACTTCAATAACATGCGCTGACCAGCTGTCAAGAGTCTTCACTAACGTTTTCAACCTATCCCTGGCCCGGTCTATAATACCAACTTCCTTCATGCAGAACCCCCCCATAGTTCCTGTGCCCAAGAACGCCATGGTAACCTGCCTAAATTACTTTTGCCCTGTAGCACTCGCATGTATAGCCGTGAAAGGCTGGTCATGGCTCATCAACGTTTTCATCCCAGACACCCTGGACCCAGACCAAGTCGCATACCTCTCCATATCGCACTCCACACTGCCCTCACCTACCTGGACAAGAGGAATACCTATGTAAGAATGCTGTTCATTGACTACAGCTCAGCGTTCAACACCATAGTGCCCTCAAAGCTCATCACTAAGCTAAGGACCCTGGGACTAAACACCTCCCTCTGCAACTGGATCCTGGACTTCCTGATGGGCCGCCCCCCAGGTGGTAAGGGTAGGTAACAACACATCCGCCACGCTGACCATCAACACGGGGGCCCCTCAGGGGTGCGTGCTCAGTCCCCTCCTGTACTCCCTGTTCACCCATGAACGCGTGGCCGCGCACGACTCCAACACCATCAAGTTTGCTGATGACACGACGGTGGTAGGACTGATCACCAATGACGATGACGCAGCCTATAGGGAGGAGGTCAGAGACCTGGCAGTGTATACACAGAAATAACTGTTTAAAAAAATAATTCCTGTACTGCCAGTTCCTGTGGACAGTTGATCCTGTCCTGTCCCGAACTTGACAATAGAATTTCACTCCCAAGACCCTCGGGAGTCATGTTTCCTGTGTTATCCTTGCGAGTGTACCTTCGTATATACAGTCATTGTAGGGCTAGAGATTCCAAGCCTGTTCTATTCATTCTATTTCTATGTGTGCTGCCGCTGCTGCATTGTGGAGGTCATTGCCTAGGCAACCAAAGACTTGTTTACTAAAACAGACCTGCTCGTTTCAGCAAGAAGCAACACAGTTTCATCCCCCTTAAGAGTCCGTGTTATAGAGCAGAAACTCAAACCGCGCGAATTCCCGGCCGTTCCCGTCTTCAGTTAGCTGTTCGTTCCAAAATGACGGTTATTTCATTTATTTAATCCATAACCGTCAGTTACACGGTTATACAGTAGTTGTGCCAGCCCTAGTGTGCCACCTCTAGGAGTGTGAGACTAAGATAGCCCAGGAGATAGCCAGTCTCTCTAACCTGTGTGTGTGTGTGTCTCTAGGAGTGTGAGACTAAGATAGCCCAGGAGATAGCCAGTCTCTCTAACCTGTGTGTGTGTGTGTGCCTCTAGGAGTGTGAGACTAAGATAGCCCAGGAGATAGCCAGTCTCTCTAACCTGTGTGTGTGTGTGTGTACCTCTAGGAGTGTGAGACTAAGATAGCCCAGGAGATAGCCAGTCTCTCTAACCAGTGTGTGTGTGTGTGTGCCTCTAGGAGTGTGAGACTAAGATAGCCCAGGAGATAGCCAGTCTCTCTAACCTGTGTGTGTGTGTGTGTGTGTGTGTGCCTCTAGGAGTGTGAGACTAAGATAGCCCAGGAGATAGCCAGTCTCTCTAACCTGTGTGTGTGTGTGTGCCTCTAGGAGTGTGAGACTAAGATAGCCCAGGAGATAGCCAGTCTCTCTAACCTGTGTGTGTGTGTGCCTCTAGGAGTGTGAGACTAAGATAGCCCAGGAGATAGCCAGTCTCTCTAACCTGTGTGTGTGTGTGTGTGTGTGTGTCTCTAGGAGTGTGAGACTAAGATAGCCCAGGAGATAGCCAGTCTCTCTAACCTGTGTGTGTGTGTGTGTGTGTGTCTCTAGGAGTGTGAGACTAAGATAGCCCAGGAGATAGCCAGTCTCTCTAACCTGTGTGTGTGTGTGTGTGTGTGCCTCTAGGAGTGTGAGACTAAGATAGCCCAGGAGATAGCCAGTCTCTCTAACCTGTGTGTGTGTGTGTGTGTGTCTCTAGGAGTGTGAGACTAAGATAGCCCAGGAGATAGCCAGTCTCTCTAACCTGTGTGTGTGTGTCTCTAGGAGTGTGAGACTAAGATAGCCCAGGAGATAGCCAGTCTCTCTAACCTGTGTGTGTGTGTGTGTGTGTGTGTGTCTCTAGGAGTGTGAGACTAAGATAGCCCAGGAGATAGCCAGTCTCTCTAACCTGTGTGTGTGTGTGTGTGTGTGTCTCTAGGAGTGTGAGACTAAGATAGCCCAGGAGATAGCCAGTCTCTCTAACCTGTGTGTGTGTGTCTCTAGGAGTGTGAGACTAAGATAGCCCAGGAGATAGCCAGTCTCTCTAACCTGTGTGTGTGTGTGTGTGTGCCTCTAGGAGTGTGAGACTAAGATAGCCCAGGAGATAGCCAGTCTCTCTAAAGAAGACGTGTCTAAAGAAGAAATGACTGAGAACGAAGAAGAGGTGGTCAACATACTGCTGGCACAGGTATTACACACACACACACACACACAGGTAACACATGAAACATACTGCTGGCACAGGTAACACATCAACATACTGCTGGCACAGGTAACACATCAACATACTGCTGGCACAGGTAACACATCAACATACTGCTGGCACAGGTAACACATCAACATACTGCTGGCACAGGTAACACATCAACATACTGCTGGCACAGGTAACACACACACACAGGTAACACATGAACATTATGGAGTGTAAGTGATCTGCTGATGTACAGTTGAAGTCGGAAGTTTACATACACTTAGGTTGGGGTCATTAAAACTCGTTTTTTCAACCACTCCACAAATTTCTTGTTAACAAACTATAGTTTTGGCAAGTCGGTTAGGACATCTACTTTGTGCATGACACAAGTAATTTTTCCACCAATTGTTTACAGACAGATTATTTCACTTATAATTCACTGTATCACAATTCCAGTGGGTCAGAAGTTTACATACACTAAGTTGACTGTGCCTTTAAACAGCTTGGAAAATTCCAGAAAATGATGTCATGGCTTTAGAAGCTTCTGATAGGCTAATTGACATCATTTGAGTCAATTGGAGGTGTACCTGTGGATGTATTTCAAGGCCTACCTTCAAACTCAGTGTCTCTTTGCTTGACATCATGGGAAAATCAAAAGAAATCAGTCAAGACCTAAAAAAAAAGTTGTAGACCTCCACAAGTGTGGTTCATCCTTGGGAGCAATTTCCAAACGCCTGAAGGTACCACGTTCATCTGTACAAACAATAGTACGCAAGTATAAACACCATGGGACCACGCAGCCGTCATACCGCTCAGGAACGAGACGCGTTCTGTCTCCTAGAGATGAACGTACTTTGGTGCGAGAAGTGCAAATCAATCCCAGAACAACAGCAAAGGACATTTTTTTTAATTTTTTTATTTATTTCACCTTTATTTAACCAGGTAAGCCAGTTGAGAACAAGTTCTCATTTACAACTGCGACCTGGCCAAGATAAAGCAAAGCAGTGCGATAAAAACAACAACACAGAGTTACATATGGAATAAACAAAACATAAAGTAAAAAATACAACAGAAGATATATATACAGTGTGTGCGAATGTAGTAAATTATGGAGGTAAGGCAATAAATAGGCCATAGTGCAAAATAATTACAATTAGTATTAACACTGGAATGATAGATGTGCAAGAGATTATGTGCAAATAGAGATACTGTGGTGCAAATGAGCAAAATAAATAACAATATAGGGATGAGGTAGTTGGGTGGGCTAATTACAGAAGGGCTGTGTACAGGTGCAGTGATCGGTAAGGTGCTCTGACAACTGATGCTTAAAGTTAGTGAGGGAGATAAGTGTCTCCAGCTTCAGAGATTTTTTTGCAGTTTGTTCCAGTCATTGGCAGCAGAGAACTGGAAGGAATGGCGGCCAATGGAGGTGTTGGCTTTGGGGATGACCGGTGAGATATACCTGCTGGAACGCAGACTATGGGTGGGTGTTGCTATGGTGACCAATGAGCTAAGATAAGGCGGGGATTTGCCTAGCAGTGATTTATAGATGACCTGGAGCCAGTGGGTTTGGCGACGAATATGTAGTGAGGGCCAGCCAACGAGAGCGTACAGGTCACAATGGTGGGTAGTATATGGGGTTTTGGTGACAAAACGGATGCCACTGTGATAGACTACATCCAATTTGCTGAGTAGAGTGTTGGAAGCTATTTTGTAAATGACATCGCCGAAGTCAAGGATCGGTAGGATAGTCAGTTTTACGAGGGCATGTTTAGCAGCATGAGCGAAGAAGGCTTTGTTGCGAAATAGGAAGCCGATTCTAGATGTAACTTTGGATTGGAGATGCTTAATGTGAGTCTGGAAGGAGAGTTTACGGTCTAACCAGACACCTAGGTATTCGTAGTTGTCCACATATTCTAAGTCAGACCAGCCGAGAGTAGTGATTCTAGTCGGGCAGGCGGGTGCAAGCTAGTTTTACTAGCGTTTAAGAGCAGTTGGAGGCAACGGAAGGAGTGTTGTATGGCATTGAAGCTCGTTTGGAGGTTTGTTAACACAGTGTCCAATGAAGGGCCAGATGTATACAAAATGGTGTCGTCTGCGTAGAGGTGGATCAGAGTCACCAGCAGCAAGAGCGACATCGTTGATATACACAGAGAATAGAGTCGGCCCGAGAATTGAACCCTGTGGCACCCCGATAGAGACTGCCAGAGGTTCAGACAACAGGCCCTCCGATTTGACACATTGAACTCTATCTGAAAAGTAGTTGGTGAACCAGGCGAGGCGTTCATTTGAGAAACCAATGCTATTTAGTCTGCCAATAAGAATGTGGTGGTTGACAGAGTCGAAAGCCTTGGCCAGGTCAATGAAGACGGCTGCACAGTACTGTCTATTATCGATCGCGGTTATAATATTGTTTAGGACCTTGAGCGTGGCTGAGGTACACCCATGACCAGCTCGGAAACCAGATTGCATAGCGGAGAAGGTACGGTTGTATTCGAAAGGGTCGGTGATCTGTTTGTTAACTTGACTTTCAAATACTTTCGAAAGGCAGGGTAGGATGGATATAGGTCTGTAACAGTTTGGCTCTAGAGTGTCACCTCCTTTGAAGAGGGGGATGACCGCGGCAGCTTTCCAATCTCTGGGGATCTCAGACGATACGAAAGAGAGGTTGAAAAGGCTGGTAATAGGGGTTGCGACAATTTCGGCGGCTAGTTTTAGAAAGAAAGGGTCCAGATTATCTAGCCCTGCTGATTTGTAGGGGTCCAGATTTTGCAGCTCTTTCAGAACATCAGCTTTCTGAATTTGGGTGAAGGAGAAGCGGGGGGGGGGGCATGGGCAAGTTGCAGCGGAGGGTGCAGAGCTGGTGGCCGGGGTAGTGGTAGCCAGGTGGAAAGCATGGCCAGCCGTAGCAAAATGCTTGTTGAAATTTTCGATTATTGTAGATTTATCGGTGGTCACAGTGTTTCCTAGCCTCAGTGCAGTGGGCAGCTGGGAGGAGGTGCTCTTATTCTCCATGGACTTTACAGTGTCCCAAAACCTTTTGGAGTTAGTGCTACAGGATGCACATTTCTGTTTGAAAAAAGTTAGCCTTTGTTTTCCTAACTGATTTGTAATTTTGGTTCTTGACTTCCCTGAAAAGTTGCATATCGTGGGGCTGTTCGATGCTAATGCAGTACGCCACAGGATGTTTTTTTGCTGGTCAAGGGCAGTCAAGTCTTGGGGTGAACCAGGGGCTATATCTGTTCTTAGTTCTGTATTTTTTGAATGGGGCATGCTTATTTAAGATGGAGAGGAAAGCACTTTTAAAGAACAACCAGGCATCCTCTACTGACGGAATGAGGTCAATATCCATCCAGGATACCCGGGCCAGGTCAATTAGAAAGGCGTGCTCACTGAAGTGTTTTAGGGAGCGTTTGACAGTGATGAGGGGTGGTCGTTTGACCGCGGACCCATTGCACCGTGTGAAGATGCTGGAGGAAACAGGTACAAAAGTATCTATATCCACAGTAAAACGAGTCCTATATCAACATAACCTGAAAGGCCGCTCAGCAAGGAAGAAGCTACTGCTCCAAAACCGCCATAAAAAACCCAGACTACGGTTTGCAACTGCACATGGAGACAAAGATCGTACTTTTTGGAGAAATGTCCTCTGGTCTGATGAAACAAAAATAGAACTGTTTGGCCATAATGACCATCGTTATGTTTGGAGGAAAAACGGGAAGGCTTGCAAACCGAAGAACACCATCCCAACCGTGAAGCACGGGGGTGGCAGCATCATGCTGTGGGGGTGCTTTGCTGCAGGAGGGACTGGTGCACTTCACAAAATAGATGGCATCATGAGGAAGGAAAATTATGTGGATATATTGAAGCAACATAGTCAAGGTATTGGAGTGGCCATCACAAAGCCCTGACCTCAATCCTATAGAAAATTTGTGGGCAGAACTGAAAAGGCTTGTGCAAGCAATGAGGCCTACAAACCTGACTCAGTTACACCAGCTCTGTCAGGAGGAATGGGCCAAAATTCACCCAACTTATTGTGGGAAGCTTGTGGAAGGCTACCCAAAACGTTTGACCCAAGTTAAACAATTTAAAGTCAATGCTACCAAATTCTAATTGAGTGTATGTAAACTTCTGACCCACTGGGAATGTGATGAAATAAATAAAAGCTGAAATAAATCATTCTCTCTACATTTCACATTCTTAAAATAAAGTGGTGATCCTAACTGACCTAAGACAGGGAATTTTTACTAGGATTAAATGTCAGGAATTGTGAAAAACTGAGTTTAAATGTATTTGGCTAAGGTGTATGTAAACTTCCGACTTCAACTGTATGCTGAACAGTGCTTTTTCTACCTCCCTCTCCAGGAGAATGAGATCTTGACGGAGCAGGAGGAGCTGATATCTCTGGAGCAGGTGTTGAGGAGACAGATAGCTACAGAGAAGGAGGAGATCGAGAGGCTGAGGGCCGAGATCGCTGACATACAGAGGTCAGAACTCTAGCAGACAGTACTATGCGTTGTGAACAGTGTTCCCTCTAATTTTGGGGGGGCACTGAGCAAATTGTGAGCGAAAACTTGATCGTTGTGAGAATTTTGTTCAACTTCCAGCACGTGTTTACAGTGAACACTGAGGCTGTATCCTGACAGTTTTAGACAGTAGCCAACAGGCTGTATCCTGACAGTTTTAGACAGTAGCCAATAGGCTGTATCCTGACAGTTTTAGACAGTAGCCAACAGGCTGTATCCTTACAGTTTTAGACAGTAGCCAACAGGCTGTATCCTGGCAGTTTTAGACAGTAGCCAACAGGCTGTATCCTGACAGTTTTAGACAGTAGCCAATAGGCTGTACCCTTACAGTTTTAGACATTAGCCAATAGGCTGTATCCTGACAGTTTTAGACAGTAGCCAACAGGCTGTATCCTGACAGTTTTAGACAGTAGCCAACAGGCTGTATCCTGACAGTTTTAGACAGTAGCCAACAGGCTGTATCCTGACAGTTTTAGACAGTAGCCAATAGGCTGTACCCTTACAGTTTTAGACATTAGCTAATAGGCTGTATCCTGACAGTTTTAGACAGTAGCCAACAGGCTGTATCCTGACAGTTTTAGACATTAGCCAACAGGCTGTATCCTGACAGTTTTAGACAGTAGCCAACAGGCTGTATCCTGACAGTTTTAGACAGTAGCCAACAGGCTGAACCCTGACAGTTTTAGACAGTAGCCAACAGGCTGTATCCTGACAGTTTTAGACAGTAGCCAACAGGCTGAATCCTGACAGTTTTAGACAGTAGCCAACAGGCTGAACCCTGACAGTTTTAGACAGTAGCCAACAGGCTGTATCCTGACAGTTTTAGACAGTAGCCAACAGGCTGTATCCTGACAGTTTTAGACAGTAGCCAACAGGCTGTACCCTGACAGTTTTAGACAGTAGCCAACAGGCTGTACCCTGACAGTTTTAGACAGTAGCCAACAGGCTGTATCCTGACAGTTTTAGACAGTAGCCAACAGGCTGTATGACAGTTTTAGACAGTAGCCAACAGGCTGTACCCTGACAGTTTTAGACAGTAGCCAACAGGCTGTATCCTGACAGTTTTAGACAGTAGCCAACAGGCTGTACCCTGACAGTTTTAGACAGTAGCCAACAGGCTGTATCCTGACAGTTTTAGACAGTAGCCAACAGGCTGTATCCTGACAGTTTTAGACAGTAGCCAACAGGCTGTACCCTGACAGTTTTAGACAGTAGCCAACAGGCTGTATCCTGACAGTTTTAGACAGTAGCCAACAGGCTGTACCCTGACAGTTTTAGACAGTAGCCAACAGGCTGTATCCTGACAGTTTTAGACAGTAGCCAACAGGCTGTATCCTGACAGTTTTAGACAGTAGCCAACAGGCTGTATCCTGACAGTTTTAGACATTAGCCAACAGGCTGTATCCTGACAGTTTTAGACAGTAGCCAACAGGCTGTATCCTGACAGTTTTAGACAGTAGCCAACAGGCTGTATCCTGACAGTTTTAGACAGTAGCCAACAGGCTGTATCCTGACAGTTTTAGACAGTAGCCAACAGGCTGAACCCTGACAGTTTTAGACAGTAGCCAATAGGCTGTATCCTGACAGTTTTAGACATTAGCCAACAGGCTGTATCCTGACAGTTTTAGACATTAGCCAACAGGCTGTATCCTGACAGTTTTAGACATTAGCCAACAGGCTGTATCCTGACAGTTTTAGACAGTAGCCAACAGGCTGTATCCTGACAGTTTTAGACAGTAGCCAACAGGCTGTATCCTGACAGTTTTAGACATTAGCCAACAGGCTGTACCCTGACAGTTTTAGACATTAGCCAATAGTCTATTGTGGCTATCTGAGCATAATGTAGGCCTACCTACAAAACCAACGGAGCGAATCCCATAACATTTACACATGGAAATAGCTTTTGATGTCTATGATATAGCCTACAGTAGCCTATAGGTGGTGTTCAGTGCAGGCCTACATTGCATGGGTTGGGTTAAATGTGGAAGACACATTTCAGTTGAATGCATTCAGTTGTACGACTGACGAGGTATTCTCCTTAACCTGGTTCTGACTTGCTACAGACTGTTCAGCAACAACAGTACAGATGCAACTCAGTCCAGCCCTTTTTCTATCACCACCACCACAATCTTATTTTACATCGCAGTGTTTCCCGTATTTTAATTTAGCAGCCAAAGTTGTATTTCTTTTTGTTTGCATTGTGAACTTAACGACTAAAACCAGATATAAAATATGTAGAAAAGATAATGGACATACATAAATAATAATAATAATAATAATGATGATAATATATGCAAGAACTGTTCGTCGGGAGCTTCATGAAATGGGTTTCCATGGCCGAGCAGCCGCACACAAGCATAAGGTCACCATGCGCAATGCCAAGCGTCGGCTGGAGTGGTGTAAAGCTCGCCGCCATTGGACTCTGGAGCAGTGGAAACGCGTTCTCTGGCGTGATGAATCACGCTTCACCATCTGGGAGTCCGACGGACAAATCTGGGTTTGGCGGATGCCAGGAGAACGCTACCTGCCCCAATGCATAGTGCCAACTGTAAAGTTTGGTGGAGGAGGAATAATGGTCTGGGGCAGTTTTTCATGGTTTGGGCAAGGCCCCTTAGTTTCAGTGAAGGGAAACCTTAACGCTACAGCATACAATGACATTCTAGACGATTCTGTGCTTCCAACTTTGTGGCAACAGTTTGGGGAAGGCCCGTTCCTGTTTCAGCATGACAATGCCCCCGTGCACAAAGCGAGGTCCATACAGAAATGGTTTGTTGAGATCGGTGTGGAAGAACTTGACTGGCCTGCACAGAGCCCTGACCTCAACCCCATCGAACACCTTTGGGATGAATTGGAACACAGACTGCGAGCCAGGCCTAATCGCCCAACATCAGTGCCCGACCTCACTAATGCTCTTGTGGCTGAATGGAAGCAAGTCCCCGCAGCAATGTTCCAACATCTAGTGGAAAGCCTTCCCAGAAGAGTGGAGGCTGTTATAGCAGCAAAGGGGGGGACCAACTCCATATTAATGCCCGTGATTTTGGAATGAGATGTTCGACGAGCAGGTGTCCACATACTTTTGATCATGTAGGGTATATGTATATAAAGATCATCTCTGAGAACTAACAATCACCCAAATAAAAACTACAGAATTGAAATAATGTCATGGCATGGGGTCCCCCATTGATTTGGTTATAATGTTTGAGTCACTCAGATAGCAGAAGAACACAGCATAAGCCATGGCAAAATGTGTAGAACTGCAGGGATGTAGCTTCTAAAACAGCAAAGTTCTCTGCAGCCAAGAAGAGTAAATAATGTTGGTCCGAGACCCCGCCTTTGGCCACGCCCACTACCACGCAGCCGTCACGCCCACCATCTAAGCCCCATTTTGATCCAGAAAACAAATTACAATGTATATTTGGAGAGACAAGTTACAATGTATATTTGTAGCATTTTATGCATTCAGAGTATTTGGGGAGGGTTTCGATGAGGTAAATGCAGATGGTTGCGGTAAAGAGGTCAATTGAACTCGACCAAAACAATTGAAACGCCATGGAAACGCGTGGGGGGAAAGATCCCGAATCTCCTCATTGCCCCCCAGCAAAATTAGCCTACATTTAGGGTATAGATGTATTTCATAGGGATGTAACGATTCACCCGGTTCAAATGTTTAAGATACGAGCTGGACCCCAAACTGATCCTACCTTAGCATGCATTGGTCAGAAAATCTATCTAAACTATACGAATCACCGGTCCACAAATAATAGTTATTTCTCATATTACTTTCTACTTCCTGAAAATACCTCTCATCTTTTTGTGACAACTGATGCGGCCTCTCCTTCAGTGTTGAACTAAGCATCGTAACTGTGTTGACAGTCATTGATCAACAAGTCATTTTGCATACCTATCAACCCCAGGCAATATCAGTAGCCTAGTCAAACTTTTCGCGCGCTGACCAGGCTGCGTTGTCACCTTCAACATTCAAATGGTTGTAAAATGGCTTGCGCAATATTAGGCTTTATTAGTTGAGTGACAACCAATGTAATTTGCTAGGTTATTTTTATAAAAATGCCCTGTTGAAAGTTATGTTTTACCGGAATAAAAGTAGCCTAAGCTACCGGCAGAGAGACAACTCTCATCTGGTTATATAGCCTACCTACTGATGGACTCATCTGGTTATATAGCCTACCTACTGATGGACTCATCTGGTTATATAGCCTACCTACTGATGGACTCATCTGGTTATATAGCCTACCTACTGATGGACTCATCTGGTTATATAGCCTACCTACTGATGGACTCATCTGGTTATATAGCCTACCTACTGATGGACTCATCTGGTTATATAGCCTACCTACTGATGGACTCATCTGGTTATATAGCCTACCTACTGATGGACTCATCTGGTTATATAGCCTACCTACTGATGGACTCATCTGGTTATATAGCCTACCTACTGATGGACTCATCTGGTTATATAGCCTACCTACTGATGGACTCATCTGGTTTTATAGCCTACCTACTGATGGACTCATCTGGTTATATAGCCTACCTACTGATGGACTCATCTGGTTATATAGCCTACCTACTGATGGACTCATTTGGTTATATAGCCTACCTACTGATGGACTCATCTGGTTATATAGCCTACCTACTGATGGACTCATCTGGTTATATAGCCTACCTACTGATGGACTCATCTGGTTATATAGCCTACCTACTGATGGACTCATCTGGTTATATATAGCCTACCTACTGATGGACTCATCTGGTTATATATAGCCTACCTACTGATGGACTCATCTGGTTATATAGCCTACCTACTGATGGACTCATCTGGTTATATAGCCTACCTACTGATGGACTCATCTGGTTATATAGCCTACCTACTGATGGACTCATCTGGTTATATAGCCTACCTACTGATGGACTCATCTGGTTATATAGCCTACCTACTGATGGACTCATCTGGTTATATATAGCCTACCTACTGATGGACTCATCTGGTTATATAGCCTACCTACTGATGGACTCATCTGGTTATATAGCCTACCTGCTGGGCACGGCTACTAGTGCTGAGCGATTTAGTGCTTTTTTTTTAGGTTGTTTCAGTTTGATGATTAAATGATCTCTGGCCTTCGTGCACAGCATGCACTGCTCTACTTGTGAAGTTCCAATGAGTGGCACAGCCTCCCGGTACCCGAATGGTATTGCCAACCTCAGTAAGCATGGCTGTCTTTTTGCATGACCGGGTAAAGAAGTTATGAAAACTGTCAAAACAAACCTTTTGCGTCTTGGACCCCTGTGCTAAAACGAAGTTTAGTGTGTGGACATAACGATGACAGTGGGTTTTCATGTCAAAATGGTCTAAACCAGGGATGGGCAACTTTGATTGGGGTGTGGGGGTCACAAAAAAACGGAACTCATCCTGAGGGGCCCCCCCCACCTTGTGATCAAAACATTTAAGCGCCCCCCCCTCGTGACAGCGAAGAGAAAAAAAAGTATATTTTAAAGTTAATTTCCACCAATTCTACACGTTGCCATTGGGTGGAGGCAAATGTTTGCAGTTTTTAATATGATAACTGATGATCAATGGGCCCCACCCCGGTCGGTAATTCAACCATGATTACTACAAGTTTAGATAGCAAGGCCGCAAGACTATCTTACCAATCAAAAAAAATTAAATCACTGACATTACGTTTTAGTCATTTAGCAGACGCTCTTATCCAGAGTGACCTGAGCAATTAGGGTTAAGTGCCTTGCTCAAGGGCACATCGACAGATTTTTCACCTAGTCGGCTCGGGGATTAGAACCAGCGACCTTTCAGCCCCTGCTGATGCAAAACCATTGTGCAATCTATTGTTCTAAGTCTTAACAGTAAGTTGTAGCTAATGATCGCTACAAACATGCAACAGTTAGTGTCTAGCAATCCGTTAATTAGGAGATGGCATCCCTGAGCTAAACAGGTAAACAAGGCTACACGCTAACGGCATTACCGATAGGTTACAAGTGTAACGAAAAAATAGCAATCAGTAGCAATGTAATTACATTTTTGTAATTTTAACAGACACTCTTATCCAGAGCGACTTAAGAGTAGTGAGTTCATACATTTTTCATACTTTTTTTTTTTCCTGTACTGGTCCCCCGCGGGAATCGAACCGTTGCATGCGCGGTGCTCTACCAACTGAGGTCACACGGGCCCATTACTCAGTATAAACCATCCCCCAATGACATAAGCCCCCAATTTACATTGCGGACACTTCTAGTTACAAAGGCTCCGTGGCAACCAACAGGCAGAACTTAACACGCTCCTGCAGGTTACCTGCTGGTTCACTTAAAGGGAAAGTGCAATTCCTGATTTCCAGCAATGATCATTCAGAAAATGCTAGCGGCCATGACTGAAGGCAAACGAGTTGTTTTGGGGGTGTGGTTTGATGTGGGTGTTTCTTGGGTGTGTCTTTGCCATCCAATCACAACAAACAAGGCCAGTAGTGGGTAGTAAATGCTCACTGACAGGGCTGTAAACACATTTCTGGACAACATTTGAGAGAAATAAGCTATTTGTGCGTATGGAACATTTTGGGAATCTTTTATTTCAGCTCATGAAATATGGGACCAACATTTACATGTAGCGTTTATACTTTTGTTCAGTGTACATTTTTAACAGTGGAAACGATATTAACTACTGCGAGTTGAATGCCCAGTCTTGAGTCAGCTCAGCTGTCCTGCAACACTGTTCTATCACTGGCTAGTTTGGTCGGGTCTCTCCTTATATCCACTGTTAGATCTTCCTGGAGGAAATCCCAGAACGAAATAATAATAATAATAATAATATGCCATTTAGCAGACGCTTTTATCCAAAGCGACTTACAGTCATGCGTGCATAATTTTTTTTGTGTATGGATGGTCCCGGGGATCGAACCCACTACCCTGGGGATCGACATGTAGACATTGCACAAACATCGCCCAACTTGAGTGTAGATACATATATCAACTAAACATCGATGGGTGTGTTTGTGTTACAAAGACAAAACATTTTATGCTGTGTAAATATCATATTGATATAACAATTTTATTTGTCACATGCGCCGAATACAACTGGTGTAGACTTTACCGTGAAATGTGTGTATCAAGAATGGTCCACCATCGAAAGGACATCCAGCCAACTTGACACAACTGTGGGAAGCGTTGGAGTCAACATGGGCCAGCATCCCTATGGAACGCTTTCGACACCTTGTAGAGTCCATGCCCTGACGAATTGAGGCTGTTCTGAGGGCAAAAGGGTGGGTGGAACTCAATATTAGGAAGGTGTTCTTAATGTTTTGTACGCTCAGTGTATACATATGCCTTAACTAGGGCAGATAGGGGAGAGGCGTTGTGTATATGGTGTATGTAACTTACGCTCAGCTCTCCTCTCCCTGTGTCTGTAGTCGTCAGCAGGGTCGCAGTGAGACAGAGGAGTACTCTTCAGACAGTGAGAGTGAGAGTGAAGACGAGGAGGAACTCCAGATGATCCTGGAAGAGCTGCAGAAACAGAACGAAGAACTGGAGGTGAGAGACGGAGGGAGGTGAGAGACGGAGGGAGGTGAGAGACGGAGGGAGGTGAGAGACGGAGGGAGGTGAGAGACGGAGGGAGGTGAGAGACGGAGGGAGGTGAGAGACGGAGGGAGGGAGGTGAGAGACGGAGGGAGGGAGGTGAGAGACGGAGGGAGGGAGGTGAGAGACGGAGGGAGGGAGGTGAGAGACGGAGGGAGGGAGGTGAGAGACGGAGGGAGGGAGGTGAGAGACGGAGGGAGGGAGGTGAGAGACGGAGGGAGGGAGGAGAGAGACGGAGGGAGGTGAGAGACGGAGGGAGGTGAGAGACGGAGGGAGGTGAGAGACGGAGGGAGGAGAGAGACGGAGGGAGGTGAGAGACGGAGGGAGGAGAGAGACGGAGGGAGGTGAGAGACGGAGGGAGGTGAGAGACGGAGGGAGGTGAGAGACGGAGGGAGGTGAGAGACGGAGGGAGGTGAGAGACGGAGGGAGGTGAGAGACGGAGGGAGGTGAGAGACGGAGGGAGGTGAGGGACGGGTAGGAGGGAGGTGAGAGACGGAGGGAGGTGAGAGACGGAGGGAGGTGAGAGACGGAGGGAGGTGAGAGACGGAGGGAGGTGAGAGACGGAGGGGGTGAGAGACGGAGGGAGGTGAGAGACGGAGGGAGGGAGGTGAGAGACGGAGGGAGGGAGATGAGAGACGGAGGGAGGTGAGGGACGGGGAGGAGAGGTACGGGGAGGGAGGAGAGGGATGGGGAGGGAGGAGAGAGACGGGGAGGAGAGAGACGGAGGGAGGAGAGAGACGAGGAGGGGGGGGAGTGAGGAGAGAGAGGGGGGGAGGAGAGAGACGGGGGAGGAGAGAGACGGAGGGAGGAGAGAGACGGAGGGAGGAGAGAGACGGGGAGGAGAGAGACGGGGAGGAGAGAGACCGAGGGAGGAGAGAGACCGAGGGAGGAGAGGGGAGGAGAGGGGGGAGGGAGGAGAGGGAAGGGAGGGAGGAGAGGGGAGAGAGAGGGGGGAGGGAGGAGAGAGACGGAGGGAGAGGGGGGAGGAGAGAGACCGAGGGAGGAGAGGGGAGGAGGGGGGAGAGAGACGGGGGGGAGAGAGACGGGGGGGGAGGGGGAGGGAGGAGAGGGGGAGGGAGGAGAGGGAGGGAGGAGGGAGGTGAGAGGGGGAGGGAGGAGAGAGGGGGAGAGAGGAAGAGAGAGGGGGAGGGAGGAGAGAGGAGAGGGGGGAGAGAGGGGAAGGTTTAGGGGGATCCTAAACTGTCTCTGTCCGTCTGTCTGTCTGTCCATATCTCTGAACTCTCTCTCCTTGTCTCCATTTCTCCATCCTCCAGAACAAGAACACCCACTTCAACCAGGCCATCCACGAGGAACAGGAAGCCATCTTGGAACTGCGCGTTCAGCTCCGCCTCCTCCAGACCCACAAGCTGCAGCAGCAGGAGCTGACAGCCCCGCCTCCGGCAGAACAGGCTCCGCCCACACAGGCCAGCCCAGAGGTGAGGAGTGAGGAGCAGACCAAACGTTCCGTAGTTGCCGTGGTACCCGCTGCAGCAGCAGAGCCAGCGGTGACGGTCGAAGCCAAGAACGGGAAAGCTACAACCGCCAAGGATCCCCCTAAACCTTCCCCTAGTAAAGACAGGAGGGAGACCAACCTGTGAGCTCCTCTCCACTTCTATCCATCTATCCATCCCTCTCTCCCTGGCCTCTATCTATCTATCTATCTCGCCCTCTCCCTGGCCTCTATCCACGCCTCTCCCCCTATCCCTGGCCAAACGTGGAGGAGGAGGTGGAGGAGGAGGTGGAGGAGGAGGAGAGGAGAGGAGAGGAGAGGGGCTTCTACAGTAGGAGGTGGAGGTGGAGGAGGAGGAGGAGGAGGAGGAGGTGGAGGAGGAGGAGAGGAGAGGAGAGAGGCTTCTATAGTAGGAGGAGGAGGTGGAGGAGAGGAGAGGAGAGAGGCTTCTATAGTAGGAGGAGGAGGAGGAGGAGGAGGAGGAGAGGAGAGGAGAGAGGCTTCTACAGTAGGAGGAGTTAGGCTCCAGGGCCCATATTCATAAAGAGTCTCAGAGTAGGAGTACTGATCCTGGACCAGGTCCCCTCCCTGTCCATGTAGTCTTATTCACTACAATCTAAAAGGCAAAACTGAGTCTAGATCAGCGGCTCCTATTCGGTTGCTTTATGAATACAGGCCCTGACCTATAAGTTATGGAAAAGCATCTTACTATAGATGACAGCTTTGTAATAGGGCCCATGCAAAACCAACACCAATCCTTAACCAATAATGAATGGAATGGAACGTGACCTCTGTCCATTAATAACTGACAGAGGGGGACTGGACAAGTTCCTCTGTCTATAGAACCACATATATGGTCTTTTGAATCAATTAAAGAGAAATTTCTAAAAATATTATATATTTCATATTCGTCATCTCCAGCACCACCCCCACGTCAACATATGTGAAAATGGCGCGTCTCTATGTTTTGTAGTAAGAAAGATCAAGATGAGCGTTTCCAATGACGGGCAATGCCTCCTCGTAGTTTGTTAGACACACACGATGCACACCGTTGATGTCATTGGAAACACATCTTCCTCCATATTTTTTTTTACCACTAAACATAGAAACGCCCCCATTTTCACATATGTGGATGTTGGGGTGGTGCTGGAGATGAAATATCAATATTTAGAAATTTCCATTTTAAGAATTTATGATTGATCTATCTATAGATTATATATTTACATAATACTCTGGTAGATATTTGGAGAAGACTAATCATTGCAAATATAAAATGATTAAATGTACCTACCTGATGCCATTTATTCAGTAATATAATATATAGTAGATGATGCTAAGCTAAAGAAGTAGCACAAACATTGTCAACTTCACTTAGCAGTGCTGTGCCTGTTAATGCGAACCAGTGAATGATCTATAGAACACGTTCACAACCCAAAGATATTGCATACGAAGTGCTTGTCAACTTGCTTGTTGCTTATGAATGAGTTATGGATGGGTTATGAATGTGTTATGAAGTCCTTTTATGTAGGTAGCCTTCAAGTAAAATGTAGCCTTGCCTTTTATTCTCTACATGAATGATTACATCTCTTAATGCCAGAAGGACTGGGTGGTGTTCATTAGGCACCAAACGGAAGAAAACCAAACTGAAACGGGGAGGCACTACCTGGACTTGTTCAATAAGAAATGCTAATTTTTCACTTTACGTTGCAAAACATAAAAAAAAAAAAAAAATGTTTTTCATTGTGTGCCCTAATAAATAAGACCCTGTTATAAGTGGGCACAAGTCAACATTATAAGTCAGTCATTTCAGAATGCATAGTCTATGACCTTTTACAATGGAAACATGCTATCTATCTATCGTTGTAAAATCTGTGATGGGTGAAAGTGAAGGAGAGAAGGACGGCACAGCATGAACATTATTGTAAAATGTAAAAGATACTGTATTTTCAACTCTTACGATGTTTTTGGCGTTTCTGTTTTTTATATAAGTAATGATCCGAATTAACTGAAGGAAGATTCTAGTGTGACAGCGTTCTGTTCTTCAGCATTGGAACTTGTTGGTATGAGCAAATCCTGTTGGTAGGGAAATGTGATTTTAGAAATGTTAAATATTGTTTATCAATGAATCTGTCATGATTTGAAATGGATATGGCTCGTAACTGTGGTTTAATCTTTCGGCATCTTCGGTTATTTTCATATTGTTAAAGGCTTTCGTAGATTCCCATGGCAGTGAAAAATAAAAGTGTTCAACTGAACAGTATGGTTCCTTATTGGTCATCTGTTTTATAAACACCAGTAAAACTACCCCAAGGTTCTCTTGTCAATCAATGAATTAATCAAATTTGATTTATATAGCTGTTTTAACATTTGTCAGTAAGTATTATATACAGTGCCTTTGGAAAGTATTCAGACCCTTTCACTTTTTCCACATTTTGTTATGTTACAGCTTTATTCAAAAATTGATAAAAAATAAATAATCCTCAGCAATCTACACACACTAACCCATAATGACAAAATGAAAACAGGTTTGTAGAAATTTTAGCGAATGTTTTAAAAATAAAAAACATACCTTATTTACATAAGTATTCAGACCATTTGCTATGAGTTTTGAAATTGAGCTCAGGTGCATCCTGTTTCCATTGATCATCCTTGAGATGTTTCTACAACTTGATTGGAGTCCACCTGTGGTAAATTCAATTGATTGGACATGATTTGGAAAGGCACACACCTGTCTATACAAGGTCCCTTAGTTGACAGTGCATGTCAGAGCAAAAACCAAGCCATGAGGTCGAAGGAATTGTCTGTAGAGCTCAGAGACCTGATTGTGTCGAGGCACAGATCTGGGAAGGGTACCAAAACATTTCTGCAGTATTGAAGGTCCCAAAGAACACAGTGGCCTCCATCATTCTTAAATGGAAGAAGTTTGGAACCACCAAGACTCTTCCTAGAGCTGGCCACCGGCCAAACTGAGCAATCGGGGGAGAAGGGCCTTGGTCAGGGAGGTGACCTATAACCCGATGGTCACTCTGACAGAGCACCAGAGTTCCTCTGTGGAGATGGGAGAACCTTCCAGAAGGACAACCATTAAATTTTACATTTAACATTTAAGTCATTTAGCAGACGCTCTTATCCAGAGCGACTTACAAATTGGTGCATTCAACTTAGGATAGCCAGTGGGACAACCACTGGGGGAGGGGGGGTGTAGAAGGATTACTGTTAGACTATTCCAGGTATTCCTTGAAGAGGTAGGGTTTCAAGTGTCACCGGAAGGTGGTCAGTGACTCCGCTGTCCTGGCGTCGTGGGGGAGCTTGTTCCACCGTTGGGGTGCCAGAGCAGCGAATAGCTTTGACTGGGCTGAGCGGGAACTGTGCTTCCGTAGAGGTAGGGGGGCTAGCAGGCCAGAGGTGGATGAACGCAATGCCCTCGTTTGGGTGTAGGGACTGATCAGAGCCTGAAGGTATGGAGGTGCCGTTCCCCTCACAGCTCCATAGGCAAGCACCATGGTCTTGTAGTAGATGCGAGCTTCAACTGGAAGCCAGTGGAGTGTGCGGAGGAGCGGGGTGACGTGAGAGAACTTGGGAAGGTTGAACACCAGACGTGCTGCAGCGTTCTGGATAAGTTGTAGTGGTTTAATGGAACAGGCAGGGAGCCCAGCCAACAGCGAGTTGCAGTAATCCAGACAGGAGATGACAAGTGCCTGGATTAGGACCTGTGCCGCTTTCTGTGTAAGATAGGGTCGTACTCTGCAAATGTTGTAGAGCATGAAATTGCAGGATCGGGTCACCGCTTTGATGTTAGCGGAGAACGAAAGGGTGTTGTCCAGGGTCACGGCAAGGTTCTTTGCACTCTGGGAGGAGGACACAATGGAGTTGTCAACCGTGATGGCGAGATCATGGAGCGGGCAGTCCTTCCCCGGGAGGAAGAGCAGCGCCGTCTTATTGAGGTTCAGCTTGAGGTGGTGATCCGACATCCACACTGATATGTCTGCCAGAGATGCGATTCGCCACCTGGTTATCAGAAGGGGGAAAGGAGAAAATTAATTGTGTGTCTGCGTAGCAATGATAGGAGAGACCATGTGAGGATATGACAGAGCCAAGTGACTTGGCGTATAGAGAGAATAGGAGAGGGCCTAGAACTGAGCCCTGGGGGACACCAGTGGTGAGAGCACGTGGTGCGGAGACAGACTCTCGCCACGCCACCTGGTAGAAGCGACCTGTCAGGTAGGACACAATCCAAGAGTGAGCAGCGCCGGAGATGCCCAACTCGGAGAGGGTGGAGAGGAGGATCTGATGGTTCACAGTATCAAAGGCAGCAGATAGGTCTAGAAGGATAAGAGCAGAGGAGAGAGATTTAGCTTTAGCAGTGCGGAGAGCCTCCGTGACAGAGAAGAGCAGTCTCAGTTTTATGACCAGTCTTGAAACCTGACTGGTTTGGATCAAGAAGGTAATTCTGAGAGAGATAGCAAGAGAGTTGGCTAAAGATGGCACGCTCAATAGTTTTGGAGAGAAAAGAAGGGATACTGGTCTGTAGTTGTTGACATTTGAGGGATCGAGTGTAGGTTTTTTGAGGAGGGATGCAACTCTCGCTCTCTTGAAGATGGAAGGGACATAGCCAGCGGTCAAGGATGAGTTGATGAGCGAGGTGAGGTAAGGGAGAAGGTCTCCGGAAATGGTCTGGAGAAGAGAGGGGATAGGGTCAAGCAGGCAGGTTGTTGGGCGGCCTGCCGTCACAAGTCGCAAGATTTCATCTGGAGAGAGAGGGGAGAAAGAAGTCAAAGCATAGGTTAGGGCAGTGTGAGCAGGACCAGCGGTGTCATTTGACTTAATAAATGAGGATCGGATGTCGTTAACCTTCTTTTCAAAATGGTTGACGAAGTCATCCACAGAGAGGGAGGGGGGAGGAGGATTCAGCAGGGAGGAGATAGTGGCAAAGAGCTTCCTAGGGTTAGAGGCAGAGGCTTGAAATTTAGAGTGGTAGAAAGTGGCTTTAGCAGCAGGAACAGAGGAAGAAAATTTAGAGAGGAGGGAGTGAAAAGATGCCAGGTCCGCAGGGAGTCTAGTTTTCCTCCATTTCCGCTCGGCTGCCCGGAGCCCTGTTCTGTGAGCTCGCAATGAGTCGTCAAGCCACGAAGAAGGAGGGGAGGACCAAGCCGGCCGGGAGGATAGGGGACATAGAGAGTCAAAAGATGCAAAAAGGGAGGAGAGGAGGGTTGAGGAGGCAGAATCAGGAGATCGGAGGGAGAAGGATTTAGCAGAGGGAAGAGATGATAGGATGGAAGAGGAGAGAGTAGCGGGAGAGAGAGAGCGAAGGTTGTGACGATACATTACCATCTGAGTAGGGGCAGAGTGAGTAGTGTTGGAGGAGAGCGAGAGAGAAAAGGATTCAAAGTAGTGGTTGGAGACTTGGAGGGGAGTTGCAGTGAGATCCAGCACTCCACCAATTAGGCCTTTATAGTAGAGTGGGCCAGACGGCAGCCACTCCTGAGTTAAAGGCACATGACAGCCCACTTGGAGTTTGCCAAAAGGCACCTAAAGTCTCTCAGACCATGAGAAACAAGATTCTCTAGTCTGATGAAATCAAGACTGAACTCTTTGTCCTGAATGCCAAGCGTCACGTCTGGAAGAAACCTGGCACCATCCCTACGGTGAAGCATGGTGGTGGCAGCATCATGCTGTGGGGATGTATTTTAGCAGCAGGGACTGGGAAACTAGTCAGGATCGAGGGAAAGATGAACGGAGCAAAGTACAGAGAGATCCTTGCTGAAAACCTGCTCCAGAGTGCTCAGGACCTCAGACTGGGGCGAAGGTTCAGCTTCTAACAGGACAATGACCCTAAGCACACAGCCAAGACAACGCAGGAGTGGCTTAGGGACAAGTCTCTGAATGTCCTTGAGTGGCCCAGCCAGAGCCTGGACTTGACCCCGATCAAACATCTCTGGAGAGACCTGAAAATAGCTGTGCAGCATCACTCCCCATCCAACCTGACAGAGCATGAGATGATCTGCAGAGAAGAATTGGATAAACTCCCCAAATATAATAATATGCCATTTAGCAGACGCTTTTATCCAAAGCGACTTATAGTCATGCGTGCATACATTTTTTTTGTTTATGGGTGGTCCCGGGGATCGAACCCACTACCTTGGCGTTACAAGCACCGTGCTCTACCAGCTGAGCTACAGAGGACCACAAATACAGGTGTGCCAATCTTGTAGCGTCATACCCAAGAAGACTCGATGCTGAAATCGCTGCCAAAGGTGCTTCAACAAAGTACTGAGTAAAGGGTCTGAATACTTATGTAAATTTGTTTTTTTGTTTTTTTATTTGTAATACATTTGCAAAAAAAATCTAAAAACCTGGTTTTGCTTTGTCATTATGGGGTATTGTGTGTAGATTGATGAGGGGGGGAAAAACTATTGAATCCATTTTAGAATAAGGCTGTAACGTAACAAAATGTGGAAGAAGTCTGAATACTTTCCGAAGACACTGTAGAGCCTGACCTTGACCTCAATACAGCAAGCTGTAGCACAGTGGGTAGAAGAAACCTGGAGATGAACCAGACTCTTGGACCCCAAAAGAGCAAGCTGTAGCACAGTGGGCAGAAGAAACCTGGAGATGAACCAGACTCTTGAGGAAGGGCATCATCTTCTGGCTGTAGCAGTCTGTATCATAGCTCTGTCTCTTCAAAACTTATTGATAGGTCGTACTGGGAACTTCCGAACAAACTAAATGTTGCTATGCCGAAAGTCATCCTCTCCTCTCCTCACCGAACTCCAGTACATTCTCACACAGGCTACATAATAATTGCCACACCTGTGTAACAGTGTTGCTTCTGTCCCTCTCCTCGCCCCTACCTGGGCTTGAACCAGGGACCCTCTGCACACATCAACAACAGTCACCCTCGAAGCACCGTTACCCGTCGCTCCACAAAAGCCGCGGCCCTTGCAGAGCAAAGGGAAACAACTACTTCAAGGTCTCAGAGCGAGTGACGTCACCGATTGAAACGCTACTAGTGCGCACCGCAGCCATTTCACACCGGTTACACCTGGAACTAAGTGTAATATCCTGAATATGTTGCAGTTATATTCTCCACTGCTTGTCCTCTCACTCAAATACCTTCTCTCTTTACTCACTATATTCACTCCTATTGGGGGACCGCTATCTTGAGCCTAAAATAAACCGTTTCTTTATTCTTCTCTGGCACTATTCTTAATTTTCTTTATCTCCTTGTCTTTTTCAGATGTTCTTGTAATCTCTTCTCTTTTGAACATAAAAGTAACAGAAGAGGTTACGGCCGTCACGTGACAGTGAGCGTTTCGGGGTTGCTCCAACTGATTCCGTTTTGTTTGGAAAGATGGCCATAAGTCCTGTTTAGGGACTGAGGTTCTTTCTCTCTCTTATCTAAAGAAAAATCAGTTGTAAGCAAACATGGAGAGACAAAGGCGTTGAAAAGAAACGGAAGAAATATGCCTAGATTGCCGTAACCTTTTAAAATGGCCATACGGGAACTTAAAGTGTGTCTTCTAGGGGTAAATTAAATAAGGTATTGGGCGGTGATTCTCTTTGGAAATTCCTTCTGTCTGCGGTCCGGCTGTATCTTTTTACACTGGGAACACGACCGTTTGAATGCCTATCTGTCTAACTATAATTTGACATCGTATATAAACGGCACTGTTATTATCTTATCTTATCGAAGAATCGTTGTACATTGAGACAAGATTTATTTAGTAAAATAATGTGGAGTCGTAATCATAACCTTTCCCCTGACCTTCATAGGCCTTTAAAATCCCTTTTGTATTGTGTTGTCAGCTATGGGTTGTTGTTGTTTGTTGTACTGCAACATTGTTTGTTTTGTTAGAGATTTCCCTTAACCTGCATTTTTGGAATGGCTCTTCTATTAAATACCAACCGTTACGGCACCATCCCGCTAGAGTTTAAAAAAAAAATAAAGTAACTATTTGGTCCTGCATGACTACACCAACAGATACAGTATGTATGTTTCCTTGGTTACCATAAGCTACACAAACAACACAGGCTACTAGGATGCTTTAGGCAATAACATTACTGTATCTTCTGTACAGATAGAGCAACCCCTACATAGCATTTCACCCAATTTATTCTTATTTTTTTTATTATTAAGGATACAGGAGTGGGCAAGTCTAGTATTGTATGTCGTTTTGTGCAAGACCATTTCGACCACAACGTCAGTCCAACAATAGGGTACGTTGTAAGAGCATTAATACCCTTTTTCTATGCAATAGGCAGCAACAAGTGTGTAATCAGCTTCCTGCCTGTCCTGTTCTGGAGACCTTTCAGGAATATCAAGTTTAATTGCATGACAATCTCAAAATAAAACCAGTGTCTCAAACTCTGTCTTCCACATCCAAGGAAGAAAATGAAATTAGCAAAATATGTGTTGGAAGGATTTTCCAGGAAATAAGGGCTTTATGTCCAAATATTCCATATCTGATTGTGTATTACATTTAAGTCATTTAGCAGATGCTCTTATCCAGAGCGACTTAGTGAGTGCATCAACCCTGGCGTTGTAAGCGCCATGCTCTACCAACTGAGCTACACAGGGCCAGTGTATCTCATAATAGGCCTTGGTGGTTACTGAGTCTAAAACAGTCATCATCCCACATGGGGAAAAATACAGTTATTCTTCTATTCTGTTTTGACCTGTCCTGTTCTGTCCTGCTCTGTCCTGACCTGCCCTGTTCTGTCCTGACCTGTCCTGACCTGCTCTGCTCTGTCCTGTTCTGGCATACTCTGACCTGCTCTGTCCTGTTCTGTACTGCTCTGACCTGCTCTGTCCTGTCCTGTTCTGCTGTGTCCTGAACTATTCTGTCCTGCTCTGCCCTGTCCTGCTCTGCTCTGTCCTGTTCTGGCCTACTCTGACCTGCTCTGTCCTGTTCTGGCCTACTCTGTCCTGTTCTGGCCTACTCTGACCTGCCCTGACCTGCCCTGTTCTGTTCTGACCTGCTCTGTCCTGCTCTGTCCTGTTCTGTACTGCTCTGACCTGCTCTGCCCTGTCCTGTCCTGTTCTGCTGTGTCCTGACCTGTCCTGCTGTGTCCTGACCTGCTCTGTTTTGTCCTGTCCTGTTCTGTCCTGCTCTGACCTGCTCTGCCCTGTCCTGTCCTGCTCTGCTCTGTCCTGACCTGCTCTGTCCTGCTCTGCCCTGATCTGCTCTGACCTGTCCTGCTCTGTTTTGTCCTGACCTGTTCTGTCCTTGACAGTTAGCACTATTCTATGCTACATTCAGACAGTTGTCTTAATGCTAAGGCTATGCTACATTCAGACAGTTGTCTTAATGCTAAGGCTATGCTACATTCAGACAGTTGTCTTAATGCTAAGGCTATGCTACATTCAGACAGTTGTCTTAATGCTAAGGCTATGCTACATTCAGACAGTTGTCTTAATGCTAAGGCTATGCTACATTCAGACAGTTGTCTTAATGCTAAGGCTATGCTACATTCAGACAGTTGTCTTAATGCTAAGGCTATGCTACATTCAGACAGTTGTCTTAATGCTAAGGCTATGCTACATTCAGACAGTTGTCTTAATGCTAAGGCTATGCTACATTCAGACAGTTGTCTTAATGCTAAGGCTATGCTACATTCAGACAGTTGTCTTAATGCTAAGGCTATGCTAGGCCTAATGTTCTGTGTTACTTGCAGGGCATCGTTTTTAACCAAGACAGTGCCGTGTGGACATGAACTACACAAGTTCCTCATCTGGGACACAGCGGGACAGGAAAGGGTGGGTACCTCTTCCTCTTCCTCCTCTTCTTCATCCTTTATCTGTTTATTTCCTCCTCCCTTCTCATTCTTCACCTGTCCACCTTTCTCTCTCACTCAATGGAGGCTGCTGAGGGGAGGACGGCTCATAATAATGGCTGGAATGGAGTCAATGGAATGGCATCAAACACATGGTTTCCATTCCATTGACTCCATTCCATTGACTCCATTCCATCCATTATTATGAGCCGTCCTCCCCTCAGCAGCCTCCACTGCTCTCACTGGTAGGGTTGCCATCTCAAAATAGGACCAATCTCATTCTGGGAGATTAGAAAAACCTGTCCACATTATTTTCTTGTTGACTGGATACAAATAAAACAATCTCCAAAATAAGTTTCACTGCTTTCCGGGAGGTAAAGACCGATTCCTGGAGACTACGGAGGGGTTGGGAATGGACAACCCTACTCACTATTTGATCTGTCCATTGGACAGAGATTTAGTTTGATGTTGTTGTCTTGTCTCGCGTTGCAACAGCCATACTTCCTGGTTCCGATGGTATCTGTCCAATCACTGCTCAAGTGGCTTTTCTTGACTGTGTAACATATGTCTCATGTCATCATGAGAAGGATTCCTATTCTTAGAGAAGATGTGGTTGGTTATTCTGGGACACACCATGGGTTCAGAGTTCAAGGTTCACAGTGTTGATGTGGTGTGATGACTCACAGGGGTGGGGTGTAAATGGAAAAAAGTGCGTACGTGCATTTGAGTGAGGTGAGTGCGTGCGTGTGAGTGTAAATGGAAAAGTGTGTAGGCTGGGCAATATGCTGACCATGCGTGCTGTTGGAATGACTCATCACTACGTCCTTAACACATGGGGAAATAATATCTCAGTTATACTGTTTTGTAAATCACTATAGCTTCTATCTTATCATCAATTTATATTATTTCCTGTTTTATATTTAAACTTGAATGTTTCATTTTTTTTTTTTAACCCTAAAGCTGAAATAGTTAGTTAAACATGGTTAACAGTCATATGAACTGCAACCTCCCCTTGTTCGTAGCTAAGTTAATGTATGGTTGTATTCCAGTTCCGTGTACTACAGAGGCTCTGCCGCTGCTGTCATAGTCTATGACATCACCAAACTGGGAAGGAACGCATCAATATTCTGCGTGGATTCCCAGACTCCAGACATTACAGCACGTTTGTGTTGTCTTGACAACTCCTGTGGTCATTGTCATGCCAGACAGATTTGAGAACAGGGCCTGCACTCATAAAGCCTCTCAGAGTAGCACTGCTGATCTGGGATCAGTTTAGCCTTTTAGATCATTATAATTAAGATGATATTGGACAGGTGGGGACCTGATCCTGATTCTACTTTATGAATACGGGCCCAGACTAGAGAAAGGAGGCTTTGGGGTATAAAAAGCTTTACAAATCAGTCCTGTAGTAAAGTGTAATCTGGTCATTGGTCTGTCTGCCCTGTTCTGTCTGCCCTGATCTGTCTGCCCTGTTCTGTCTGCCTGCCTGTCTGTCCATGTCTGTTCTGTCTGCCCTGTTCTGTCTGCCCTGTTCTGTCTGCCCTGTTCTGTCTGCCCTGTTCTGTCTGCCTGCCTGTCTGTCCATGTCTGTTCTGTCTGCCCTGTTCTGTCTGCCCTGTTCTGTCTGCCTGCCTGTCTGTCCATGTCTGTTCTGTCTGCCCTGTTCTGTTCTGTTCTGTCTGTCTGGCCATGTCTGTTCTGTCTGCCCTGTTCTGTTCTGTCTGCCCTGTTCTGTCCATGTCTGTTCTGTCTGCCCTGTTCTGTTCTGTTCTGTCTGCCTGCCTGTCTGTCTGTTCTGTCTGCCCTGTTCTGTTCTGTCTACCCTGTTCTGTCCATGTCTGTTCTGTCTGCCCTGTTCTGTTCTGTCTGCCCTGTTCTGTCCATGTCTGTTCTGTCTGCCCTGTTCTGTTCTGTTCTGTCTGCCTGCCTGTCTGTCTGTTCTGTCTGCCCTGTTCTGTTCTGTCTACCCTGTTCTGTCCATGTCTGTTCTGTCTGCCCTGTTCTGTTCTGTCTGCCCTGTTCTGTCCATGTCTGTTCTGTCTGCCCTGTTCTGTTCTGTTCTGTCTGCCTGCCTGCCTGTCTGTCTGTTCTGTCTGCCCTGTTCTGTTCTGTCTACCCTGTTCTGTCCATGTCTGTTCTGTCTGCCCTGTTCTGTTCTGTCTGCCCTGTTCTGTTCTGTCTGCCCTGTTCTGTTCTGTCTGCCCTCTTCTGTTCTGTCTGCCCTGTTCTGTTCTGTCTGCCCTGTTCTGTTCTGTCTGCCCTGTTCTGTTCTGTCTGCCCTGTTCTGTTCTGTCTGCCCTGTTCTGTTCTGTTCTGTCTGCCCTCTTCTGTTCTGTCTGTCTGTCTGTCTGGCCATCAGGACTCATTCCAGACACTAAAGAAATGGGTGAAGGAGCTGAAGGAGCACGGTCCTGAGGACATCATTGTAGCCTTGGCAGGGAACAAGAAGGATTTGGGGGACATCAGGTATCAGTCATGTGTTGGTACTTCACCACCACTGTAGAATGAGCCATGTTAAAGGCCTAACGTGGTCATGGGAACCCTGTTGATTGGTCACCTTGCCACGGTGTTGTGTATGGCTGTTCCTGGGACTCAGCTAAACAACTCTGCTCTGTAGTCCTTAAGGACCCCTTTGATTGACAGGACCTCGATGTCCACCTTTCTTATATTTTAAGACTAGGAAGTATTAGCCTAGCTACCAGTCTCAAGCTAAGGAAGTGTAGGAAGTTCACAACAAAGGTTTCATTTTCTTTACTTAACAACTAAAATACTATTCTGAGCTGACATTCTCACGAGTGTGTAACCTCACCCCTATACGTTAAAGGCTAAGTTTGTTATGGAAGCCCTGTTGTTGAGTCCGCTACAAGACCATGGTGCTTGCCTATGGAGCAGTGAGGGGAACGGCACCTCTGTACCTTCGGGCTCTGATCAGTCCCTACACCCAAACGAGGGCATTGCGTTCATCCACCTCTGGCCTGCTGGCTCCCCTTCCTCTGCGGAAGCATAGTTCCCGCTCAGCCCAGTCAAAACTGTTCGCTGCTCTGGCACCCCAATGGTGGAACAAGCTCCCTCACGACGCCAGGACAGCGGAGTCACTCACCACCTTCCGGAGACATTTGAAACCCCACCTCTTTAAGGAATACCTGGGATAGGATAAAGTAATCCTTCTACCCCCCCCCAAAATTGTAAAGTGGTTATCCCACTGGCTATAGGGTGAACGCACCAATTGGTGAGTCGCTCTGGATAAGAGCGTCTGCTAAATGACGTAAATGTGCCCTTGAGCAAGGCACTTAACCCTAATTGCTCCTGTAAGTCGCTCTGGATAAGAGCGTCTGCTAAATGACTAAAATGTAAATGTAAATGAGTCAACCTAAGCTGTAGTTTTAGTTTCTCCTTTAACAGGGAAGTTCCTATGAAGGAAGCTAAGGACTTTGCTGAGTCCATTGCAGCTATCTTCATGGAGACCAGCGCCAGAAACGCTGTCAACGTGGAGGAGCTCTTTCAGAAGATCAGTAAGTGTTTCTAGTTCAGCGTTTATGTTGGCAAGGTGGTTCATTCCACCCGAACCACATCAAACACTGTTTAGTTTGTTTATCGTGAATTGTTAATGCGTCCATAAGGTGTTCTAAACTAGAGCATCCCTTGTGAATGTCTTTTGACGTCTGTTCGTTGTAGACATCACAACATTCCATTCAACCTCGTAAGACAGAGTAGTGGTCCTCTGTAGCTCAGCTGGTAGAGCACGGCGCTTGTAACGCCAGGGTAGTGGGTTCGATCCCCGGGACCACCCATACACAAAAATGTATGCGCACATGACTGTGAGTCGCTTTGGATAAAAGCGTCTGCTAAATGGCATATTATATTGGCACAGTGCCTGTTAACAGCTCTCTTTTGGACACATCTTAACTTCCACTTTAAGTCAGATTTTCACTTAGTCTCCCATTGACATTATTGTATGACTAAGTGACAATTCAACTTAAGTGAAAGTTAGGATTCACCACTTAAAGGGATGTAGTGCGAGATCTTGTCAATTAAGCCCCTTTTCTACATACCCAGAGTCAGAGGAACTCATGGATACCATTTAGCTTCTGGAGCCATTGCTAACGCTAGTTACTCCAGAAACATTTAAAGTCATTTAGCAGACGCTCTTATCCAGAGCGACTTACACATTGGTGCATTCAACTTAGGATAGCCAGTGGGACACAACCACCCTTTTTTTTTTTTATGGGGAGGGGGGGCGTGTAGAAGGATTACTGTTATACTATTCCATGGAATAGTACCCCCTCCCCCCACGACCTCAACTTCCTTCAAACTGCACCTGGTTGTTTAAACTGCACCTGGTTGTTTAAACTGCACCTGGTTGTTTAAACTGCACCTTCAAACTGATCCTGTGATGTGTTTCAGGTTGTCGTAGTAAATATATAATGTTATAGCTTGGTCTGACTAAAATCTTGTGCATGACCCATTTTGTGTTGGGCCTTTTCAATACAATGGACAAAAAGAGTCCTATCTTGTCAGCCTTGTCAGCAGGTGGCTATGGACAACACCCACGCCATAGGTCTCTCAGTTCTTCCAACTCACGAGTTCTTGCTCTGAGGACACACACACACCCCCACACACACACACACATACACACACACACACACACACACACACATACACACACACACACACACACACACACATACACACACATACACACACACACACACACACACACACATACACACACACACACACACACACACACAAAAATCCCCTTCTCTTAGGCTGAACATCTGAAGACAGAGAACCCGACTCAGAGCCAATGCAACAGTGACACTAGCCTGGAGGTGACCTCGCCCAACTCATCAGGACCAATCAGAAGATCAGAACTACTAGATTCAACCTACTTCATTTTATTGTATAAAATGTCAGCACACAATGTTTTGGGGCTCTCTCAGATATCTCCCTACGAGATTGACGAACGGGTCCGTGCACGCGATTCCAGATATCTTTACCTCTGAATAAACTGCCTTATATTATACAATTATCCACCTTGTCCAAAAGTCTCTACTTGGTCTCCGTTCTCCAGTAAACTTGTGTTTATCAACAAAATTGGTAGCAGAGGATGGTTTTCTTCTCTGAATTCGGTCCATAGAAAGTTGATAGAGAAAGGAGACAAGTAAGAGACGGATCAGAACGGACGGGTGACCTGTTCGCAGGAGCAGCCGGGAATCCAGCTCGCCTCAGGAAACTGATCTAGACGGCCGTCAATACAAAGGTAAGCAGAACCTGTTAAAACAAAATCTGCATATTGTATTATAGGATAAACCAAAATTAAGATCAGTAGTACTGAGCGTGAGTATGGATTACTGTTAAATTTATAACATATCTATTATGACTCAAAAGGCACATGTGTAAAGATATCTGAATTCTTTAGGTTTTTACTGTTGAAATGTGACTCTCTAGGTGAGGAGTCTAGTTACAGTGGTTCACAAGAGAAGGACCCTTTTATTTTTACTGTTGAAATGTGACTCTCTAGGTGAGGAGTCTAGTTACAGAGGTGTTGGTTCACAAGAGAAGGACCCTTTTATTTTTACTGTTGATATCTGAAATCTTAGGTTTTTACTGTTGAAATGTGACTCTAAGAGAAGAAGTCTAGTTACAGTGGTTCACAAGAGAAGGACCGACTTTTATTTTCTGTTGAAGTGTGGCTCTCTAGTGAGGAGCCTATTACAGAGGTTTGGTTCACAAGAGATGGACCCTTTTATTTGATCCACAAGAGAAGGATCTGGTGGCTTGATAAAAAGATTCAGATAGTCGGATTGAGTTAATTCCGTGAGAATCCAAGTCCAGAAAAGGTTCTCCCAACTAGACGCCAGTTGAATGGTTTAAACAACTGGGAGTCTCCTTGAGGAGAATCAATAAAATAAAATAAAAATACAAGTTCAGATAGTCGGGCAATGGTTGACTTGGCACTCAACTAGATGTACTGTGAGGAACTCAAACTGAATTCGTGTGTTGATGTTGATATGTAAATGCAAAATGTAAATGTTGAAAATGTTAACCTGAATGTTGTGTAAGATTGGCCGTTTCATGAGACTAACTAGTTGATAACTTTTAAGAGGACCACCGAGTCCTATTTGGCCTGTTATGTAGCCGCTGCGCTGAAAGCTGACTTGTACTTTTTCCCTCTTGTGGTGTTGGTATTTCCCTAAATTCTAAAATTAAATTGATAATTATTTTAGGAGCGCTCGAGTTTGCTAATATATTCTTCCAAAAGGGCGATTCTGATACCTTTTGGGAAAATATATAATAACTCGAATACCTGAAAAACAATAATAACTTTTGCAAATAATTCCTAGAATTAGATTGATAATTATTTTAGGAGCGCTTGAGTTTGTTAATATATTCTTCCAAAAGGGCGATTCTGATACCTTTTGGGAAAATATATAATAGCTCGAGTACCTGAAAGACAATAATAACTTTTGCAAAATAATTCCTGGGATTAAATTGATGATTGTTTTGGGAGCGCTCGGGTTTGCTAATATATTGTTCCAAAAGGGCGATTCTGATACCTTTTGGGAAAATATATAATAACTCGAATAACTGAAAAACAATAATACCTTTTGCAAAATAATTCCTAATAATAAATTATTGAAAATTCTTTGTGTACGAGGGTGGGGCACCTGAGATAAGTCGGTGTTGGCACCAAGAATACATTGCTGGCCTCGGCCAGTGACGGGCTAAGTACACTAAGATAGTCGGACCTTACCCGAAATTCTATATACATATATATATATATATATATATACTGAAATAGCCATGGCCGTCACTACTATCCCTGATAGGTTGTTTCCACATTTAAAAGGTCCTATTTTAGATAGGTTGTGTGGTAGGTGTGTTTTGACGTATGAGTGGATAAGATTTTACCCATCATTAGGTGGGGGCAGGGACGGCCTGTTCAATAGGGCGATATGGGCGACGCACTGCCAAACGGGAAAAGGAAGGGATTTTTTTTCTAATCAATTATATCACGGCAACAGTAGTTATCAGTGTTGTAATCTATACGTCTGATCTGCCACAGTGCCACACTGCCACTAAATGTCGAATCAGGCTAAAGTCGTGCTTCAAATGGCTCCACCCCCTTTTGGGGGCGATTTCAGTCAGATTGAAAATCGCCCAGAACTTCTGTCATAGACTCCCATGTAAAATCTATTTTTTTCAAATTTCAGAGCCTTCAATACAATCTCAATGGGTGTCTGTGGGCTTGCACTTACGCGCTTTCGTCACATGAACGTAACTAAGAAAAGAGAGGGTAGCAGCGTCAATCAATTCACTACTACTATCAACATGGCTAGGCTTCAGTGCAACTCGATTGTGTCTTTGAAAGAATTTCCTTTTTGTCGGCGAACAAATGAAGATAAATTGGCAACGAAACAATTAGGACCTCCCAGACCAAATTTAATAATTCAACAGGTTTCTACTAAAGGGGGAAGTCCTACACCCGAGGATTTTCCAAAAAATGGTACGAACGAAAAAATAACATTGCCACTCAACTGGATGAGGGATACAGGCTAGCTGTCCGCCGCCACAACGATGAGGTTAGTGTTGATAATCACAAGTTTACTGGAGAACTGAGACCAAGTAGAGACTTTGGACAGGGTGGATATGGTTATATTGTGATATTGTCAATACAGTATATCGTAAAGTATCACTATGTAACTCGATTTCTTTCACCCCAATCCCTCAAATTAACGGTAAATAACTGAATTGTTTGCCCCACATTTAGCTAAGATGATTAGCTAGCCAGCTAAAATGTTTTATTTAGTTAGCAGTCGCATCTACAATAGTTTACTGTCAATAACATGTCTCCAAAAATGACGTGGTGTCTCCAATTGTGTTGACATTTTACAATTGCGATGCGCATCCATGAGTATCCACTTTCTGTAGCTCAGCTGGTAGAGCACGGCGCTTGTAACGCCAAGGTAGTGGGTTCGATCCCCGGGACCACCCATACACAAAAATGTATGCACGCATGACTGTAAGTCGCTTTGGATAAAAGCGTCTGCTAAATGGCATATTATTATTATTATTATTATTATTCCAGCCTTGTGTAGGTCTCCAATTTTGTCCCTGACATCCTTGGAGAGCTCTTTGGTCTTGGCCATGGTGGAGAGTTTGGAATCTGATTGATTGATTGCTTCTGTGGACAGGTGTCTTTTATACAGGTAACAAGCTGAGATTAGGAGCACTCCCTGAGATCAGTCAATAAATGATTCTGGTATTGACTTATATGCTGCCCCTGTCTTCATGTTGTTGCTGGACATATCTTTTTAAAAATGTGTGTAGGTCACCTAAATCATCAGAAAAATTGCCCCTCCTGAGAATTTTTTCAGGAGCCGCCACTGGGTGGGGGAGAATCACCGAAATTGACCAGAGGTACTAAATTCTCGGAGATGCCAGCTATCTCTGTAATTTCACATTTAAAACATTCCATTTAAATGGTTGTGTGAAAGGTGCAGTTAACCTGAGAAAAAAAATCTCTAAGGGATCCAGTTGCTTCTGTGACTTCACATAATGAAGGTGCCTAAATAAGGCTGTGTGAAGGGTGGCAGTCGAACTGAGAATGTGTTCTAGGACGCTTTGATAGCCTGAATACATTAAGCATTGTAATTCCAATTGGCTTTTTTGGGTTGTGTGTTTTTATGTATTATAACGCGTTAATGGGTGATGGGAAGTTATAGTGAAACTTATGAAACTGAATACCAATCTGTAAAATTGTGAGAAAACTGACGGAACTTTCTGCAGCTCTCTCCAAACAGATTCACAAGGTCCAAGAGGGGGAGCTGACGGGAGATCCGGCGCCACTGAAGGTAAAAGTGGGAGACTGGGTGAGGGTGAAAGTCCACAAAAGAAAGTGGCTGGAACCCAGGTGGACTGGACCGTACGAAGTGAAGGAGGTTACTTCACACTCAGTCCAGGTCAGAGGTAAATCAGGCGCACCCTGGCACCATCTAACACACTGCACTCCAGCCCCCACTCCTTCCAGACCATTGTCTGAAGTAAGAGCTGATTTGAGCAGCGAGAACCAATCCTGACAACACAATGAAGAAACCCTTATGGGAACAACAATCTCACCCAGGGTGAAGAATAACTTTTTTCCCCCTGGGAGAGATTGGGAGTGTCTGAATGTTTGTATGTATGTTTTCTGATAGGAATTGGACTCCTGCTGGGCACTCCTTATGAGGGGTTGTTGTGTGAAGCTATTTTGAATTACTTGTTAAATTGACTTATAATATAGAAGAGGTGGCTAAGGGATTTTTAACAGTACCAACCATGGGGGGCAAATCCTCACAAGAGGTCCCAGAATTTACTGGGGACGAGAAATGTTTGATGTAATTAAAATGGAATCCAGGAATAGAAGAAATCTCCATTATATAACCAAAGGAGGGGGCCAGTACCCACTGATAGCCTTACCTAATCTATTGGCGGGGAATGAAAGGGGCCCCAGCAACCTTAGATGTATACAGTAATAATAATATGCCATTTAGCAGACAGGCCATGAACACAGAGGACGTGGCCAGAGCGGTAGAAAGAATGACCCACCCCATGACAGGAATAGTAAGGTTTGGGCTGCCGTTAGAGGGCAGTGGGTTTCAGGGGATGCCCATAGGACACTTTTGCCATGGGCCGATTACGGAGAGTATGTTGGGAAAATAACTGAATTGTGTAATAGTCTCAGAGAGACATGCAATCCATCAGACAGGAGAGAGGAGAGAGAAGTCCATCCCCCAGCTTTGAGCGTGAGAAAGAGGAAGATAAGGCGTGATTAGTCCTTGAGGGAGAAATAGTAGACTCTAGTGGGGGGAAGACTAAGGAACCCTTTTGATCCAAATTGTGAGGTGTTTGAATTGGCTACTATTGACTCAGCACTTCAACAGGAACAGAGAAACCTAATTTGGCATTGACAGTAATGGGTATGAAAATTAATTGGATGATGGGGTTTTGTGTTGAATTAGAGACAGTGAGACTATTAGTCAATACCTAGGAGAGAAGAGAGGTTACGGTAGCAAAGACAGACAAGAAGGAAATAGTAATAGTGGAGACAGGAGTGAGTGGAAGTGTTACAATTGTGACAAAACGGGACATTTTGCTAGAGAATGTGAGGAACCGTGTAGTTACTGCAAGGAAAGGGCACCAGTTAAGAAACTGTAGGCAGAAGGGGAAGAGAGAAATCAGGAGTCCTCATGACCTGGCTGTTTGGTTGTTGTTTTTAATTGGGGTTTTCAAATAGAAAACAACACACCTAGTATGATGTTAATAAAGTCTTGTTGTTTCAATTTTGGAGGGTTTTCAGCAGGTCAAGGGTTATAGGTCTTAAAGGTGCACACAGTGAATTTTATGGATTTTTTAGGTTTTGGCTGAGTTTGGGGTATATATGATTTCTTATGAGAATGAATGTCATGAGGACTTAATGAACACTTGGGATAACTAACATTTATGAAATATTTAGAATAATGGTAATGTTTAGTATACTATGGGATTAAACAGTTCGTTAAATGATTTCAATGGCCTCTGAACTCTGTTTTAACATTCTGGTGTTATTTTAATCATCCACACTAGTAAATTCTAAAGGCATGAGAGGAGGACTTTAAGATAGTTTATTTTACTAAGTTGAGGGTAAAATAGGTAGGTGGTAACAGTGGCGGCTCCTGAAAAAATTCTCAGGAGGGGCAATTTTTCTGATGATTTAGGTGACCTACACACATTTAAAAAAAAGATATGTCCAGCAACAACATGAAGACAGGGGCAGCATATAAGTCAATACCAGAAGCATTTATTGACTGATCTCAAAAGTGTTGGCTTACCAGGGTTGGTGGAGCCCTCAGTTTCATCTTTGCCTCGCAAAGCTAACTCAAACACTCCGCAAAACTTCACACACTGGATTAGCCGGCTGAGGATGTGGCGGTTCTTGCTAATGTCGTAGTAAATATATTTGTTATAGTGAATATGGAATATGATATGTTGAGTAAAATGTTGTGCTAAGATCTATTTAGGTCAGGAGCTGGTTATAAGTTCTGTTCCTATCCAATAACAATGGACAAAAGGGTCCTATCTTGTCAGCCTTGTCAGCAGGTGGCCAAGGACAACACCCACGCCATAGGCCTCTCAGTTCTTCCAACTCACGAGTTCTTGCTCTGAGGACACACACACACACACACACAAACACACACACACACACATCATCACTGTTAAACACACACACACACACACTCATCATCACTGTTAAACACACACACACACACACACAAAAATCCCTCTCTTAGGCTGAACATTTGAAGACAGAGAACCCGACTCAGAGCCAATGCAACAGTGACAGTAGCCTGGAGGTGACCTCGCCCAACTCATCAGGACCAATCAGAAGATCAGAACTACTAGATTGAACCTACTTCATTTATTGCATAAAATGTCTGCACACAATGTTTCGGGGCTCTCTTCAGATAATAATAATAATAATAATAATAATATGCCATTTAGCAGACGCTTTTATCCAAAGCGACTTACAGTCATGCGTGCATACATTTTTGTGTATGGGTGGTCCCGGGGATCGAACCCACTACCTTGGCGTTACAAGCACCATGCTCTACCAGCTGAGCTACAGAAAGTGGATACTCATGGATGCGCATTGCAATTGTAAAATGTCAACACAATTGGAGACACCACGTCATTTTTGGAGACATGTTATTGACAGTAAACTATTGTAGATGCGACTGCTAACTAAATAAAACATTTTAGCTGGCTAGCTAATCATCTTAGCTAAATGTGGGGCAAACAATTCAGTTATTTACCGTTAATTTGAGGGATTGGGGTGAAATAAATCGAGTTACATAGTGATACTTTACGATATACTGTATTGACAATATCGCAATATTTTAGCGCTAGTTGGCTGTACCTGCACCAAAACACCATTATTGTTCCTTCATAGCTTGTTCTCAATCTTTTCACATTGGGAGCCAATTAGTTTTCAGCACTTTTATTTCCATGACTGATCAAAACTCGTTCTCATGGCTTTCTGATCCCTCTGCAACAGACATATGGTGCGCAATAAAATCACAGTATCGAATCGCAATACGTATAGAATCATGAGACTCGCAATGCTGATGCATATATCTTATCGTGAGGTTCCTGGCAATTCCCAGCCCAAGTTCATTTGCCACAACAAATCTCTTCGCTAGCAAACGCTAATATTTTGGTAAGTGATGCAAATAGTGAACTATGTAGGGCCAGGATGTAAAATATATGTAGCTGCAGCAATTTCTCTTATCTGATATGGTAAGTAATGGGGCTTAATTTATAGCTTATAGTTTGACGAACGGGTCCGTGAACGCGATTCCAGATATATTTACCTCTGAATAAACTGCCTTTATTACACCATATCCACATCCAGTAAACTTGTGATTATCAACACTAACCTCATCGTTGTGGCGGCGGACAGCTAGCCTGTATCCCTCGTCATCCAGTTGAGTGAGTGGCAATGTCTTTTTTCGTTCGTACCAATTTTTGGAAAATCCTCGGGTGTAGGACTTTCCGCCTTTAGTAGAAACCTGTTGAATTATTAAATTTGGTCTGGGAGGTCCTAATTGTTTCGTTGCCAATTTATCTTAATTTGTTCGCCGACAAAAAGGAACTTCTTTCAAAGACACAATCGAGTTGGACTGAAGCCTAGCCATTTTGATAGTAGTAGTGAATTGATTGAGGCTGCTACCTGGTCTTTTCTTAGTTACGTTCATTCGTGGTTACGTTATGTATGACGAAAGCGCGTAAGTGCAAGCCCACAGACACCCATAGAGAATGTATTGAAAGCTTTGAAATGTGAAACAAATAGATTTTACATGACAGGCTATGAGAGACTTCTGGGCGATTTTCAACCTGACTGAAATCGCCCAAAAAACGGGGCGGGGCCATTTGAAGCACGACTTTAGCCTGATTTGACATTTAGTGGCTGTCAGATCAGACGTGAACACTGATAACTGCTGTTGCCGTGATATAATTTTTTATAAATTTATAAATTTTTTAAATAATTTTTTATTTTTTTATAATTGATTAGAAAAAAAATCCCTTCCTTTTCCCGTTTGGCAGTGCGTCGCCCATATCGCCCTATTGAACAAGCCGTCCCTGGGTGGTAATATTGACACATGGCCAAATCATGTGTCAAAAAGGGGGATGGTTGGATTAAATATTAAATATATACGAAGGAGAGGACAAAATACTTAAAAAAAAAAAAAAAAACTTGTATGATAGTTTATTAACCACACCTGTATGTCAGAGGTTTTGTGCCCCACAGGTGAACTAAAGGAGAAGGTGACCTATTCTATCTAACCAGGAGACTGAATCAGGCCTGGCGGGAAGGGCCCTACCAAGTACTGCCTTTGCCAGCAGAATAGCTGAGAGATCCATCTGGGTCCATGTCACACACTGTAAAAAGGCAAAACCAGCTACACCTGACGAACAAACACAGAGTTAGGAGAAAGATCCGATTACCACTAGGGCTCGGGGGTTGGCTCCTTAACGAAGATTCCCTTACCCTGTCTGATCATCCCTGTGTGAGGTCGATAGAAGGTAAAGCAATGGGTTGGCCTCTGGCATCTGACATGTTCTCAGGGCAAGGGTGGGGATTCACAGGTCTCCCGACGGTAGGTAGCTGTCTGATTGTGGGGGCCATATTCCTAACACACACGGACCCTCCTGTTTCAGCCAGAAGTGGTAGTTAACCTAACACAAGTTGAAAAGGCATAGGAGACAGCTAGACGTAGGGAAAGGGGAAATTCTAGAGTAAACCTCTCTGAGGGAGGTAGTGAGACCGGGGCTGTGATAAAGATAGTGCAAAACTATAGACCTGGAGGAAGTGGTACAGGTGGAAACGGGGTATAGAAATCTTAACCTGTGGTTGGAATGGATTCAGTATATGGCAAAAACGATGTCTAAAGAGGACTGTTTTGCCTGTGGGACAGCCAAACCAAGGTTAACAACTACTCAGTTCCCTTTGACAGGCTTTGACTCTCTGTCAAGTTTATCCTCCATGCAAGCCACCCTGGGAATGTGGTGAAAGAGTCTTATGGTAACTTGCACTATCTGTTTCCCCGATAACAAAGTCATCCCGACCTGGGTTGCCTCAGTTTGAAGTCAAAGGGGATTCTAATTGTTTTTCTAGGACTAGTAAGGATAGGATACAGGGTAGGGCCTTTTAGCTCCTGCTCCCACACAGAGAATGTCACACCTAAAGAGACCATGACTAATCTCTCCTCTTTGTTGCAGCCAGAGGATTTTAGGAGCCAAAAACCAGACCCGTGCTGACATCTGATGGATGTGTGGTGATAACTGATTGTGAACTCACCTACATACGCAAACAATCAAACGTGTCAGAGACTGGTGAGTTGTCACATAGAAAGTAGGACCTCCTCCCGGGATCCTTTGATGAAAGGATATATATTGATGGGATCCACAATCAGATCGCAGCTGGGTTTGAATCAAGTAGGTAGCTTGGCGGCAGGTAGCTTAGTGGGTAAGAGCGTTGTGCCAGTAACCGAAAGGTCGCTGGTTCTAATCCCCGAGCCAACTAGGTGAAAAATCTGTCGATGTGCCCTTGAGCAAGGCACTTAACCCTAATTGCTTCTGTAAGTCGCTCTGGATAAGAGCGTCTGCTAAATGACTAAAATGTAAAAAAAATGTAAATGTAAGTATTTTCTGGTGGTCAACAATTAATAAAAATGTAGATTGGATAAATTATATTTAATATAACCAGCAAAATATTTATAAACCACACTCGTGATGCAATAAAGGGATTAGCTGAGCAGACAGCGGCAACTAGCTTAATGACATGGCAGAATAGAATAGCTTTAGATATGCTTTTGGCTGAGCGGGACGGGGTTTGTGTTCTGTTTGGATATATGTGCTGTACTTTCATCTCCAACAATATAGCACCGGACGGGCCCGTGACCAAAGCGCTTGAGTGACCATCACCACGCACCTCGAACGAACTGGTTGAGAACTCTGGTATTGATAGCTCCATAAACGGTTGGTTTGATAACATATTTGGTAAATGGAAAACTATTGTTGTGACTATTCTGGGTGAAGTTATGGCCTCTATGGGTATACTTGTTCTTTGTGGATGTTGCCTTATTTCCTGGCTGAGTGATTGGTTTGGTGAGTACTCTTCTATGGTGGTTACTGGATTTCTGACCCTAGTAATTGTGTTTTTGCTGTTAATGTGTTGTGCTGCTTGCATCGTCCCCTGTCTCAGGAGGTCAGTGGTAGGAGTGGTGCAGGCGTCAGGTATGATGCTGTTGTTACCGGCCCAGGATGATGCAGGTGACTCTGCTACTGACTCTGAGACCAAGCTGGATGATCCATGTTTTGCCTAGTAAAATACATACACGCATTTATTTTCAGTTCTTGCTCATTTATTACCTTATGTTTTTACTAACCACTGTGATTGTTTATTCTTCCTGATGTGAAGGTAAAGGATTCCTGGGTGGCTGGTAGCCAACTCAGTACATGTTAGGTGTAGGGGAGGAATAGAGGGTTAAAATTATTATTTTTATTTTTATTAACATTAAATGTTGTGATTTAATTTCCATATCCTGTTATTCTTAAGGGTGATTATACTCTGTTTAGAGTGACACAATAAAATTGTTGGCTTTTATTTTTAATTGGATCTGTATGTGATGAATAGCTTGGAAGGAATGCATTAAGGAGGAGCACTGTACTGATATGGATTGTTTCACATAACAGGCTGATAAGAACACTCTCTCTTTGTTGTCTGTGAAACTGTCCTTGAACATGGGTACATGGAGTACAGTTAGTGTCTTTTGGGTGCTGACTGTTATACCATTAATAAAAACGTCGATAGAATTAACTACATACATTAATGTTCAAAAAATTAGGCAATTGGACACAACAAGGTTTTGAGGAGGTGCATGGCCAGTTGGCTGCAACCTCTCATGGCTTTCCAAAATCGTATTGCTGTCGACATGCTCCTGGCTGAAAAAGGAGGAGTATGTGCTATGTTTGGTGAACAATGTTGTACCTTTATTCCCAACAATACAGCCTCAGATGGCAGCTTGACTGTCGCCCTGGAAGGGTTACGAACTCTTAATGGCAAAATGAAGAGCCACTCAGGGGTGGATACTTCAATGTGGGACTCTTGGATGGATGCGTTTGGTAAATATAAAACGCTTGTTTCTTCTATACTTGTATCCATCTCTGTTTTTGCTGCAATTCTAGTGCTTTGTGGATGCTGTTGCATTCCATGCATACGGACGCTGACAACCAGGATTATAACCACCGCTATTGATCCAAATCCTGCAGATAACGGTCAGATGTTTCCTTTGCTTGCTATTGACGATGCTGACCAAGGATATCTGGATGATGAATAGCATTTAAGCTTTGTCACGTCTCTTGTGAGACGTGAAGAGGGGGAATGTAAAACTTTATCTTCTGATAAAGTTTTCCCTATTTTGCCAATTGCAGCATTTAAGCTTTTTGTCACGTCTCTTGTGAGACGTGAAGAGGGGGAATGTAAAACTTTATCTTCTGATAAAGTTTTCCCTATTTTGCCAATTGCAGCATTTAAGCTTTTTGTCACGTCTCTTGTGAGACGTGAAGAGGGGAATGTAAAACTTTATCTTCTGATAAAGTTTTCCCTATTTTGCCAATTGCACTATTAGCTTGTGTCACGTCTCTTGTGAGACGTGAAGAGGGGGAATTAAAACTTTATCTTCTGATAAAGTTTTCCCTATTTTGCCAAATTGCAGCATTTAAGCTTTTTGTCACGTCTCTTGTGAGACGTGAAGAGGGGGAATCAAAACTTTATCTTCTGATAAAGTTTTCCCTATTTTGCCAATTACACTGTTAGCTTGTGTCACGTCTTAAGTTTTCCTTCTTTACTGTTACTTGGTCACGTCTCTGGGGAGACGTGAAGAGAGGGATTTGTCGTAGTAAATATATAATGTTATAGCTTGGTCTGACTAAAATCTTGTGCATGACCCATTTTGTGTTGGGCCTTTGTATTCAATACAATGGACAAAAAGAGTCCTATCTTGTCAGCCTTGTCAGCAGGTGGCTATGGACAACACCCACGCCATAGGTCTCTCAGTTCTTCCAACTCACGAGTTCTTGCTCTGAGGACACACACACACCCCCACACACACACACACATACACACACACACACACACACACACACACACATACACACATACACACACACACACACACACACACACATACACACACACACACACACACACACACACACACATACACACACACACACACACACACACACACACACACACACACACACACACACACACACAAAAATCCCCTTCTCTTAGGCTGAACATCTGAAGACAGAGAACCCGACTCAGAGCCAATGCAACAGTGACACTAGCCTGGAGGTGACCTCGCCCAACTCATCAGGACCAATCAGAAGATCAGAACTACTAGATTCAACCTACTTCATTTTATTGTATAAAATGTCAGCACACAATGTTTTGGGGCTCTCTCAGATATCTCCCTACGAGATTGACGAACGGGTCCGTGCACGCGATTCCAGATATCTTTACCTCTGAATAAACTGCCTTATATTATACAATTATCCACCTTGTCCAAAAGTCTCTACTTGGTCTCCGTTCTCCAGTAAACTTGTGTTTATCAACAAGGTAAACAGATACCGCCTCTGGAGAATCCAGACGTTGACAGCAACGAGTCCTTCAAGATAACCCGGCAGCCCCCTCCGTCTAATCAACTCTGCTGCTAGTAAGACCACTGTTGAGTCCCAAATAGTCCCCGAGCACCCTACCCCCTAACACCTAGTCACCTTACAATTAGAAAATTGTAAAGTGGAGAGGGTGTGTGATCCACCTACCTAGCTTATCTGACTTCAAGTTGGAGATATCACCACATTTCCTCTTGGATCTACATGAAGGCCTAGGGAGCAAGGGGTCGGTTCAGAATTCAGCATCAGATTGCCAGTGAGATTATCGCTGTCCTTGGTTCCACGCATCTGCATGGATCAAGTCCACACATCCTCTTGACACCGGGTCCACAATGCACTGCTGCATGGCTCAACTACTTGTGTCCCCTCCACACAGTCCACCATGCATATACCATTCATATACCATTCATGTACCATTCATATACCATTCATATACCATTCATGTACCATTCATATACCATTCATGTACCATTCATATACCATTCATGTACCATTCATATACCATTCATGTACCATGTGGTCCTCTGTAGCTCAGCTGGTAGAGCACGGCGCTTGTAACGCCAAGGTAGTGGGTTCGATTCCTGGGACCACCCATACACAAAAATGTATGCACGCATGACTGTAAGTCGCTTTGGATAAAAGCGTCTGCTAAATGGCATATTATATTATATTATTATGCGTATACTGGTCTCAGGGGAGAGGAGGAGGACAGAACAGTAACCCGTGTCCAGGTCCAGAACCTCTCCCCTATAGCACAGTAACCAGTGTCCAGGTCCAGAACCTCTCACCTATAGCACAGTAACCAGTGTCCAGGTCCAGAACCTCTCACCTATAGCACAGTAACCAGTGTCCAGGTCCAGAACCTCTCACCTATAGCACAGTAACCAGTGTCCAGGTCCAGAACCTCTCACCTATAGCACAGTAACCAGTGTCCAGGTCCAGAACCTCTCACCTATAGCACAGTAACCAGTGTCCAGGTCCAGAACCTCTCACCTATAGCACAGTAACCAGTGTCCAGGTCCAGAACCTCTCACCTATAGCACAGTAACCCGTGTCCAGGTCCAGAACCTCTCACCTATAGCACAGTAACCAGTGTCCAGGTCCAGAACCTCTCACCTATAGCACAGTAACCAGTGTCCAGGTCCAGAACCTCTCACCTATAGCACAGTAACCAGTGTCCAGGTCCAGAACCTCTCCCCTATAGCACAGTAACCAGTGTCCAGGTCCAGAACCTCTCACCTATAGCACAGTAACCAGTGTCCAGGTCCAGAACCTCTCACCTATAACCCATAGAAAGCTACAGTAGGCATATCAAATCAAATCAAATTTTATTTGCCACATGCGCCGAATACAACAGGTGTAGACATTACCGTGAAGTGCTTACTTACAGCCCTTAACCAACAATGCATTTATTTTTTAATAAAAAAGTAAAATAAAACAACAACAACAAACAAGTGTTGAGAAAAAAAGAGCAGAAGTAAAATAAAATAACAGTAGGGAGGCTATATATACAGGGGGGTACCGGTGCAGAGTCAATGTGCGGGGGCACCAGTTAGTTGAGGTAGTTGAAGTAATATGTACATGTGGGTAGAGTTAAAGTGACTATGCATAAATAATTAACAGAGTAGCAGCAGCGTAAAAAGGATGGGGTGGGGGGGCAGTGCAAATAGTCCGGGTAGCCATGATTAGCTGTTCAGGAGTCTTATGGCTTGGGGGTAGAAGCTGTTAAGAAGCCTTTTGGACATAGACTTGGGGACTTTAAATTGGCTATAGGGGCACTTTTATGTAGGTAGTTTCTGCACTTTCTCATGAAAAACATTGATACAGTATTAATGACTACATTTCCTTACAACCCCACACCAATGAGGTGTTGGTGATAGCTGAATTGGTATAATGTCGAACTGTACAACAGGTGTGCCTTTTGAAAGAATGAAGCTGAGTTTACAGCAACAGTCCTTGCGGAACTAGCAGTGCCATATATATATATATATATATTATTATTATTATTTTTTTATTATAAATGTACTTTGTGGAAGATACTGTAGATGAGAGAAAAAAGGGTCCATGTTTTTCTTTTTTTTTGTTACTATTCGGGTTTTGTACCATGTTTGACATTTTTCAGTGTACAGTTATACACACAGAGGTGTTAGCTCACAATACTGAGATGTATTGTATTTTGTACAGACTTGACCAATATCTAATGTCCAAGTGTGGCATCAATCGATAATCTGATAAAACTAGACTTGGAAACTTCCCAGCCTGAGATCGCCTGTAACCATGTATACATACAGTACCGTCCGCTCTGCAATGCAAACAAGTGACTTTGTTTTCCCTCTGTAGACACAATCTAATATACCATTTATTATTATTATTAATAGTTTGAATTGTTACATTTTTGTGTGATTGAGTCAAGTTATTCCCTTTTCTGTAACCATTTTATATATTAATCTGTATGATAATAAAGTGGTAACATTTAAATGTTCTCTTGTTCTTGTCTATCTATTTTTTCTGTTGTGTTGTTGCCTCATAGAATGACAAGCGTAAAGGTAATCACTATCCCTCCGATGCACAAATGGAGTGTTTTCCCACCATCCTCTGTAGCTCAGGTGGTAGAGCATGGCGCTTGCAACGCCAGGGTTGTGGGTTCGTTTCCCACGGGGGGTTTCAGCCCCCTCCTGCTTGGTGTCTACTGCATTGGTTTCAGCCCCCTCTAACCTCCTGCCTGGTGTCTACTGTATTGGTTTCAGCCCCCTCTAACCTCCTGCCTGGTGTCTAATGTATTGGTTTCAGCTCCCTCCTGCCTGGTGTCTAATGTATTGGTTTCAGCCCCCTCCTGCCTGGTGTCTACTGTATTGGTTTCAGCCCCCTCTAACCTCCTGCCTGGTGTCTACTGTATTGGTTTCAGCCCCCTCCAACCTCCTGCCTGGTGTCTAATGTATTGGTTTCAGCCCCCTCAACCTCCTGCCTGGTGTCTAATGTATTGGTTTCAGCTCCCTCCTGCCTGGTATCTACTGTATTGGTTTCAGCCCCCTCTAACCTCCTGCCTGGTGTCTACTGTATTGGTTTCAGCCCCCTCAACCTCCTGCCTGGTGTCTACTGTATTGGTTTCAGCCCCCTCCTGCCTGGTGTCTACTGTATTGGTTTCAGCCCCCTCCAACCTCCTGCCTGGTATCTACTGTATTGGTTTCAGCCCCCTCTTACCTCCTGCCTGGTGTCTACTGTATTGGTTTCAGCCCCCTCAACCTCCTGCCTGGTGTCTAATGTATTGGTTTCAGCCCCCTCAACCTCCTGCCTGGTGTCTAATGTATTGGTTTCAGCTCCCTCCTGCCTGGTATCTACTGTATTGGTTTCAGCCCCCTCTAACCTCCTGCCTGGTGTCTACTGTATTCTTCAAATCAAAGTGTATCTGTCACATGCGCCGAATACAACAGGTGTAGACCTTACAGTGAAATTCTTACAAGCCCTTAACCAACAATGCCGTTTTAAGAAAAATAAGTGTTAAGTAAAAAATAGATAACTAAAAAATACCAAATCATTAAAGAGCAGCAGTAAAATAGCAGTAGATAGGCTATATACAGGGGGGACCGGTACAGAGTCAATATACAGGCTATATACAGGGGGGACCGGTACAGAGTCAATATACAGGCTATATACAGGGGGGACCGGTACAGAGTCAATATACAGGCTATATACAGCTATATACAGGGGGTACCGGTACAGAGTCAATATACAGGCTATATACAGCTATATACAGGGGGACCGGTACAGAGTCAATATACAGGCTATATACAGCTATATACAGGGGGACCGGTACAGAGTCAATATACAGGCTATATACAGGGGGACCGGTACAGAGTCAATATACAGGCTATATACAGCTATATACAGGGGGGGACCGGTACAGAGTCAATATACAGGCTATATACAGCTATATACAGGGGGGACGGTACAGAGTCAATATACAGGCTATATACAGCTATATACAGGGGGTACCGGTGCAGAGTCAATATACAGGCTATATACAGGGTACCGGTACATAGTCAATATACAGGCTATATACAGGGGGACCGGTACAGAGTCAATATACAGGCTATATACAGCTATATACAGGGGGAACTGCGGTACAGAGTCAATATACAGGCTATATACAGGGGGTACGGTACAGAGTCAATATACAGGCTATATACAGGGGGTACCGGTACAGAGTCAATATACAGGCTATATACAGGGGGGTACCGGTACAGAGTCAATATACAGGCTATATACAGGGGGGTACCGGTACAGAGTCAATATACAGGCTATATACAGCTATATACAGGGGGTACCGGTACAGAGTCAATATACAGGCTATATACAGCTATATACAGGGGGGACCGGTACAGAGTCAATATACAGGCTATATACAGCTATATACAGGGGGGACCGGTACAGAGTCAATATACAGGCTATATACAGCTATATACAGGGGGGACCGGTACAGAGTCAATATACAGGCTATATACAGCTATATACAGGGGGTACCGGTACAGAGTCTATATACAGGCTATATACAGGGGGGACCGGTACAGAGTCAATATACAGGCTATATACAGCTATATACAGGGGGGTACCGGTACAGAGTCAATATACAGGCTATATACAGCTATATATTGGGGGGACCGGTACAGAGTCAATATACAGGCTATATACAGGGGGGACCGGTACAGAGTCAATATACAGGCTATATACAGGGGGAACCGGTACAGAGTCAATATACAGGCTATATACAGCTATATACAGGGGGTACCGGTACAGAGTCAATATACAGGCTATATACAGCTATATACAGGGGGGACCGGTACAGAGTCAATATACAGGCTATATACAGCTATATACAGGGGGTACCGGTACAGAGTCAATATACAGGCTATATACAGGGGGGACCGGTACAGAGTCAATATACAGGCTATATACAGTGAGGGGGAAAAAGTATTTGATCCCCTGCTGATTTTGTACGTTTGCCCACTGACAAAGAAATGATCAGTCTATAATTTTAATGGTAGGTATATTAGAACTGGGTGAAAGTTTTGTGGTCAGATGAGACCAAAATCGAGCTCTTTGGCATCAACTCAACTCTCCGTGTTTGGAGGAGGAGGAATGCTGCCTATGATCCCAAGAACACCATCCCCACCGTCAAACATGGAGGTGGAAACATTATGCTTTGGGGGTGTTTTTCTGCTAAGGGGACAGGACAACTTCACCGCATCAAAGGGACGATGGACGGGGCCATGTACCGTCAAATCTTGGGTGAGAACCACCTTCCCTCAGCCAGGGCATTGAAAATGGGTTGTGGATGGGTATTCCAGCATGACAATGACCCAAAACACACGGCCAAGGCAACAAAGGAGTGGTCAAGAAGAAGCACATTAAGGTCCTGGAGTGGCCTAGCCAGTCTCCAGACCTTAATCCCATAGAAAATCTGTGGAGGGAGCTGAAGGTTCGAGTTGCCAAACGTCAGCCTCGAAACCTTAATGACTTGGAGAAGATCTGCAAAGAGTGGGACAAAATCCCTCCTGAGATGTGTGCAAACCTGGTGGCCAACTACAAGAAACGTCTGACCTCTGTGATTGCCAACAAGGGTTTTGCCACCAAGTACTAAGTCATGTTTTGCAGAGGGTCAAATACTTATTTCCCTCATTAAAATGCAAATAAATTTATAACATTTTTGACATGCGTTTTTCTGGATTTCTTTGTTGTTATTCTGTCTCTCACTGTTCAAATAAACCTACCATTAAAATTATAGACTGATCATGTCTTTGTCAGTGGGCAAACGTACAAAATCAGCAGGGGATCAAATACTTTTTTCCCTCACTGTACATCTATATACAGGGGGGACCGGTACAGAGTCAATATACAGGCTATTTACAGGGGGTACCGGTACAGAGTCAATATACAGGCTATATACAGGGGGTACCGGTACAGAGTCAATATACAGGCTATATACAGCTATATACAGGGGGTACCGGTACAGAGTCAATATACAGGCTATATACAGCTATATACAGGGGGGACCGGTACAGAGTCAATATACAGGCTATATACAGCTATATACAGGGGGGACCGGTACAGAGTCAATATACAGGCTATATACAGGGGGTACCGGTACTGAGTCAATATACAGGCTATATACAGGGGGTACCGGTACAGAGTCAATATACAGGCTATATACAGCTATATACAGGGGGTACCGGTACAGAGACAATGTGCGGGGGCACATGTTAGTCGAGGTAATTGAGGTAATGTGTACATGTTGGTAGAGTTAAAGTGACTATGCATAGATAATAAACAGAGAGTAGCAGCAGCGTAAAAGAGGAGGTGGGGGGGCATTGAAAATAGTGCGGGATCTGAGGACCCATGGCAAATCTTTTCAGTCTCCTGAGGGGGAATAGGCTTTGTCGTGCCCTCTTCACGACTGTCTTGGTGTGTTTGGACCATGATAGTTTGTTGTTGATGTGGACACCAAGGAACTTGAAGCTCTCAACCTGTTCCACTACAGCCCCGTCGATGAGAATTGGGGCGTGCTCGATCCTCTTTTTCCTGAAGTCCACAATCATCTCCTTTGTCTTGATCACGTTGAGGGAGAGGTTGTTTTCCAGGCACCACATGGCCAGGTCTCTGACCTCCTCCCTATAGGCTGTCTCATCGTTGTCAGTGATCAGGCCTACCACTGTTGTGTCGTCAACAAACTTAATGATGGTGTTGGAGTCGTGCCTGGCCATGCAGTCATGGGTGAACAGGGAGTACAGGAGGGGATTGAGCACGCACCACTGAGGGGCCCCCGTGTTGAGGATCAGCGTGACAGATGTGTTGTTACCTACCCATACCACTTGGGGGTGGCCCGTCAGGAAGTCCAGCTGGAGGGAGGTGTTTAGTCCCAGGGTCCTTAGCTTAGTGATGAGCTTTGAGGGCAATATGGTGTTGAACGCTGAGCTGTAGTCAATGAATAACATTCTCACGTAGGTGTTCCTTTTGCCCAGGTGTGAAAGGGCAGTGTGGAGTGCAATAGAGATTGCATCATCTGTGGATCTGTTGGGGCGGTATGCAAATTGGAGTGGGTCTAGGGTTTCTGGGATAATGGTGTTGATGTGAGTCATGACCAGCCTTTCAAAGCACTTCATGGCTACAGACGTGAGTGCTACGGGGTCGGAGGTCATTTAGGCAGGTTACCTCCTTCCTGGTGTTTACTGTATTGGTTTCATTTGACATTTTGATGTCAGAGTGCCTGGATGTTGATTGGGTCGGTTGGGGCCTTGGCAACCCGCCTATATATTAAACTAGGGGAAAGGCTGTTTGTAGTTATATGCGATTACATAGGGTATAAGCACCTAACATCCAATAGGAAATGGTGGTGACAGTTTATTTGACACGTGTCAGATGCTATTTGAGAAACCAGAACACGTGTAAAACGATCTGTGAGTGAAATCAGTGTCATGTCTCATGGCTCCAAGGACAGTAACTGGAAAATGATACTTTGTATCAACCCACTGAACTAGTGTGGCAAAGACACTGTCCGCTCTGCTCTGATTGGCTGTTTACAGTACACACAATTCAATTGGAATATATTTCCTGTTTTTTTTTCCCCCCTCCTGATTTTACAGATGACATGGAATTTATCCCAAACTTACTGTAGGGAAACAGTGAAATATTTCAACTTTATTTGACATTTTCACAGTTTTCAGCTAACTTTCTAACATAGTCTGACATACAGTATAACTACTGTTTTAGTAAACATTTTCTGCACAGTTATCACACTTGAACTTCCCCTTATCTTTCACCTCTCATTTCAAGGAAACCAAAGGTTTGTCTTAAGAGTTTGTCCTATTTAGTGAAGGTATTGGTCTCTGACCTTTGGGAATGCTGTAAATAGATGGAGAGTGGAGCAGGCTCGGTTTTCAGCCGTGCTCTACTCCAGATTACCCTCCTCTCAACAGTTTACACATGCTGCAGGCAGGGAGGTCTGCACTGCCGCTATGTCACGAAGATTGACTTAACGCTAGACACGCCTGTCAAAGGTCTGAAGCGTTTCACTACACCCGCAATAACATCTGCTAAACATGTGTATGTGACAAATAACATTTGATTTGAAGAGAGAAAGGCAGAGTAGAGAGTGTTCTGGGTATAAAGTTGAAAACAAATAGGGTTAGGCGTTTCAGTAACACACAGAGAGAGAGAGAGAGAGAGAGCGAGAGAGAGAGAGAGAGAGAGAGAGAGAGAGAGAGAGAGAGAGAGAGAGAGAGAGAGAGAGAACAGACACACACACATGCATGCATGCACACACCCCTAGCCTTTAACACACACACACCCTTCTTGTACATGCACAAGTTATTTTTCAACCCCTTCATATATACAGGCATTGCTCTCAACACACACATGTATCCAGAGAAGTATCAATTGAAGCAATCTCAATACCGTACTTGGAACACTGCCTACCAAAATACCCCATAACTCAAGTCAAATTAGCTGAAATCAACAAACTTGAACCAATATGGCATTTAGGCCTATCTGTAAATCACATATTTTTTTCCAAGAAGGATCTGTGGCAAAAAGTAGCCTACATGACTATTGCGTATTTGATTAACTAACTAACTTATCAAATCAGCCCCAACAAAATGAGTTTATTTATTAATTAGTGAAGACCCACCACGTGAGCGCGCACTAGAATCGCGCGTTCAAATATTTGCTCCCGTGTGCTCGTTCACGTCCCTAGCCCAGAGACCAGTCAGCGACTCGTTCAGCTCTAGCTAGCTAGTAGGATTACATCTTGTCAGTGTCTCTCTGACAACGCTAGCGAAATATGTCAAAGTTGGAGCAGATCCTTGTTCTCGATCCCCCCTATGACCTCAGATTTAAAGGTAAGTGCGTTTTTACCTATACATGTTTTACATCTCCGAGACAAGCCAGGAATTCTCTCGAATGATTTCACTCTTCGTTTCGGTTCGCAGCTAACGCGTTAGCCGGCCACCACCGCCATTTTGTTCGGGAACGGAGACGGGCCGCTGTGTGAATCGCGGTACTGTAGTGACGTGGGTCAACCAGCGTGGGTCTTGGCTTCTTGTCATAAAACTGCGGAATCGTTTTGCCTCTGACTGCATGCCATCTTTCCCGTTTCCTGTGACAGACAGTCGAGATAAGGAATGTCTGGGGCGGCTGGCTAACGTTAACTAACCAGCGCAAAAGTTTACAACTTGTTAACCAACAACTAACATACAAGGAGGACATGTAGTTAACCAGCTAGCTAAAGGTGTCCTGCCTGTCAAGCAGTCATTGGTGGTTATACTAGCTAGCTAGCTAGGTATGTAACTAATGTAACTTGTCAGTCAGTCAGTTGGTTGAAAGGTTGCAAAGTTTGAACGTAGTTAGGTAGCTAATGTTAACGTCAGCTGTTAGTTCTAACTAGTTAGCTTGCCGTTTATGCACTTACAAAAAAAAAAAGTCGAAATGTACAAGTAACCGAATAAATGTGTATTCGCCACCTAGCTGGTCAATCGGAGCTTTCTGGGTTAACGCTCAGCTAGATACTGGTTCGTTCAGAGGGCGGGGTGCTCCACCCAACGTTACATGGTTGTGTTCGGGATGTCAAAACTGGTTTAGTGAAGTGTACTGATTGTCTTACGTACATACCAGTTGTAGCTAGTTAGCGTTACCTAAAAAGGTGCTGACATTTTTGTTTCGATGTGACTTGAACAAGTCCTAAAAATACATTAATTGGCTTGACAATTGAAACCAACATTCTGCTGTTGAAAGACAAAACATTTTGTTTTGTTGGTGAGCAGCAGCTGTATTGGTAGAGGCAATATTAAAGTAGGCACCTCAACTCATTAATACCAACCCTCAGGCTATCTATGGATTGTGATGACTGATAGATGAGATGAAAGCCTACTTGACTGGTGTGGCCTGGACCAGAGCTAGATGTGCCGCTGATTGCTCCGGTCCTGAGTGTTACTAACGACCTGGACCAGAGCTAGATGTGCCGCTGATTTGCTCTGGTCCTGAGTGTTACTAACGACCTGGACCAGAGCTAGCCGTGCCCCTGATAGCTCTGGTCCTGAGTGTTACTAACGACCTGGACCAGAGCTATCAGGGGCACTGATAGCTCTGGTCCTGAGTGTTACTAACGACCTGGACCAGAGCTAGCCGTGCCCCTGATAGCTCTGGTCCTGAGTGTTACTAACGACCTGGACCAGAGCTAGCAGTGCCCCTGATAGCTCTGGTCCTGAGTGTTACGTCTTCTGATCATCAGTCACAAGCTTTATATTTACCACTCACTAAATGAAACCTGAGACTAGCTAGCTAACTGCTTTCTGGAACCGGTGGACAACGATAGGAGAGCATGCAACGATTTTAGGAAAATAAATAGCATGTCACATGATAGGCCAGCTCCTTCCCTTCCCAGGCTCAATGAGAAGGTAAATAGGCCATGTCAGGATCACCCAGTCAGGGGAGAAGACGTGTATCTTCTCTTTAACCTCAACACCAGATGGAAAAACCTAATGCAAATCTCTTGAAATGCAAATCATTGTGTGTAGGTAGCATAAGTAGCAAGACTGCTCGCTCCAATACCATTTACATTTTTTTTACATTTTAAGTCATTTAGCAGACGCTCTTATCCAGAGCGACTTACAGTTAGTTTATTTTTCATACTACCAACTGAGCTACATCCATTCCCTCCCCTACCCTGGACGACGCTGGGCCAATTGTGCGCCGCCCCATGGGTCTCCCGGGTCGCGGCCGGCTACGACAGAGCCTGGATTCGAACCAGGATCTCTAGTGGCACAGCTAGCACTGCGATGCAGTGCCTTAGACCACTGCGCCACTCGGGAGAGTACCACGTGTCTTGCCGCAAAAACTAGGATTTGAATGACTTTTTTTTTTTTTTTTTAAGCTCTCGTAACAGAATTCTCTCAAACCTCTTTCTGAAGTGAACCTGAGAAGGTTTAATAGCTTAGTACATTCTCTCTAGGATGGCCCTATACAGCCTAGATCCTGTCACAAAACAGCCTAGATCCTGTCACAAAACAGCCTAGATCCTGTCACAAAACAGCCTAGATCCTGTCACAAAACAGCCTAGATCCTGTAACAAAACAGCCTAGATCCTGTCACAAAACAGCCTAGATCCTGTCACAAACGAACAATATAGGAGTTGACAGAGCTGTCTCAACCGCTCTTTCTGAATTTAACTTCAACACAGGCTCAAGGCTGTGCAATAAAAAGCTGTATTCTCTAGGTAGATGAGGATGTTAACAGTTTAATTCTTTAGCCACCGAAATGCATTTGACCGGTCATGCTTATCGATTTATAGGTTAATTAGCAACATTTTGTGGAATTAAATTGGCTCGTGTGTTTTCACTTGGCCTCATGCGTTTTTATTTATCACACGCGCACAGCACACAGAGACTAGTTAGAGGAGAGGAATATCACCTGCCAGACGGCATCAGAGTAGCTCCTCAAAAAACCCTGTTGGCTATTTGAGTGAAACCTGCTTTTGTAAGCCCAGTCATTGCGCAACAAATAACAAATCTAAATGCAATCGCGTGTTTAAAAACTCGTGGCCACGATTAAAAAAAAAGATTTGTTTTCCTTCTCAATCTCAACTTGTAAAGCGCGCCTCCCATTCGGCTGCACAGGCTATAGGCTGCCTACCGTTGACTATCATCAGCGGTTCACCCACCACTTTGCAATGTGAGCTTGAGGCAGTATAATTGTTTGAAACTTGAACGTTTTACTTTACTTAATGAGGCATGTCTTACCTTGTTTCAAAGTAGCCTTGCGAAACTCCATCCATAGAAACGTGGAGGCAATTGTTTTAAATACTTCCTCATGGTATTAACCAGCATTTCTCTCCTGTTTTTATTGGTTTTCATATCAACTTTATTTTGTTGTCCAGAAGCCAAAGGCACAATCCTAGTCATATTAGCAATCCATCATAGTAGTTGCTATTAGATTCCCCCTCTTTCTAAGTTTCTAACAGAGATTTTCATCTGTCAGATATGGAACTCGCATTAGGTGCGTTGTTTAGAACTCTGTTTTCCTCTAATTGCATTTGGGCAAATGTTTGAATATGATGTTTAATTAGCTGCTTCACCGGCTCCGACGCTCGTCGGATGTGGCAAGGCTTGCAAACTTTTACAGACCTCAAAGGGAAGCACAGCCGCGAGCTGCCCACTGACATGAGCCTACCAGACGAGCTAAATTACTTCTATGCTCGCTTCGAGGCAAGTAACACTGAAACATGCATGAGAGTCCAGACGACTGTGTGATCACGCTCTCTGTAGCCGATGTGAGTAAGACCTTTTAAACAGGTCAACATTCAAAAGGCCAGACTAATTACCAGGACGTGTACTCTGAACATGCGCTGACCAACTGGCAAGTGTCTTCACTGACATTTTCAACCTCTCCCTGTCTGAGTCTGTAATACCAACATGTTTCAAGCAGACCACCATAGTCCCTGTGCCCAAGAACACGTAAGGTGACCAGCCTAAATGACTACCGACCCAAGGCACTCACGTCTGTAGCCATGAAGTGCTTTGAAAGGCTGGTCATGGCTCACATCAACACCATTATCCCAGAAACCCTAGACCCACTCCAATTTGCGTACCCCCCCCCAACAGATCCACAGATGATGCAATCTCTATTGCACTCCACACTGCCCTTTCACACCTGGAAAAAAGGAACACCTATGTGAGAATGCTATTCATTGGCTACAGCTAAGGACCCTGGGACTAAACACCTCCCTCTGCAACTGGATCCTGGACTTCCTGACGGGCCGCCCCTAGGTGGTAAGGGTAGGTAACAACACATCCGCCACGCGGGTCCTCAACAAGGGGGCCCCTCAGGGGTGCGTGCTCAGTCCCCTCCTGTACTCCCTGTTCACTAATGACTGCATGGCCGCGCACGACTCCAACACCATCATTAAGGTTGCCGATGACACAACAGTGGTAGGCCTGATCACCGACAACGATGAGACAGCCTATAGGGAGGAGGTGAGAGACCTGGCTGTGTGGTGCCAGGACAACAACCTCTCCCTCTACGTGATCAAGACAAAAGAGATGATTGTGGAATACAGCAAAAAGAAGAGGACCAAGCATGCCCCCATTCTCATCGACAGGGCTGTGGTGGAGCAGGTTGAGAGCTTTAAGTTCCTTGGTGTCCACGTCACCAACAATCTAACATGGTCCAAGCACATCAAGAGGGCACGACAAAACCTATTCCACCTAAGGAGACTGAAAAGATTTGCCATGGGTCCTCAGATCCTCAAAAGGTTCTACAGCTGCACCATCGAGAGCATCCTGGCTGGTTGCATCACCGCCTTGTATGGCAACTGCTCGGCCTCCGACCGCAAGGCAATACAGGGGGTAGTGCGTACGGCCCAGTACATCACTGGCGCCAAGCTTCCTGCCATCCAGGACCTCTATACCAGGCGGTGTCAGAGGAAGGCCCTAAAAATTGTCAGACTTCTCTCTGCTACCACACGGCAAGTGGTACCGGAGCGCCAAGTCTAGGTCCAAGAGGCTTCTAAACAGCTTCTACCCCCAAGCCATAAGACTGCTGAACAGCTAATCAAATGGCTACCCGGACTATTTGCATTGAACTCACATGCATGAACTCACTGTATTTTGAGTGACTTTGGATAAAAGCATCTGCTAAGTGGCATTTATCAGGCTATATGTCAATGGTGTAGTCCTAAAAATAAACCCATGTAGGCCTAGTCATTCTCAAGGCTAAAATGCCATATATGTTGATTTAGATGTAGTCAATTCACTGTTAAACTATAGGCCTATATGAAATAGGGAACAGGAAGTGGGGAAACTTCCTGATGGATAGACAGTGTTGTGATGGTGATGCTCTCTGGCATAGATGGTGACACAGTGGGTTTTCAGGTTTGGTTGGAGGAATTCCATTCCACCACATTCTTCACAACCTATCTACGCTCTGGCATCTCTAACGATCAGAACATTTTGTCATTTATCCTACATTTAGTAGACCCACATGAATCATCTTGTGAATGTAGCCAAGCCATGTAGACCTAGGGTGTATCCCAAATAGGGCTGTGTAGAGAATATGGTGCTAGGGTGTATAGAGAATATGGTGCCATTTGAGGCTGACCGAAACCAAGTCAGTCATGTGTGCTGTCACTTATCACTGCTATGGGTGTGAACTGAACTGTGATATTAGACAGAGACCAACTATCAGATTAAGCTTTGCCCTGGACTAAATAGTACTTTCAATAGAGATTCTCCATCAGTCCAGGGAAGAGGCTTAATCTGTGTCTGGGAAACGGCCCCTCACAGACTCATAGGAACAGATTGCTGGGCAAGAAGTTCAGAAATAATGTTAAGGATGTTTGGTCCCCTCTAGCCATGCTGTTCTTAACAATGCATGGTTCTGTGACTGTCCTTTCCTTAACTCAATTGTCATGGTTCTGTCCTGGGCTAACCCAATGGTCATGGTCCTGTCCTGGGCTAACCCAATGGTCATGGTTCTGTCCTGGGCTAACCCAATGGTCATGGTCCTGTCCTGGGCTAACCCAATGGTCATGGTTCTGTCCTGGGCTAACCCAATGGTCATGGTCCTGTCCTGGGCTAACCCAATGGTCATGGTCCTGTCCTGGGCTAACCCAATGGTCATGGTCCTGTCCTGGGCTAACCCAATGGTCATGGTCCTGTCCTGGGCTAACCCAATGGTCATGGTCCTGTCCTGGGCTAACCCAATGGTCATGGTCCTGTCCTGGGCTAACCCAGTGGTAATCATGGTTTTTCACAGGTGGGTGAAGGGTTTTCCCTACCATTATGTAGGTGGGATACCCCCTGCCGTCTAGCTCTGTTACTGTTAACCCCTCAGATCTAAAGCTCTGCCGGGCGTAATCTCACGTCGCTGTGATGATCAGTGTATTGAGTAGGCCAGAGTAATCTAGAAAACGTTGGTTATTGATTCTTGCAGAGGGTTGATGAATGGTCATTGATCCTGAAGCAAAAACAGAATCCTATCTGCATTTCCTCAGCTTGTCTCGAAGCAGAGGATGTGATCATGGGTTCAATCTGTTGACCTGTGTTGTCATGTAGGCGCGTCCGTATCAAACAAAGCCCAAGGTTTCTGTGGGAGTATAACCAAATCAAAGCCCAAGGTTTCTGTGGGAGTATAACCAAATCAAAGCCCAAGGTTTCTGTGGGAGTATAACCAAATCAAAGCCCAAGCTTTCTGTGGGAGTATAACCAAAACAAAGCCCAAGGTTTCTGTGGGAGTATAACCAAATGCATGAATTAAATGCTGTCCCAGTGGCCCTCAGATCTTGTTGTGCCTAAAGCAGACAACAGATTCAATGGGAAACTCTTCCTGATTTGATGGAATAATTTCCTCCCTGGGTATCGATGGAACAGCAGTGAAAACTGAGGCGCGTAGTGGCACTAGAGGTGGAAAATGAGCGTAGAACCATGTTTCTTGAGTGAGTCAGGATGTTTGGTGCAATGACAGACATAGACCCAGTCTTTCAGTATATCATCTGATCTGAAACGGTGTTATCGTCAAGCCAGGTCACAGCAAAACATGCCGCCGTAAACCTATCAGCAGGGAAAACGGGTACACAACAACGTCCATTCATCTGTGCAGATCTAACTAACCACTAATTCATCTGATTGAGTTTGGTGGAATTTGACTTGGCCTCCAGCTGTGTTGACAACATGATGGAACATCACCCCATCAAAGCTGGACCGTGTCGGGACCATGCTGACTGGTTAAAGCTGGACCGGGTTGGGACCATGCTGACTGGTTAAAGCTGGACCGGGTTAAAGCTGGACCGGGTTGGGACCATGCTCACTGGTTAAAGCTGGACCATGCTGACTGGTTAAAGCTGGACCGGGTTGGGACCATGCTCGGACCATGCTGACTGGTTAAGCTGACGGTTAGGACCATGCTGACTGGTTAAAGCTGGACCGGGTTGGGACCATGCTGACTGGTTAAAGCTGGACCGGGTTGGGACCATGCTGACTGGTTAAAGCTGGACCATGCTGACTGGTTAAAGCTGGACCGGGTTGGGACCATGCTGACTGGTTAAAGCTGGACCGGGTTGGGACCATGCTGACTGGTTAAAGCTGGACCGGGTTGGGACCATGCTGACTGGTTAAAGCTGGACCGGGTTGGGACCATGCTGACTGGTTAAAGCTGGACCGGGTTGGGACCATGCTGACTGGTTAAAGCTGGACCGGGTTGGGACCATGCTGACTGGTTAAAGCTGGACCGGGTTGGGACCATGCTGACTGGTTAAAGCTGTGGGACCATGCTGACTGGTTAAAGCTGGACCGTGTTGGGACCATGCTGACTGGTTAAAGCTGGACCGGGTCGGGACCATGCTGACTGGTTAAAGCTGGACCGGGTTGGGACCATGCTGACTGGTTAAAGCTGGACCGGGTTGGGACCATGCTGACTGGTTAAAGCTGGACCGGGTTGGGACCATGCTGACTGGTTAAAGCTGGACCGGGTTGGGACCATGCTGACTGGTTAAAGCTGGACCATGCTGACTGGTTAAAGCTGGACCGCGTTAGGACCATGCTGACTGGTTAAAGCTGGACCGGGTTGGGACCATGCTGACTGGTTAAAGCTGGACCATGCTGACTGGTTAAAGCTGGACCGGGTTGGGACCATGCTGACTGGTTAAAGCTGGACCGGGTTGGGACCATGCTGACTGGTTAAAGCTGGACCGGGTTGGGACCATGCTGACTGGTTAAAGCTGGACCATGCTGACTGGTTAAAGCTGGACCGGGTTGGGACCATGCTGACTGGTTAAAGCTGGACCGGGTTGGGACCATGCTGACTGGTTAAAGCTGGACCATGCTGACTGGTTAAAGCTGGACCGGGTTGGGACCATGCTGACTGGTTAAAGCTGGACCGGGTTGGGACCATGCTGACTGGTTAAAGCTGGACCGGGTTGGGACCATGCTGACTGGTTAAAGCTGGACCGGGTTGGGACCATGCTGACTGGTTAAAGCTGGAGGTTGGACCATGCTGACTGGTTAAAGCTGGACCGGGTTGGGACCATGCTGACTGGTTAAAGCTGGACCGGGTTGGGACCATGCTGACTGGTTAAAGCTGGACCGGGTTGGGACCATGCTGACTGGTTAAAGCTGGACCGGGTTGGGACCATGCTGACTGGTTAAGCTGGACCGGGTTGGGACCATGCTGACTGGTTAAAGCTGGACCGGGTTGGGACCATGCTGACTGGTTAAAGCTGGACCGGGTTGGGACCATGCTGACTGGTTAAAGCTGGACCATGCTGACTGGTTAAAGCTGGACCGGTTGGGACCATGCTGACTGGTTAAAGCTGGACCGTGTTGGGACCATGCTGACTGGTTAAAGCTGGACCGGGTCGGGACCATGCTGACTGGTTAAAGCTGGACCGGGTCGGGACCATGCTGACTGGTTAAAGCTGGACCGGGTTGGGACCATGCTGACTGGTTAAAGCTGGACCGGGTCGGGACCATGCTGACTGGTTAAAGCTGGACCGTGTTGGGACCATGCTGACTGGTTAAAGCTGGACCGGGTCGGGACCATGCTGACTGGTTAAGGGCCTAACAGGAAACAGCAGACTAGCTGTCACCAAGAGGGACACGCAGCAGCAGGCTAATGATTTGGAGCTAACATTTTTACTGGAGTCAGTCAACCTGAGTCAACCAATCAGATCACAAAGGCTGCGTTTACACAGGCAGACCAATTCATTGGCAAAAGATCTGATCTGATTGATCAAAAGACAAATTAGTGGCAAAAAAATCAGAATTGGGCTGCCTGAGACCTTAAATCTCCAATATGGAGGACATGGGATCTCCTCTCCAGATGTTATTAGCTGAGCTAAGGGAACCTTAAATTGGTTTAATTTATTATGATGATTTTGCTTGTAGCACAGTGGCCTGTTTACAGTCAGCTGTTGGTGTGCTGGTAACGAATGGAGTGGCCTGTTTACAGTCAGCTGTTGGTGTGCTGGTAACGAATGGAGTGGCCTGTTTACAGTCAGCTGTTGGTGTGCTGGTAACGAATGGAGTGGCCTGTTTACAGTCAGCTGTTGGTGTGCTGGTATCGAATGGAGTGGCCTGTTTACAGCCAGCTGTTGGTGTGCTGGTAACGAATGGAGTGGCCTGTTTAGTCAGCTGTTGGTGTGCTGGTATCGAATGGAGTGGCCTGTTTACAGCCAGCTGTTGGTGTGCTGGTATCGAATGGAGTGGCCTGTTTACAGTCAGCTGTTGGTGTGCTGGTATCGAATGGAGTGGCCTGTTTACAGCCAGCTGTTGGTGTGCTGGGCATCGAATGGAGTGGCCTGTTTAGTCAGCTGTTGGTGTGCTGGTATCGAATGGAGTGGCCTGTTTACAGCCAGCTGTTGGTGTGCTGGTATCGAATGGAGTGGCCTGTTTACAGTCAGCTGTTGGTGTGCTGGTATCGAATGGAGTGGCCTGTTTACAGCCAGCTGTTGGTGTGCTGGTATCGAATGGAGTGGCCTGTTTAGTCAGCTGTTGGTGTGCTGGTAACGAATGGAGTGGCCTGTTTAGTCAGCTGTTGGTGTGCTGGTGACGAATGGAGTGGCCTGTTTAGTCAGCTGTTGGTGTGCTGGTATCGAATGGAGTGGCCTGTTTACAGTCAGCTGTTGGTGTGCTGGTATCGAATGGAGTGGCCTGTTTACAGTCAGCTGTTGGTGTGCTGGTATCGAATGGAGTGGCCTGTTTACAGTCAGCTGTTGGTGTGCTGGTAACGAATGGAGTGGCCTGTTTACAGTCAGCTGTTGGTGTGCTGGTATCGAATGGAGTGGCCTGTTTACAGTCAGCTGTTGGTGTGCTGGTAACGAATGGAGTGGCCTGTTTACAGTCAGCTGTTGGTGTGCTGGTATCGAATGGAGTGGCCTGTTTACAGTCAGCTGTTGGTGTGCTGGTAACGAATGGAGTGGCCTGTTTAGTCAGCTGTTGGTGTGCTGGTAACGAATGGAGTGGCCTGTTTAGTCAGCTGTTGGTGTGCTGGTATCGAATGGAGTGGCCTGTTTACAGTCAGCTGTTGGTGTGCTGGTAACGAATGGAGTGGCCTGTTTACAGTCAGCTGTTGGTGTGCTGGTAACGAATGGAGTGGCCTGTTTACAGTCAGCTGTTGGTGTGCTGGTATCGAATGGAGTGGCCTGTTTACAGTCAGCTGTTGGTGTGCTGGTATCGAATGGAGTGGCCTGTTTACAGTCAGCTGTTGGTGTGCTGGTAACGAATGGAGTGGCCTGTTTACAGTCAGCTGTTGGTGTGCTGGTATCGAATGGAGTGGCCTGTTTAGTCAGCTGTTGGTGTGCTGGTATCGAATGGAGTGGCCTGTTTACAGTCAGCTGGTATCGAATGGAGTGGCCTGTTTAGTCAGCTGTTGGTGTGCTGGTATCGAATGGAGTGGCCTGTTTACAGTCAGCTGTTGGTGTGCTGGTATCGAATGGAGTGGCCTGTTTACAGTCAGCTGTTGGTGTGCTGGTATCGAATGGAGTGGCCTGTTTACAGTCAGCTGTTGGTGTGCTGGTAACGAATGGAGTGGCCTGTTTACAGTCAGCTGTTGGTGTGCTGGTAACGAATGGAGTGGCCTGTTTAGTCAGCTGTTGGTGTGCTGGTATCGAATGGAGTGGCCTGTTTACAGTCAGCTGTTGGTGTGCTGGTATCGAATGGAGTGGCCTGTTTACAGTCAGCTGTTGGTGTGCTGGTAACGAATGGAGTGGCCTGTTTACAGCCAGCTGTTGGTGTGCTGGTATCGAATGGAGTGGCCTGTTTACAGTCAGCTGTTGGTGTGCTGGTATCGAATGGAGTGGCCTGTTTACAGTCAGCTGTTGGTGTGCTGGTAACGAATGGAGTGGCCTGTTTACAGTCAGCTGTTGGTGTGCTGGTATCGAATGGAGTGGCCTGTTTACAGTCAGCTGTTGGTGTGCTGGTAACGAATGGAGTGGCCTGTTTACAGTCAGCTGTTGGTGTGCTGGTATCGAATCCATTTACACCTTTTTAAAGCTTCAATCCGCAGTTGAAACAATAACAAAGCTTAATTTTTTTCCCACCCAACACAAACAAATGGGCTATAACTACACAACGTTACCACTTTGTTTACCCAGAGGGACATGCAGCGATGTATTATCAGTAGCCTACAGTTGATCAGACTGAAAAATCATCTTGTTTTCAACCCGTAAAGCATGTCAAATCGCTAATGTTTAGGTGTAGGCTTCTGCAACGTTTATGTAAAGAGTTTTTGCTTGTCTGTCGGGAGGGATGTCTTATCACCAGGGTTGGGTAGGTCACTTTACCCAAACTCAGTAACGTAAGGGTTCAATTCTCGGGCCGACCCTATTCTCTGTGTATATCAATGATGTCACTCTTGCTGCTGGTGACTCTCAGATCCACCTCTACGCAGACGACACCATTTTGTATACATCTGGCCCTTCATTGGACACTGTGTTAACAAACCTCCAAACGAGCTTCAATGCCATACAACACTCCTTCCGTGGCCTCCAACTGCTCTTAAATGCTAGTAAAACTAAATGCATGCTCTTCAATCGAACGCTGCTTGCACCCGCCCACCCGACTAGAATCACTACTCTCGGCGGGTCTGACCTAGAGTATGTGGACAACTACAAATACCTAGGTATCTGGTTAGACTGTAAACTCTCCTTCCAGACTCACATTAAGAATCTCCAATCCAAAGTTAAATCTAGAATCGGCTTCCTATTTCGCAAAAAAGCCTCCTTCCCTCATGCTGCTAAACATGCCCTCGTAAAACTGACTATCCTACCGATCCTTGACTTCGGCGATGTCATTTACAAAATAGCTTCCAACACTTTGCTCAGCAAATTGGATGTAGTCTATCACAGTGCCATCCGTTTTGTCACCAAAGCCCCATATACTACCCACCATTGTGACCTGTACGCTCTTGTTGGCTGGCCCTCACTACATATTCGTCGCCAAACCCACTGGCTCTAGGTCATCTATAAATCACTGCTAGGCAAATCCCCGTCTTATCTTAGCTCATTGGTCACCATAGCAACACCCACCCGTAGTATGCGTTCCAGCAGGTATATCTCACTGGTTATCCCCAAAGCCAACACCTCCTTTGGCCGCCATTCCTTCCAGTTCTCTGTTGCAAATGACTGGAACGAACTTCAAAAATCTCTGAAGCTGGAGACACTTATCTCCCTCACTAACTTTAAGCATCAGTTGTCAGAGCAGCTTACCGATCACTGCACCTGTACACAGCCCATCTGTAATTAGCCCACCCAACTACCTCAGCCCCATATTGTTATTTATTTTGCTCATTTGTACCCCAGTATCTCTATTTGCACATCTCTTGCACATCTATCATTCCAGTGTTAATACTAAATTGTAATTATTTTGCACTATGGCCTATTTATTGCCTTACCTCCATAACTTACTACATTTGCACACACTGTATATAGATTTTCTATTGTGTTATTGACTGTACGTTTTGTTTACCCCATATGTAACTCTGTGTTGTTTTTATCGCACTGCTTTGCTTTATCTTGGCCAGGTCGCAGTTGTAAATGAGAACTTGTTCTCAACTGGCTTACCTGATTACGTTACGAGTTTCCCCCTAACTCAGTAACGTAATCTGATTGCTTTCAGTTACTATTTGATTGCCAAAGTCAATACTTTGTAGAGCCACCGTTTGCAGCAATTACAGCTGCAAGTCTCTTGGGGTATGTCTGTCATGTGAATTTCTATCTCTAATTCAACCTAAGCTTGAATCATTACCAGAGGTTGTAAAGCTCTGGTTTTAATCATCAATGATTCAAGGTCCACAATCCACAAGTAATTATCGGTAAATTTATTCATGGAGAGCTCTGCTCAAAAACACAAATATCCTGTTTTTTATACTCCTTGACAAACAAAGACACTATGCTCCTCCCACCTTTAGGTGGCTTTCTTAAACAGTTCCCGCCTCCCCCCTTGAATGGTTAGTAACGCCCCCTCTGTTAGTGGGTTGACACTACATGATAATTCTAACATTTATACTGTATTTGGGGTGAAATTCTTTAGTCATTATTCTTAAAATCCAAATTAATCTAACAATCCACCCCTTTGACTAAATATTCCCACATTCAGGATAAATGTATTTTACAAGCATGATTAATCTCAGAGATCACATCAGAACTAATAAACATTTCATCCAATTGCGGTCTTTCAGGGTCCAAATCCTCGTCATCCACCAAGCCTGGAGGATTGTTTTTCACATTCCCCTGGTCAGAGTCCGGAGTCAGTCCATCTCTCATCATTGTTTAGATACTGCATTTCACCAACGCCTGACTCACCAATCCTCGGACACAGGGAACAAGACAACAACCACATAATACAAGAATACCCATACAAACACTGATCGCTCCTAAGATGGTGGCTGCTAGGGTTTTCCATTTACCAAATATTTAATCAAACCACCCTATCCACAATGTACTAACTTCTGAGTTCAGTTCATCCTTCACTTAGTGCAGTTAACTCTGTAAGAGCTCTGGTGACTGTCCCATCCGGTGTGGTGTTGTTAGGGATAAATATGCAACAATGGCTTATCTTTCTATAGACACCGGCCCTTTCTGCCTGATCTAGACCCAACCTCTACTAAGTTATGAGCGGGATGGCGGATAATCGCCCAGAGATCCCCTTTACTGCATCACTAGTCTTGTCAATAAATCGCTGTTGGTTGTAATAGATATAATTTATCCAATCCATATTTTTGTTTGTCACCCACCAGAAAAATGTTGTAGTAAAACTCTCCCATGTTTGATTTATAGCTTTGTATTCGCCTGGAACACCCCTGGGGATGCCGATACCATCTATCCAAATTGGGCTATTTCCTTCCTGACTTATTTATTTTTCTCCTAATTATTCTTCCTGTCACTGGTCTTTGATGACTAATTCTTACAGGTTGGACCAACAATACTGGTACACAAGTACCCACCCATCCCTCTGGTAATGTCTGCCGAATGCTCCCTGTTTAGTGCATGCCCACCACACATCAGTCAGAGGGATGGTTAGGTTCTTAATCTTTTTCCCTTCCTTCCTTATCTAAATCAGTCACATTAATTATCTCCTTACAGCCATCAAAATCACCCAAGTTACGGGTGCCATTTCTATGTCTGTAACACTGGTATTCGCCAGGAGTTAAAGTGAATCTAGGTGGGCTGGCCGAGTATGTCAATTTTGCCAGCCCAATCCCTGTGCAATTTGGCTCTTTTTGATTGGACCCCAGGTCTAATACACAGGGAAACATTGCCTTTGGCATTGGGGCGGTCAACATTGCTGGTCGCCCAATGGAGCATGCATAACAATTGGTCTCCCCCAAGGCCCTAGCGGTGTATTTCATCCACTTTAACCAGAGATTCTCATCAGGGACCCCCTCCACTTCCCCATTGTTCCATTCTTGGAGGAGAAAATATTTCATAGTGGACGGGTTAGTCGAATTGACTCCGTCATCCCTTGACTGATTTACTCGGTCTATTGTCATTAATGGATTAATGACAGTACCTGCTCCCTCTATATCTTTTGACTCCATCAAATATAATCTTAGACAAGTATCCCGTCCGTATACGTCCGCGCCAGCCCAGTAAGTTATTCTCATGTCCTCTTTAGTGACTTTTACTATTGTTACTACCATTTCCGTGGGGATGTCGTTATACCTTCTTATCCTCCATCTGGACGTCCAGCCCCCCCGTCTCATATCTCCGTCCCCCAGTATATCTAAATACCTGAGCCCAGGAACAATCTGCCGAGGGAGCTGAACATAAATACAACGGGATTTTATAATCCCCTGTTGCTTGCTTATCCGCTCTGATAAGATCCCTAATCCTAATTTTGAATCTTACTCCCCACCCCTCTCTGACTCCTATTTTGTAGATCACTCGCCCTTGACGGTCAGTATGTCGGGTCGCTTCCCTTTATTTCTTAAAAATGTTGTAAGGCCATAGCGTAATTGGTGCGAGGTGGTGGTGGATTTTGACCTACCACGACTATTGCCGAGACTATGATGCAGCTCAGGGTCACCCATATTCCCAAAAACCGCCAACCCTCTCCTGTCTTGAGTCCTTCTGCTCGGTACCACCCCATACTCACACCCTAGGAACACACTACAGTGATGATAGGTCTGGGTAGGAGATCTTCGTTGACAGAGGTGACCCCCGCACCCTGTGGCGCAGTTCCGCTCGTCAACTCTGCGTGTGCAAAGCGGTGCTTGTATGTGGTCTTACCTTCTTGCAGTGGGTAACATGGACCCAGGTTCCTCTCTCTGCTATTCTAATGGCCAAGGCGGTGACCAACATAACCTGATAGGGCCCTTCCCAACAGGCCTGCTTCCAGTTTTCCTTCTAGTGACTGGATGCTCACCAGTCACCTGGTTAGATAGTGGGTCACCTTCTCCTTTAGTTCACCTGTGGGGCACAAAACTTCTGACATACGGGTGTGGTTAATAAACTATCTTCACACATGTTCAGATTAATGTAACAATTTCTGACTGCATTCTCTTTTTAGACTATCTAAACATTTTTTTTTTTTTTAAGTATTTTGTCCTCTCCTTCGTATATTATCTAATACAATTAGCCTCTTCCCCCCTCTTGACACATAGTTCTGCTTATGTGTCAATTTTTTCCACCTTCCTAAACATTCCCTTAGGTTATTTATCAACCAATTGCCATGCCTTTCATTCTTTAGATTCTTTTTGCTTCTTTATTGCTCCTCCCACTTCCTTTTGTCTTTATGGCGGCTAAATTCGACTTTCATTCAGTTCAGAATCAATTAGTAATCCAATCAAACAATCTCTTATCTTGTAAAAACACTTATGTTTAGTTCAACCTCTGTTCTACCCGGCTCTCCCGGGCTTGACCTGAAGACTGATTGTTGGACATGACAAGTCCATTTTTTAGGTCACTTAAGTATTCTGCCTAGCAACAAAGAATAAAAACCTCTATGTTCGTGATTAACCCAGTTATCTCTAATAGCCCACCAAAAAAACCCCATCATCTTTAAACCACGACCAATGTCATCCCTCTTTACTCTCTACCATTTGGGTAACATCCCTGATATATTTATTAAAAGCTAAGACTGTTTGGGAAGAGAGCAACAACATAACCTGTTCTTCCTCCTCAGAGTTCCAAATGATTTTACCATGGGCTGCCATTGCCTTCCCATAGATAAGATCACTTAATTTACCCGTATGCAGTACCTAATGACGACCCAAGCTTTACAGCAGTCTATCCTTACCAAAAAGCTCATCATTCTTCATCCAAAAAATTTTTTCTAGTCCTTATCTACCTGACCCTATTGCTAAATCAATGATCTAGGCAATAGTTGTCTCGCCTTAGATTGTACATTCTTCTGATTACTGCAGCTTATTCCATGAATTTAGTTTCAAATATCACCCAATAAACCGTTCCATCCCACAGCATAGTAAACACCACCTATGAACTGTTGAAAATTCCCTAAATTCAACATAACAACCCTTTATAAACATCATGCTGGGTGTGTTTTTATTTTATTTGAAAAACCCAATTGAAAAATAACAATCAAAGATAGTTAGGCTCAACTTAATTTGGTAGCTCCCTCTTATGACCTAAATACTGCCTAACTTCATAAAATCCCTCAAAATTCCTCGAGTATACAATGATTATTTAATTGATTACTCTAAATCTGCTACATGTGATCTCATTCAAATGATCCATTATCAATTATTTGATCCACCCCCTAGTAAAATCTCTCTCAGCCTGCTTGTTTTTCAAACCTAAACAGTTTCCTTCTCTCTTTTTCTTGTATTCTCTCCCTCTCTAACTTCCTCTGTCTCTCTAAGTCTGTCTCTGCCTCTCCTTTTTCCCGCCAACCAGAGCCACAAATCATTCTCCTTGTCCTCAACTCAACCCTCACAGCTCTATCGCTACTTCCCTCCTATCATTACTGAATCAATGATAATACATTTACATTCTAGTCACCCAGCAGACGCTCCTATCCAGAGCAACCTAGTGAATACATTTTTATTATTTTAATCTTTATTTATTTTTTTACTGGCCTCCCCCCGTGGGAATCGAACCCATAACCCTGGCGTTGCAAACACCATGCTCTATCAACTGAGCTCCATCCCTGCCTGCCATTTTACCCCCTACCCTGGACGACGCTGGGCCAACTGTGCGCCGCCCATGAGTCTCCCGGTCGCTGTCGGCTGCGACAGAGCCTGGATCCGAACCAGGATCTCTAGTGGCACAGTTAGCCCTGCGATGCAGTGCCTTAGACCACTGCGCCTCTCAGGATAATAATAACTGCAATAACTATCAATAATAATTATAATAACTATTACGAATTATATTGTCCTTTTTCTGATGTTCCAATTGTAGTCTATTCATTTTAGTTTAAAATATAAATGTATTTATAACAAATCCAGAACCCACCACAGGCTGGCGCTATTCCCCCAGCACAACAGCCAATGCCACTTGCTTCCTTGTAACGAAAATAAATTATCGTTTTAAAATTTTCCAATTATTTGTATTTTCCTGTCTCTCACTCCCCCCCCTCTCCTGCTCTTTCCTACATTATGGGGGAGGCGCAGGAAACTTCCCTACAATCTACCTTCTTAGGAAATAATTTCATTCGTACTTGTAACATATTTTCATAGATTATTTAGAATACTACTAGTTATCTTATGCAACTTTTAATACACGTAAAAACTCTCTCTCCACCCATTCTCTATTGAATAAGTGCGTCTTCCTAGTTACCCCATAACCACGCCTCAACTCTTTTATTTAGCATTTAACCAACCAAATACTAAGTAGTATCCGGTTATCATTCATACCCGCCGTTGAATTTCCTCATACACACATATTTCACCTTATGCCATTCAAATGCCCAACACAACAGAATAGTTCAATTCAACTCTCTATTGGTTTTTCAAGTCGCTCCGGATTAGAGCGTCTGCCAACTGACCAAAAATGCAAATATTCTCCACCTTCTCACTCATTACGTACGTCTACGTTTGAGTGCGAAAGTCCAGACACATGCATAATAATATGCCATCTAGCAGACGCTTCCATCCAAAGCGACTTACAGTCATGCGTGCATAAATTTTTTATTATGGGTGGTCCCGGGGATCGAACCCACTACCTTGGCGTTACAAGCGCCGTGCTCTACCAGCTGGGCTACAGAGGACCACATCGTTGGACTTTATAGGTACCTCTCAAATAATCGCTTTGTGGTGTTTTTAGCCAATTCTTAATTGACACGAATCATTTTTTCAAACATTTGTTCGAACCCAAAATATTGACTGTCATCCTCCTTTTCCCCTGCAGTCACGATAGTTAAATATTCCTTTGTCCCCGTTAAAGCATTTTCGCGCTTAAAAAAAACACACTCGCTGTCTCTAGCCCCTCCTTTCGCTGTTTTTTAACATTTGCTCCACAGTTGATATGCATTTGCGTAATCATATTTTCTAACTTTGCAACATCGAGATGCCCAATAAATCCATACCTCTTCTCCCAAATGGACCCATAAAACATATTTCTCTCATCTCCCGTTAATTCTCGGACTTGTTTAGAAGATGTCTTTCCCATGGCGGAACAATAAGAAATCCCTCCCCCCATTTTTGTTTTTTAAATAATTCACTCCCGAATTATTTTCGTAGGAGCTAATCTCTTAGTGCGCCTCTTGCTTTTGTAATTAACCCTTTAACATTATTTAACCCCTAACCCAGAGTTTCTATTTAAAACTCCGGTTTCATGAAAAGAGTAAGTTACCCAATTTTCCTCACGCGACTTATTTTTTCCTCCACCCCTGAAATAATAATCACGTCTCCCGAGGGATTAAGTCTCACACATATACGACCTTATCATCTGTTAAACTTGTTTGCAAAGTTCTAGCAAATGCCCAGTCGCATATAGAACTCCCGACATATCCCTCTCATACGATGATAATTATTTCCCTGTTTATACTGAACATTGCAATTCGTACAATGACAATATTAACTTAGTTTACATTTGTGATTGCAATTCACTACCATGTCATTTCGGACTAGTTTTTTTTTGTAATAGCTATTTACCTCTAGGATCAATTGCGGACCCTCCCTGTCGTAATAATTATTACCTTCTTTGACTTTGGTAACTAAGTTCAACTCATTTTACCAAAATCCATGAATAAAAATTACTGACCTTTTCCTCGCAGTCTGGATTAAAATGCTTTTTCAAACTTGTTAACGTCTTTATCGTTCATAAAGAGTAATCACCGGCCTGTTTATTAACCTTAACGTCGAAGGCCAGGACTATTCTTCACGGATGCATTCACCCGGCCGTGCACGGACTTCGGTGTCTCTAGAACGATAAAGATGTATTAAGCTCCGCTCAGAAGGACCAATCTGTCATGTGAATTTCTATCTCTAATTCGACCTAAGCTTGAATCATTACCAGAGGTTGTAAAGCTCTGGTTTTAATCATCAATGATTCAAGGTCCACAATCCACAAGTAATTATCAGTAAATTTATTCATGGAGAGCTCTCCTCAAAAACACAAATATCCTGTTTTTTATACTCCTTGACAAACAAAGACACTATGCTCCTCCCACCTTTAGGTGGCTTTCTTAAACAGTTCCCGCCTTCCCCCTTGAATGGTTAGTAACGCCCCTTCTGTTAGTGGGTTGACACTACATGATAATTCTAACATTTATACTGTATTTGGGGTGAAATTCTTTAGTCATTATTCTTAAAATCCAAATTAATCTAACAATGTCTCTATAAGCTTGGCACATCTAGCCACTGGGATTTTTGCCCATTCCAGGGCAAAACTGCTCCAGCTCCTTCAAGTTGGATGGGTTCCACTGGTGTACAGCAATCTAAGTCATACCACAGATTCTCAATTGGATTGAGGTCTGGGCTTTGACTAGGCCATTCCAAGACATTTAAATGTTTCCCCTTAAACCGCTCAAGTGTTGCTTTAGCAGTATGCTTAGGGTCATTGTCCTGCTGGAAGGTGAACCTCCGTCCCAGTCTCAAATCTCTGGAAGACTGAAACAGGTTTCCCTCAAGAATTTCCCTGTATTTAGCGCCATCCATCATTCCTTCAATTGACCAGTTTCCCAGGCCCTGCCAATGAAAAACATCCCCACAGCATGATGCTGCCACCACCATGCTTCACTGTGCAGATGGTGTTCTCTGGGTGATGAGAGGTGTTGGGTTTGCGCCAGACATAGCGTTTTCCTTGATGGCCAAAAAGCTCAATTTTAGTCTCATCTGACCAGAGTACCTTCTTCCATATGTTTGGGGAGTCTTTTCTTTAAGCAATGGCTTTTTATTCTTCATATCAAGAAGCTGATCATTACACAGGTGCACCTTGTGCTGGGGACAAAAGCCACTCTAAAATGTGCAGTTTTGTCACACAACACAATGCCACAGATGTCTCAAATTTTGAGGGAGCGTGCAATTGACATGCTGACTGCAGGAATGTCCACCAGGGCTGTTGCCAGAGAATTGAATGCTAATTTCTCTACCATAAGCCAACGTCGTTAAAGAGAATTTCGCAGTAAGTCCCACTGGTCTCACAATCGCAGACCCACCTGCATGATGATGTGTGGGCGAGCGGTTTGCTGATGTCAACGTTGTGAACAGAGTTCCCCATTGTGGGGTTATGGTATTGGAAGGCATAAGCTACAGACAATGAACTCAATTGCATTTTATCGATGGCAATTTGAATGCACAGAGATACCGTGATGAGATCCTGAGGCCCATTGTCATGTCATTCATCCGCCGCCATCACCTCATGTTTCAGCATGATAATGAACGGCCGGCCCTATGTCGCATGGATCTGTACACAGTTCCTGGAAGCTGAAAATGTCCCAGTTCTTCCATGAAACGTCACCCATTGAGCATGTTTGGGAAGCTCTGGGTTGACGTGTACGACGGCGTGTTCCAGTTTCCGCCGATATCCAGCAACTTCGTACAGCCATTGAAGCGTGGTGGGACAACATTCCACAGGGCCACAATCAACAGCCTGATCAACTCTATGCGAAGGAGATGTCACGCTACATGAGGCAAAAGGTGGTCACACCAGATAATGATTAGTTTTCTGATCCACACCTTTATCTTTTTCTTAAGGTATCTGTGATCAACCGATGCAGAGCTGTATTCCCAGTCATGTGAAATCCACAGATCACGGCCTAATGAATTTATTTCAGTTGGCTGATTTCCTTATATGAACTGTAACTCAGTAAAATCTTTGAAATTGTGGCATGGATGTATGGATGGATGGATGGATGGATGCGTTATCCAATTGTGTTCAGCTCCCCTCGGTGCTACACTGGAAGCACATGTTCACCCTCTCGCTTTCTCTCTCTCCCTCTCCCTCGCTTTCTCCCCCCCGCCAGGTCCCTTCACTGATGTAGTCACCACCAACCTGAAGCTAAAGAACCCATCTGATGGAAGAGTATGTTTCAAAGTGAAGACCACAGCTCCCAGGAGATACTGCGTACGGCCAAACAGCGGCATCATCGATGCCGGTGCTACCGTCACCATCTCTGGTGAGTCCAGTTACTAGGGGGTGTGAACGTTTTTTAAATTGGTATCCTTAATGTTTAGAAAAATCGCTAACGGGAAAAACGTTATATTTTTATTTCCCTCCGCAAAATAAAAATCCCAGTGCCTGCTCTTTCGCTAACTTCGAGTGTGTCTTCTGTCTTCGGTCTGTTGCGTGTAGAATGTATTCATTGATGATTGGCGCTGCTTTACTGAAAATAGGCTATAGCCATACATTTTTACACTAGGACTTTGTAGAATTATACAGAACGTATATCAGTGTCTAAACCAATAACTGTTATATTTTTTTTACATGGATATATTTCCACAAATATTTATTCATGCAATTCATGGTTTACAATTTATTTCACTATTTATCACACCTTGGTGCTGATGTTGCGGGTTGATTATGCACCTGGGAGGGTAAAGGCGGGTCTAGTGTTTAAAAAGCCGTAGTGTACCCTTACAAACAAACAAACAAACAAACAAATTGTAGTGTAAACAAACAAGCCGTAGCCGAGATGCTTTTAAAGGTAGAAGGCTGCGGTAGATAGAACTTTGTTGGCCGGCCCGAGCGCTCACGCATACGTAATAGGACCATTATTCTGCGTGGGATTCTAGATTTGTTTTCTTATGGGTTTTAAAAATGGAAAACCAATAAAGTGGCTGTTTTTTTTAAACGTTAAGCAAAGCTGTCCATTTGTCACATCCCTACCAGCAACCGCTCAGAGAATGGGACTCTCGGGCTGGAATTACGTAGTGTTGGAATAATATTGCATGACATCCCCCATGCGATAAACTTGGACTGTAACGCCCAGTCTTCCCAACTCGCGGTCAGTAGTCCCGAACTGGGGAAACCATTATTCATTAATTTATTATCTGATGGTGTCCTGAAGTATGAACGGCATCTAAACTGTACTAGGTTAGCTTGTCCTGGTCTAAAAAAACATGTTCAATGGAGGATCAAGTGCTTTTTAGTGCAGCCAGGACTAGTCCTTTAGCTTATACAGGGATTGACATTCACTTTTTCTTTTAGCCACTTTTCCCTCCAGATTTTGGGTTTTTTTTGTCTGAAAGCTCAAGTCACAGGCCAAAAAGTTGTGTTGTAATGATGCAAGGAACCACTTCATAAAATAACCTTCATTATTGTCACTGGTGTTGACAATGGAAGGCTGCTGCTCTCTGATCCCATGTATTATATCTCCTGCCGTTGTGTCCTTGAGCAAGGCACTTAACCCCCCCCCACACAAAGTAAAATACTGATCTGAGAGGCTGCTGTATAAAACGCATGTGGTCCATCAACCTTTCATCTGGAGAGATACCGGGCGTGCAGGCTTTTGATCCAACCCTGCTCAAACACACGTGTCAGCTAATCAAGGTCCTGTTGAGCAGCGGATTTTTGACAATGTGGGTGTGTTAGAGCAGGGCTGGAGTAAAAGCCTGCACACCCAGTATCTCTCCTGGACTCTCTTGGAGGACGGTTGGCCTCCCTGCACGCCCAGTATCTCTCCTGGAGGACGGTTGGCCTCCCTGCACGCCCAGTATCTCTCCTGGAGGACGGTTGGCCTCCCTGCACGCCCAGTATCTCTCCTGGAGGACGGTTGGCCTCCCTGCACGCCCCAGTATCTCTCCTGGAGGACGGTTGGCCTCCCCTGCACGCCCAGTATCTCTCCTGGAGGACGGTTGGCCTCCCTGCACGCCCAGTATCTCTCCTGGAGGACGGTTGGCCTCCCTGCACGCCCCAGTATCTCTCCTGGAGGACGGTTGGCCTCCCTGCACGCCCAGTATCTCTCCTGGAGGACGGTTGGCCTCCCTGCACGCCCAGTATCTCTCCAGACCACCATGCAACATTACAATTACAACCAAATACTTTTTATGTCTTTTTATAAAATAATTCCCTCATTCAATGAACCAGGGATCGATCAATGGCTAAGGTGGGGCGAGGTAGCTAACTGAGATGTTGATCTATTTGGAAGGTTAAAATATTAAGTGTTCCAGGGAGATCTTGACAGCGTACGAGCTACTTGTCAATTAGGCTATTCTGATATATATATATATATTTTTTTTTTTAACTTTGTCAGAAATACATGGCCAGTATTGAATAGAGGAGAATCCTAGCCAATGTTGAGCTCTTGAGACTGTTTAACAACCGGTGTGTGCAGCACTGGTTTAATCAACTGCTTGTTGGCCGTTTGGGATTATATGGTCGAAAGTTATTTTAAAACATCAGACATGAGTGACATTAACACATGCTAATAGCTAAATAGCTAACTAGCGAGAAGCAGCCAAACTACACTATGTTTTGAGTTGGTCATCTAGTTAGTCTGTGTATCATTATTTGACCTGCTGCGCAAGTCTCTCACTCTCCTCTCTCTCTTTCTCTATTTCTTCTTCAATTTATAGTTTTTATGTCAATCCCTGTTTATAGTTGTAGTAGTTAAAAAAAACACACAAAAAAACGGATTACTTATAGTGTAAATCAAGCACTCTTTTGATTGTTTTTTTGCAGACGAGTTTGTTTTCAATCTATTCCAGTAATGCTCCAGCCCTTTGACTACGACCCCAATGAGAAAAGCAAACACAAATTCATGGTCCAGAGCATCTTTGCTCCTCCCAATGTTGCCGAGATGGATGCAATGGTGAGTGGTTCTAACTTGTTACTGTCGTGATCTGCCACATCAAGTGTATTCTAATTACATTTTACATTTGTCATTTAGCAGACGCTCTTATCCAGAGCGACTTTACAGGAGCAAGTAGGGTTAAGTGCCTTGCTCAAGGGCACATCGACAGATTTTTCTCCTAGTCGGCTCGGGGATTAGAACCAGCGACCTTTCGTTTACTGGCACAACGCTCTTAACCACTAAGCCACCTGCCGCCCCTACGAGGTCTGGACTACTGCTGGTTTTGTGTTTGTTACCTGATAATTAAGTGCACCCAGCTGGTGTCCCAGGTTTAAATCGGTCCCTGATTTAGAGGGGAAGAAAGAAAAAAAGTAGTGGTACTGACTTCGATCTTACACCTCACTGTGTTATCTATGACTTAACCCAGTCGTGGTAGTTTCCCCTCTAGTCCAGCAGAGGGCAGCAACAGTCGTGGTAGTTTCCCCTCTAGTCCAGCAGAGGGCAGCAACAGTCGTGGTAGTTTCCCCTCTAGTCCAGCAGAGGGCAGCAATCCTCTGTCAAAACCAAGCCCATTCTCTGAATCTCTCCTCTACTGCAGTTTATCTCCCCACACAACATCACAGTGACAACAAGTACAGGGAAGATATCTACAGAGCTTCAATGATTGGCTAAGAGCTGAATAGTTGAATGATAATGGAATAGTTTGTTGCAAGATTTCTCCTCCACCCGCCATGGTCTGTCTGTCTGTCTGTCTGTCTGTGTGTGTGTCTGTGTGCAAGAGAGAGAGAGATGGGGTGTGTATATAGAGTTCAGCTGCTAGTAGTTTAGTCTGATGAATAACATGCGTATGTATTCCTCCCCTCCCCTCTTCCAGTGGAAAGATGCAAAACCAGATGATCTCATGGATTCCAAGCTGAGATGTGTATTTGACCAGCCTTCTGAAAACAATAAAGTGGTAAGTCCTGCTGCTGCTCCAACGCACGGAGGGAGGGGGAGGAACGGAGGGAGAGGGGGATGGAGGGAGGGGGAGGGAGGGGGGGGGAGGAACGGGGGAGGAATGGAGGGAGGGGGGGAAGGAGGGGGGTGGAACGGATGGAGAGGAACTGAGGGAGAGAGGGAGGGGGAGGAACGGAGGGAGGGGAGGGAGAGGAACGGAGGGAGAGCGGGAGAGGGAGGGAGAGGTACGGAGGGGGAGGGAGAGGAACGGAGGGAGAGCGGGAGAGGGAGGGAGAGGAACGGAGGGAGAGCGGGAGGGAGGGAGAGGAACGGAGGGAGAGCGGGAGGGAGGGGGAGGAACAGAGAAGAACGGAGGGAGCGGGGAGGGAGGGGGAAGACGGATGGAGGACGGAGGGGGAAGAACGAACGGAGGGGGAGGAACGAACGGAGGGAGAGCGGGAGGGGGAGGGAGGAACGGAGGGAGAGCGGGAGGGGGAGGGAGGGAGAGGAACGGAGGGAGAGCGGGAGGGAGGTAGAGAAGTCTTGAGAGCTTACCACGTTTACCATCTCAACATAACCAAATGCCACCATTTGTGTTTTTGGAGAGAGCGCGAGCGAGGGTTAAACATTTCTACCAGTCTGCGTGCCTGTTATCACTTTCATATGCACATTTCAATTATGATAACGTCTTCATATCTTATAATCATTGTCATGTGGCTAAATCTAAATTCTATCTAAATGAAAATGATACAAATCTAAAAGTTCAAAATAATGTAATGCAAAGACGCCTGCCTCCACCAAATGGACACCTTGTATCTGCCTGCTGTTGGCTGGAGAGCACCAGAAGAGCCACATTTGCTATTTAATGCAACAGTTTTTCGGACAAAACTATCGGTAGAGTTGAAAATGCGACGTAAACACATTGAACAACAGTACTTGTTATCTTTCATTTAAAAAAATATATTTGATTTGAGCCTGCCCAGATGTTTGGTGTTTGCATTTGTGGGATTATTTCGATGGTTATATTGCAGCCAGGCAAACTCAAGTCAGCATCAGATAAAGGACTTAGGGGGGAAAAACAAGTACTGTTTGAACCCCAGGTCTAGTCTGGACAGTGTCCTAACCTCCTGTCCTCAGCACCAGACCAGGACACATTAGCCTGGTCCCAGATCTGTTTGTGCTGTCTGGCCAACTCAAATGGTCACTAGTTGGCCAGACAGCACAAACAGATCTGGCTAAGGACACTGCTGGGTTTTTGTTTAGTGGTTTTTCTTTTTAACGTTCTCCATGTCTGCAAATGGCACCCTATTCCCTATATAGTGCACTACTTGTGACTAGAGCCCCTTTTTGAAGCCCTGGTCAAAAGTAGTGCGCTTAAATATATAAGGGTGTCATTTGGGACGTGACCTTAGTGGTTTCTCTCTCCGTTGTCCCTCCATCCAGAATGAGGTGGATGCCAGCAGCAAAGCGGCAGCCCCTGTGCTGAACTTGTCCAAGGCGGTGGACGGTCCCGTGGTAACAGCAGCTAAGACCATCAGCGCCTCGATGGACGACTCCGAGATGAAGAAACTAACGGGGGAGTGCAAGAGACTGCGAGCTGAGATGGACAAGCTGACCAACGAGAACCTACAACTCAAGGTAAGGCCTCGAGGTTATCTCTGCCGTAGAGACTGCCAGAGGAGGTTATCTCTGCCGTAGAGACTGCCGGAGGAGGTTATCTCTGCCGTAGAGACTGCCGGAGGAGGTTATCTCTGCCGTAGAGACTGCCAGAGGAGGTTATCTCTGCCGTAGAGACTGCCAGAGGAGGTTATCTCTGCCGTAGAGACTGCCAGAGGAGGTTATCTCTGCCGTAGAGACTGCCAGAGGAGGTTATCTCTGCCGTAGAGACTGCCAGAGGAGGTTATCTCTGCCGTAGAGACTGCTAGAGGTAGACAGTATGGTTACATGCACACGATAATACGATTGTTGATGGTCAGATTTAATATAATAGTTGTTTAAAACGTTTACATGCTTTTGCAAGAATAATGATTTCCCTAATAATCCTGTTTCCATCCAAATGAACGTTCTCCCACAAGCGACCATGTTATTGTTTGCGAAGCCTATTTGATTCTGAGTTCGGACATGTGAAAACTATTTCTAAGATTCATAATGTCGGTTTTTCCGAACTCACTTCACTCACGCACAAGAGGGAGGCTTGGCACATGCGCAGATCAGATACGCTGCTGGCGCGCCCAATGAGCTTTCTGCTAATTAGAAAGATTTCTCAGAAAAGCAGGTTTTAATTGCCGTATGTTCACTTCCATTTTGACTTAACGCCGATTTTTAAAGATGAGCAGAGTAAGGTGTTTACGTGACTGTTGCCATACTCGGCCTTCTGACACAATCAGTTTAATATCGAATTATAAGTGTGTAGGTAAACGTACTTATTAACTAGAGGACTAATTTAACTGTTAGCAACGAGGTTACTAGGTAAACAGGAGACTGCAGGCTGAGATGGGGAAACTGACAGAACAGACAACTCATCGTTTAGAGGCACAGATGGATCCACAAGCTTAACCGACAACTCGAGGTTAGTCACATTATTATTGTTGGGGCGATAGCATTGGTTGAAGCTCGACGTTAAATTCAAACCATATCTAAGCCAATGTGACACCAATGTCAATGAACATTTGTAAATCAACTTGATTGGACGAACACAACCCACTCCCACGCCCCTCGTCATGCGCCGTCCAACCGTTACCGAGAACCACATACTGGATTTAAAAAAAAAAAGATATACAATTTCTTGCCCCTACCTAGCTCAATATCTTGGCATCGGGTAAGAACGAGACTACATCGTCCATAAAGTGACCGTTAGACTTGCCACCTTTTCAGACTGAATAAAATTGTAGGGGGCAACAGTTTTGATTAAATATATAATTTATCGCTCTCACATGCTCATTTCTGTCCATTTTAAAAACCAACGAGGTGCTACCTTTTTGTAGCATGCTAACATATTTTCAGCCAAATCTCTTGAGTTCTAAAACCGGACCAAACACTTGGGTTGCACAGCAACAGCGCTAGTAGCTAGCGAACACCAGTCGGATGAGAGGCTACAATAAAAAGCTAGCTAGATTTTGCTATGAAAGGTTTTTCACATGGCTGTGTAACTGGCTGTGTAAACTGTTGGCTTTGACACTTTCATGTAATCAGAGCACAAACAAATAAGCATAAATAAGATGGCGAACGTCCTTCGCTACTATTGCCAGTTAGCTAGCTAACTAACGTGAGCCAGTAACGTTAGCTAGCTAACTAACGTGAGCCAGTAACGTTAGCTAGCTAGCTTCAAGCCGACAAGGGGTTAACATTAGCTGTATGGACAGATTGCGATGCACCAGCACAACTCAATGTTTTTTTTTTGTTGTTGTTTTTTTTGTCATTTAGCAGACGCTCTTATCCAGAGCGACTTACAGGAGCAATTAGGGTTAAGTGCCTTGCTCAAGGGCACATCGAGAGATTTTTCACCTAGTCGGCTCAGGGATTAGAACCTGCGACCTTTCGGTTACTGGCACTACGCTCTTAACCACTAAGCTACCTGCCGCCCATGTTGACTTTCTCCCACATTTTTCCACAAAGCACAGCTAGCTAGCTAAGTAAAGTTAATAGTCAACACCAAAACTTTGGGAACCTGTCACACTGCTAATGTATAATACATGCAATGGGCATTGCTCATCTAAAGTTAAAGTTACTCCATACACTAGTCAACCTATCTTGCTTAGCAATGTAGCTAGCTAACTTTACAGCCCTTACCTTATGCATTAATTCAGCACGCTCCCTCTGTCAATGACATTTTCTTGTCATTATACGCCAGATTTTCTCTGACTAACAGTGTCAAGTTACTTTTCAATGTGTTCCCATCCAAGTAAAAAGTAGCCAGGGGGTGCGGGTGCACCCAGGTTAAAATGACACCAACATCATTGCTTGCGCGACCTTTGCGCAGGCAAAAGAAAACAACACCATGCTTGCCAACATGGTTAGCTATGTGAATGTTTTCAACACACCAACTGTTTTTAGACTGTTTTGTAACCAACCAAGCAAGATAGACAACAACAGACTGTCCATTTTTAAATACTGCCAAATTCTCTAAAACAAAGTTGGAGGCGGCTTATGGTAGATAAATGAACATTTAATTATCTGGCAACAGCTCTGGTGGACATTCCTGCATTTAGCATGCCAATTTCACGCTCCCTCAACTTGAGACATCTGTGGCGTTGTGTGACAAAACGGCACATTTTAGTGGCCTTTTTATTGTCCCCAGCACAAGGTGCACCTGTGTAATGATCATGCTGTTTAATCATCTTCTTGATAATCCACCTGACAGATGGATGGATTATGTTGGCAAAGGAGAAACGCTCACTAACGGGGATGTGAACCAATATGTGCACAGTAGCTATGTGGGTCTATTGTACTGAAAACAATATGAATGCAGGTTGCTTAGGATTCAAACCTTCTAATAACAGATCACATCAATATGGCTAGTTAACAAGCTAACTTGCAGGGGATAAACTAGATGGCTAAATGTTGTTTGATTTGCTTGCCATCTATACTATAGTGGTGATGACAACTTTACCAGGACGAGGACTTGCCGACGTCAAACTCTTTCCAAAAGCCAGATGTATAGGCTACCCTCAATTATCTGAAAATACACGATCACTTGATGTTTACTGATCATGAAAAGCATAACAGTTACTTGCTGTATAATTGTGATGGAGCTAAATGTGGAATAATCAGAAATGTGTAGTGACGATATTAAAACCAAATAGTTAAATTTATTCACCAATCCCTTGAAAACGGTATGTAGCGGAGCTGTGGGTCGCCCTGCCTTGCACCGTAATGTGACGTTTTATTGGTAACTGATAACTACAGGTTTAGGGTCATAGATGAACAAGACTGCAGGCTGAAATGGGAAAAACGGACTTAGGAGAACAGACTGATTTGAACTGTTAGCAACTAAGGGTTAGTCGGTACATAGTATTTAAAGGGGAAACTAAACAGAAGAAGCAGCAGTTAAACGTTTTCTGTAGAGAACTACTACAACTATTTTCTTGTTTGATCTTTTTTTTTTCTTGTGTTGTGCAGTGTTTGATATGTGCATCCCCCTCCTCTCTCTTCCCTATCTTTCTCGCTCCCTCTCTCCTCTTTCCCCATCTCTCCTTTCTCTCTTTCCCACTTTCTTTCTCCCCCTCTCGTCTCTCGCTCTCTCCTCTTTCTTTCTCGCTCTCCTCTCTCTCTTCTTTCCCTCTCCTTTTTCTCCTCTCTCCCCCCTCACCCATCTCTCCTCCCTCCTCTTTCCCCCACTCTCTTTATCTCCCTCTATTCCTCTCTCCTCTTTCTCCTCTCTTTCTCCTCTCTCCTCTTTCACCGTCCCGGGAAACATTTGGATGACCACACCAGTGCCTTCTCCTTGGTGTATCCCAAGTCGTTTCCACCAAGGTGGATGACTAGGATGTCAGGGAGAAGTAGCTCAGGTCCTCTGCTGGTGCAGAACACAGAGCAGTTTGTGTCACTTCATGCCTTGCTCTCTGAGCCACCTAATGTGACAGTCTATGTATGGAAACAGTTCATGCTACATGTTGATTATTGGTGTGTTTTCCAGGAGCTCGTCTTAAGAGATCAGTTTACTCCATATTGGCTTAAATGGGTTTCTGGTGTTTCGCTTCTCTGGAATATCAGCTGTTTTAATATTAAATAAGTACTAATAACCACGTTATTTCTGTTGCCATTTAACATTGTGTATTTCTACTTTACTTGTAACCCTCCTTTCTCGTTGTCTCACTATCTCCTATCACTCTCCTCTCTCTCCCTTCTCCCCCTTCTCTCTTCTCTCCACTTCCCCCCCTCTCTCTCTGGCCCCCCTCTCTCTCTGGCCCCCCTCTCTCTCTGGCCCTCCTCTCTCTCTGGCCCTCTCTCTCTCTCTCTCTCTCTCTCTCTCTCTCTCTCTCTCTCTCTGGCCCTCTCTCTCTCTCTCTCTGGCCTCTCTCTCTCTCTCTCTGGCCCTCTCTCTCTCTCTCTCTCTGGCCCTCTCTCTCTCTCTCTCTGGCCCTCTCTCTCTCTCTCTCTGGCCTCTCTCTCTCTCTCTGGCCCTCTCTCTCTCTCTCTGCCTCTCTCTCTCTCTCTCTCTGGCCCTCTCTCTCTCTCTCTCTCTGGCCCTCTCTCTCTCTCTGGCCTCTCTCTCTCTGGCCCTCTCTCCTCTCTCTCTCTCTCTCTGGCCTCTCTCTCTCTCTCTGGCCCTCTCTCTCTCTCTCTCTCTCTCTCTCTCTCTCTCTCTCTCTCTCTCTCTCTCTCTGGCCTCTCTCTCTCTCTCTCTCTCTCTCTCTCTCTCTCTCTCTCTGGCCCTCTCTCTCTCTCTCTCTGTCTCTCTCTCTCTGGCCCTCTCTCTCTCTCTCTGTCTCTCTCTCTCTCTCTCTCTCTCTCTCTCTGGCCCTCCTCTCTCTCTACCCCTCCTCTCTCCTCTCTCCTTTTTCTCCTGTCTCCTCTTTCTACCCATCCAAGGACGACGGTGTTAGAATGAGAAGGGCTGCCCAGCGTTCTGACCACATGGCATCAAACCAGACTGGCTCCTCCTCCTCCTCCATGATGCAACAGACGACCTCCCTTCCCTCTCTCCTCGTTGTCATAGCAGCCATCTTCATCGGATTCTTCATTGGGAAGTTTATCTTGTAAACTGGAGCTCTGAAACGGCACCCTATTCCCTATGTAGTGCACTACTTTTGAACAGAACTGATAGGGAGTCCCATAAGGCTCTGGTTAAAAATAGTGCACTACGTGGGGAATAGGGTGCCGTTTCGGACAGAGCGCCCTGGGAGACTCAAGACAACCCCTCGGCTCCGGAATCAAAATGCCTAGATGGAACTGACTAAACCAAGAAGAAGTCGTCTTTCTGTTGACTCTGTTGCCATATCAGAAGTAGTGCTCTGTCTGCAGTAGCCACGTCGTCTGTCTGTACTGCATCTGAAGTACCAGGGCCCCGCTGCCTTTTTACAAGCGCTTACACGGTTAGTGTACACACAGAGGAAGGAAGGAAGGAAGGAAGGAAGGAAGGAAGGAAGGAAGGAAGGAAGGAAGGAAGGAAGGAAGGATGAGAGAGGAAAAAGATTGCTCCATTTTAGTTTTTCTGCTTTTTTGATGGACAGACAGGTTTGTGCAGGTATGAGGTATACGTCCCAAATATTACCCTATTCCCTTTTATAGTGCACTACTTTTATGGGCCCTGGTCAAAAGTAGTGCACTATAAAAGGGATAGAGTGCCATTTGGCACACACAGGAAGTGGTACACTATCGATCAACATGGAGGACACTGTTAGAATACGTCAGTAGCGTTCATACCTTATTTTGAGGAGCGAAGATCTACAAGTGGTTAGAAAAGCAAGGTTCTATTACTTCCACCAATTCAGATCTGTGATTATTTCAAGGAAGATGGGTAGGAAGGAACTATGGGTAGGAAGGAACTATGGGTAGGAAGGAACTATGGGTAGGAAGGAACTATGCATTTCTTTAGTATTGGAACAGGGCCCTAGAGTCTCATCATGGGGCATGAAGCAGTCAAATAAACCAATCGTCTTCTCTGTTTTTTTTTTTTTAGTAGGAGTTGAATGAAATGTTAAGTGTAAATGTTATTTCTCTCTACCCCACTTCTCTCTCTACCCCACTTCTCTCTCTACCCCTCCTTTCTCTCTCGCGCTCTCTCTCTCTCTCGCCCACCTCTCTCTCTCTCTCTCTCTCTCTCTCTCTCTCTCTCTCTCTCTCTCTCGCCCACCTCTCTCTCTCTAATCCTTTTAAAAGGCGAGAACTACTTCTTCCATTGTCAAAACACCGACCGCCTCGCTTCTTAATGCAGGATCGCCTCTGAAATAGTCTGTCCAAAGTGGTACTACTATTCCCTATATAGTGCACTATATAAGTACACTATCGTTCAAAAGTTTGGGGTCACTTAGAAATGTCCTTGTTTTCGAAAGAAAAGCAATGTTTTTGTCCATTTAAAACAACATCAAATTGATCAGAAATACAGTGTAGACGTTGTAAATGGCTATTGTAGCTGGAAACAGAATAGAAAGAGGAGTGGGAGGCCCCAACGTAGAGTTGTATCTCAGACTGCCCATCTTCATCTTTTATTTTTATTGGCCAGTCTGAGATATGACTTTTTCTTTGCAACTCTGCCTAGAAGGTCAGCATCCTGGAGTCGCCTCTTCACTGTTGACATTGAGACTGGTGTTTTGTGGGTACTATTTAATGAAGCTGCCAGTTGAGGACCTGTGAGGCGTCTGTTTCTCAAACTAGACACTAATGTATTTGTCCTCTTGCTCAGTTGTGCACCGGGGCCTCCCACTCCTCTTTCTATTCTGGTTAGAGCCAGTTTGCGCTGTTCTGAGAAGGGAGTAGTACACAGCGTTGTACGAGATCTTCAGTTTCTTGGCAATTTCTCGCATAGAATAGCCTTCATTTCTCAGAACAAGAATAGACTGACGAGTTTCAGAAGACAGTTCTTTATTTCTGGCCATTTTGAGCCTGTAATCAAACCAACAATTGCTGTTGCTCCAGAAACTCAACTAGTCTCAAGAAGGCAAGTTTTAAGCTGTGCTAAGATAATTGCAAAAGGGTTTTCTAATAATCAATTAGCCGTTTAAAATGATAAACTTGGATTAGCAAAAACAACGCGCCATTGGAACACAGGACTGATGGTTGCTGATAATGGGCCTATGTAGATAGTCCATTAAAAATCAGCCGTTTCCAGCAACAATAGCCATTTACAACATTAACAATGTCTACACTGTATTTCTGATCAATTTTGTTATTTTAATGGACCAAAATTTTTTGCTTTTCTTTCGAAAACAAGGACATTTCTAAGTGACCCCAAACTTTTGAATGGATATATATATATTTTTTAAATAGGGTGCCATTTGGGTACGCAGACATTTTGTCATTTCTCTACGACTCTCTGGGTCCATCTGGGATATAATAGGTCCCTCCTTCCTTGTACATTTCTGTCCAATCAACAGACTTTATATTATTATTATTTGTTTTTTTTTCTCTCAATACAAATCATATTATATCCCTCCCTCCCTTCCGAGGCAAATGTTCTTAACCTTGTCCCTCCCATAAACATTGAAGAAATAAAACTGAAAACAATGTTGTTCTGATGGCCGTCTTCTCTCTTCAGACATACACATCATACAACGTCACCATGTAGCCGACGTCTTTTGTTTGCTAACGAATATCTAGATAAATATTGTTTGATAATACAAACATCTATTCACTGGACCTAGCTCCTCAGCCTTGTCCCCAGGCTAATTGCTACATAAAGTGCATTCGAAAAGTATTCTGACCCCTTCACTTTTTCCACATTTTGTTACGTTACAGCCTTATTCTAAAATTGATCAATCTACACACAATACCCTATAATGACATAGCGAAAACAGGTTTTTAGAAATGTTGGCAAATCTATTAAAAATAAAAAAACATACCTTAGTTATTACGTAACTATTCAGACCCTTTGCTATGAGACTGGGAGACTAGTCAGGATCGAGGGAAAGATGTACTGAGCAAAGTACAGAGAGATCCTTGATGAAAACCTGCTCCAGAGTGCTCAGGACCTCAGACTGGGGCGAAGGTTCACCTTCCAAAAGGACAACGACCCTAAGCACACAGCCAAGACAACGCAGGAGTGGCTTTGGGACAAGTCTCTGAATGTCCTTGAGTGGCCCAGCCAGAGCCCGGACTTGAACCCAATTGAACATCTCTGGAGAGACCTGAAAATAGCTGTGCAGCAACACTCCCCATCCAACCTGACAGCTTGAGAGGATCTGCAGAGAAGAATGGGAGAAACTCCCCAAATACAGGTGTGCCAAGCTTTTAGCTTCATACCCAAGAAGACTCGAGGCTGTAATCGCTGCCAAAGGTGCTTCAACAAAGTATTGAGGAAAGGTTATGAATACTTATGTAAATGTGATATTTCATTTTTATTTTTTTTGTTGCAAAAATGTCATCCTGTTTTTGCTTTGTCATAATGGGGTATTGTGTGTAGATTGAGAAGAAAAAATTAAACAAATTTAATCAATTTTAGAATAAGGCTGTAACGTAACAATGTGGAGAAAGTGAAGGGGTCTGAATACTTTCCAAATGCACTGTATAATCTACAGAGATCCGGACGAGACCCCTACAGGTGGTGTGCTGGTTTGGTAAATTGCTTTATTGGCCCTCCATTAAAAAATAATAATCTAATCCCACTGTGGATGTATTACTGTATAATTGCATTGGGGGCATACTCCACTGAGTATACAGAATATTAAGGACACCTCTTTCCATGACATAGACTGACCAGGTGAATCTAGGTGAAAGCTATTAAATCCACTTCTATCAGTAGATGAAGGGGAGGAGACAGGTTAAAGAAGGATTTTTTTAAAGCCTTGAGACATGGTAGTAGGTGCCAGGCGCACCGGGTTGTGTTAAGATCTGCAACACTGCTTGGTTTTTCCCCCTCAACAGTTTCCCGTGTGTATCAAGAATGGTCCACCTCCCAAAAGGACATCCAGCCAACTTGACACAACTGTGGGAAGCATTGGAGTCAACATGGAGCCAGCATCCCTGTGGAACGCTTTCGACACCTTGTAGAGTCCATGCCACAACGAATTGAGGCTGTTCTGAGGGCAAAAGGGTGGGTGGAACTCCAACATTAGGAAGGCGTTCTAATTTCTCCGTGTATGTGCCCAGTACAGCCTTACTTCACGGGTGCTTAGGTATCAGCCGACGCTGTGACACCCACAGATTACAATTCCAAAGAGTTTACACAAATATTAGCGTTTTAGCTCTTCTAGCGGGACTCTGAAACCACGTTAAGGTTACCAGGCGACCTATTCCGTGTAACGAACATTCACATTAGACCGTACAGCCTTACCCGTAGAGCAGGGGTGTCAAACTCATTCCATGGAGGGCCTCTAGTGTCTGCTGGTCTTTGGTTTTTCCTATCAATTAAAGACCTAAACAACCAGGTGAGGGGAGTTCCTTACTAATTAGTGACCTTTTAATTCATCAGTCAAGTACAAGGGAGGAGTGGAAACCCGGCAGACACTCGGCCCTCCGCGGGAAGGAGGAAGGAGTTTATATAGTGTGTACCACTCGTCTAGAAGACGGGTTGGTTGTTTAGCAACAAAACCGACGTGCGCGCAACTATGGGGCAAAACAGACGGCGTTTGGCTTAGATTGTTAACATCTAAACAATATTTAGTCTCCAATGTCTTTGAAAACATAGTTACACAATGAGCAGTTGTCTCTCAAATTCATTGTTACAGTTGTTGTTTAGCTAGCTAGCTAGCTAATGTTAGCCATATTAGCATAGATGTGACATCAGTCAAAACACCTCAAAACAAGACACAGTATCAAGAACAAGATAAAACTGGCTGAAACGAATCCCTTACGATTCCCCACATGGCAGTTTCTTGTCATTGTTGGTAGTTATCTGGCCGTCCAGAATCACAACACATGACTTTGTGCCCCATTTGAAGCGTGTGGATCGTTTTCGTGATGTCCGCTAAACCTGTCCGTTTGCCGAGCGAAACGTGCGTGTGGTGCACCCTTATGCAGACTGGACAACAAATGGCAGCTGGGGGCAACATGTCTTTGGGCATCAAAGTGGGCATGCAAGTAATCCACACACAACCCTCCAGTAAGTCGACGAACTCACAAAAACTCAATTCTGGACGAGACTGACTTTATGACCCAAATTACCCTACTTACATTAGTCAATTCTGACACTAGAATTAATGTTTCTGACTCATATCAATTCCACATAGGCCGTTTTAAAACCAGAGAAGTTGAAAAATACAAATAAACACAGCAAAAAAAAAAAGAAACGTCCTCTCACTGTCAACTGCGTTTATTTCCAGCAAACTTAACGTGTAAATATTTGTATGAACATAAGATTAAACAACTGAGACATAAACTGAACAAGTTCCACAGACATGTGACTAACAGAAATGGGATAATGTGTCCCTGAACAAAGGGGGGGGGTCAAAGTAACAGTGAGTATCTGGTGTGGCCACCAGTTGCATTACGTACTGCAGTGCATCTCCTCCTCATGGACGGCACCAGATTTGCCAGTTCTTGCTGTGAGATGTTACCCCACTCTTCCACCAAGGCACCTGCAAGTTCCCTGGACATTTCTGGGGGGAATGACCCTAGCCCTCACCCTCCGATCCAACAGGTCCCAGACGTGCTCAATGGGATTGAGATCCGGGCTCTTCGCTGGCCATGGCAGAACACTGACATTCTTGTCTTGCAGGAAATCACGCACAGAACGAGCAGTATGGCTGGTGGCATTGTCATGCTGGAGGGTCATGTCAGGATGAGCCTGCAGGAAGGGTACGACATAATGTAGGAGGATGTCCTCCCTGTAACGCACAGCGTTGAGATTGCCTGCAATGACAACAAGCTCAGTCCGATGATGCTGTGGCACACCGCCCCAGACCATGACGGACCCTCCACCTCCAAATCGATCCCGCTCCAGAGTACAGGGCTCGGTGTAACGCTCATTCCTTCGACAATAAACACGAATCCGACCATCACCCCTGGTGAGACAAAACCGCGACTCGTCAGTGAAGAACACTTTTTGCCAGTCCTGTCTGGTCCAGCGACGGTGGGTTTGTGCCCATAGGCGACGTTGTTGCCGGTGATGTCTGGTGAGGACCTGCCTTACAACAGGCCTACAAGCCCTCAGTCCAGCCTATTGCAGACAGTTTTGCCTGGTGTAACTCGGGCAGTTGTTGTTGCCATCCTGTACCTGTCCCGCAGGTGTGATGTTCGGATGTACCGATCCTGTGCAGGTGTTGTTACATGTGGTCTGCCACTGTGAGGACGATCAGCTGTCCGTCCTGTCTCCCTGTAGCGCTGTCTTAGGCGTCTCACAGTAGGGACATTGCAATTTATTGCCCTGGCCACATCTGCAGTCCTCATGCCTCCTTGCAGCATGCCTAAGGCACGTTCACGCAGATGAGCAGGGACCCTGGGCATCTTTCTTTTGGTGTTTTTCAGAGTCAGTAGAAAGGCATCTTTAGTGTCCTAAGTTTCAATAACTTAATTGCCTACCGTCTGTAAGCTGTTAGTGTCTTAACGACCGTTCCACAGGTGCATGTTCATTAATTGTTTATGGTTAATTGAACAAGCATGAGAAACAGTGTTTAAATCCTTTACAATGAAGATCTGTGAAGTTATTTGGATTTTTACAACTTATCTTTGAAAGACGGGGCCCTGAAAAATACACTACCCAGTCAAAAGTTTGGACACCTACTCATTCAAGGGTTTTTCTTTATTTATACTATAATTGTATGACCTTCGACCTTCGTCCGTACGGGAGTTGCAGCGATGGGACAAGACTGTAACTACCAATTGGATACCAAGAAATTGGGGAGAGAAAGGGGGTAAAAAAAGACCTTAACAAAAACCCTTGAGTGCTGATCTAGGACCAGTTTTGCCTTTTTAGATCTTAACGCTAGACAAGCTGGGCCTAATAACATAACGTGGACAGGGCCTAATAACATAACGTGGACAGGACCTGATCCAAGACGAGCACTTCTTCTCCGAGACGCTTTATACTGGGCCCAGGCCCAGTCAATAACGCCCACAATCAGAAAAAAAATAACTTTAAACAGTAAGCTAAGTGTTGTGGGTGGTCATGGGATCATTGATGTGATAACATGGTGTAAAGGTATGAACCTCTCCAGCTGTAGAGGTCTTGAACTGGGCCAGCTGTCCTTAGCTACCCTGCACGGTCGATGGAAACGTATCATTCCAGGGCTAGTGTGTGGGTGCAAGATTTCGTTCTAGCCAAGCAGAAACCCACCTGATTCTTGACAGTCTGGATCAGGGCTCTCCAACCCTGTTCCTGGAGAGCTACACTCGTGTAGGTTTTCGCTCCAACCCCAGTTGTAATTAACCTGATTTCAGTTTATCAACCAGCTAATTATTAGAATCAGGTGTGCTAGATTAGAATTGGAGTTAACCTACAGGAGGGTATCTCTCCAGGAACAGGGTTGGAGTTAACCTACAGGAGGGTGTCTCTCCAGGAACAGGGTTGGAGTTAACCTACAGGAGGGTGTGTCTCCAGGAACAGGGTTGGAGTTAACCTACAGGAGGGTGTCTCTCCAGGAACAGGGTTGGAGTTAACCTACAGGAGGGTATCTCTCCAGGAACAGGGTTGGAGTTAACCTACAGGAGGGTGTCTCTCCAGGAACAGGGTTGGAGTTAACCTACAGGAGGGTATCTCTCCAGGAACAGGGTTGGAGTTAACCTACAGGAGGGTGTCTCTCCAGGAACAGGGTTGGAGTTAAAACCTACAGGAGGGTGTCTCTCCAGGAACAGGGTTGGAGTTAACCTACAGGAGGGTGTCTCTCCAGGAACAGGGTTGGAGTTAACCTACAGGAGGGTATCTCTCCAGGAACAGGGTTGGAGTTAACCTACAGGAGGGTGTCTCTCCAGGAACAGGGTTGGAGTTAACCTACAGGAGGGTGTCTCTCCAGGAACAGGGTTGGAATTAAAACCTACAGAAGGGTATCTCTCCAGGAACAGGGTTGGAATTAACCTACAGGAGGGTATCTCTCAAAGAACAGGGTTGGAATTAAAACCTACAGGAGGGTATCTCTCCAGGAACGGAGTTGGAGTTAACCTACAGGAGGGTGTCTCTCCAGGAACGGGGTTGGAAATAAAACCTACAGGAGGGTGTCTCTCCAGGAACGGGGTTGGAGTTAACCTACAGGAGGGTGTCTCTCCAGGAACGGGGTTGGAAATAAAACCTACAGGAGGGTGTCTCTCCAGGAACGGGGTTGGAGTTAACCTACAGGAGGGTGTCTCTCCAGGAACGGGGTTGGAAATAAAACCTACAGGAGGGTGTCTCTCCAGGAACGGGGTTGGAGTTAACCTACAGGAGGGTGTCTCTCCAGGAACGGGGTTAGAATTAAAACCTACAGGAGGGTATCTCTCCAGGAACAGGGTTGGAGTTAACCTACAGGAGGGTATCTCTCCAGGAACAGGGTTGGAGTTAACCTACGGGAGGGTGTCTCTCCAGGAACGGGGTTGGAAATAAAACCTACAGGAGGGTGTCTCTCCAGGAACGGGGTTGGAAATAAAACCTACAGGAGGGTGTCTCTCCAGGAACGGGGTTGGAAATAAAACCTACAGGAGGGTGTCTCTCCAGGAACAGGGTTGGAGTTAACCTACAGGAGGGTATCTCTCCAGGAACAGGGTTGGAGTTAACCTACAGGAGGGTGTCTCTCCAGGAACGGGGTTGGAGTTAACCTACAGGAGGGTATCTCTCCAGGAACGGGGTTGGAAATAAAACCTACAGGAGGGTGTCTCTCCAGGAACGGGGTTGGAAATAAAACCTACAGGAGGGTGTCTCCAGGAACGGGGTTGGAGTTAACCTACAGGAGGGTGTCTCTCCAGGAACAGGGGTTGGAGTTAACCTACAGGAGGGTGTCTCCAGGAACGGGGTTGGAATTAAAACCTACGGGAGGGAGTCTCTCCAGGAACGGGGTTGGAGTTAACCTACAGGAGGGTGTCTCTCCAGGAACGGGGTTGGTGTTAACCTACGGGAGGGTGTCTCTCCAGGAACGGGGTTGGAAATAAAACCTACAGGAGGGTGTCTCTCCAGGAACAGGGTTGGAAATAAAACCTACGGGAGGGTGTCTCTCCAGGAACGGGGTTGGAGAGCCCTGGTCTGGACTATTAGCAGTTGATTAGTACAATCAGGCGTCTTACTGCTTGTCTGGAACAAAATCCCGCTAAGGTATCACTTTTTTTCTTTTTTGTCGTATAACTAAAAACAATGTTATTAGAGTAGGCAATTTAACCCTCATACATGTGTTGGTGAAAGCAGTAGGATAAATCCACATGTAGGTAGAGTCCATTCCATGCTCCTTTTTACTTGTGTTACTCAACCTCCCCACACTTCAAAACATCTCTTCAGGTAGTAGATCTTAAAACACGATCATAAAAAAGAAAAACATATCATTCTCAAAAAGGTCAAATGTTTCCATGCAAACCACCCCATGACCCCCCAACCCAAGACCTAGTGACAGATTTTTATTCTTTGAGGTAAAAAGGAAACACACTATCCATTAACTTATATTTACATGTATTTATTTATTTCTGCGAAAAGTGTTTGAAAACAATATGGAGAAAAAATTAAAGTTAATATTAATTAATTATTTTTTAATAATTATTATTTTAATTAATATATCGTATTTTATGAAGTTGGCTTGATTATACAACAGAAGTCCAGGTACCGTACAAGGTTACAGTATATCCTTGGATATCCAGCAATAATTAGCTGTTGACCTTTTTTTGTTTTTTATTTATATTCATGGAAATTCACTACAAAGTATTGTCCATGGCGCTATAAAATACACCCTTCAATTTAAAAGCAATTCAAGTGCTTATTCATGTTTCTTCATTACCTCTGTTCTATTGAAACATCTTATTTCCAACTGTTTTCTCCTGGGTTTTGATTTTCTTTTGTTTGTCTTAGAAATGCTTGAGTAAAAACCAACAGCGGCTGAGAGCTTTGGGCCAATAACGGAAAGGTCGCTGGTTCGGACACCCGAGCCGGCAAGGTGGAAAAATCTGCCGTTCTGCCCTTGCGCAAGGCAGTTAACCCTCAACAACAACTGCTCCCCGGGCACTGATGACGTCGATTAAGGCAGCCCCCCCTACGCACCTCTCTGATTCAGAGGGGTTGGGTTAAATGGGGAAGACACATTTCAGTTGAATGCATTCAGTTGTGCAACTGACTAGGTATCCCCTTCACCTCTTCCCCCACCCCTGTTTGCAATTAGTATAGTTTGTCCTTACAAAATAAAGAGTCCATAATAACCAGTGTACAGTTTCAAATCTTTAATTGTTATATATATATATATATATAGCCAGTTATACATGTTGTTTTAGGGCACCTACACCCATTGCATATGAGATGGTTCTCAGGCTAGATTTACATTTACATTTTAGTCATTTAGCTCTTAGCCAGAGCGACTTACAGTTAGTGAGCGCATACATTTTTCATACATAGATCAGAGCAGAGATATCTGTTAACTGAGAGGGTTCTCAGGCTAGATCAGAGCAGAGATATCTGTTAACTGAGAGGGTTCTCAGGCTAGATCAGAGCAGAGATATCTGTTAAACATCAAACGAAGACAAAGAAGAGCGTGTCCTGATTTCTAAACGTGGCGTAACTCCGGGACCTGTACCAGGAAGTGTTTGGTGTTTAGTTACGGGGTAGATTAGACAACAAAAAAGTGTCATTTAACGCGAAAACATTTTTTGGTATTAGGTTGAGGAGTCGAGTCAGTAGCATATGGTCACGGTAGTCTGTGATAATGTAGGTTGTCATTATCAGTAGTCATATTGTACTGATAATGTATTTCCCTTTTAAACCCTGAATCCGTACATTTACATTTTTTACATTTTAGTCATTTAGCAGACGCTCGTATCCAGAGCGACTTACAGTTAGTGAGTGCATACGTTTTTCATACTGGCCCCCCGTGGGAAACGAACCCACAACCCTGGCGTTGCAAGCGCCACGCTCTACCAACTGAGCTACAGGGGACCCTGTAGGGTGTACATGAGAGCAAACGTTCTTTGCGATCTTTATATTTCATTGTTGAAAATAACGCATCTTATTTAATCTATTTGTAGTACCAAGAAGAAACTTGATATTTTGTTAAGGTATGTTGTATAAAACATAATCTCCTGTCTGTGTGGATACATAAAGGGTGTGTCTGAAATGGATGCAGCCGTAGATAAACATCTATAGTTCTATAATAATAATAATAATAATTATAGTTCTCCATTTGCACTTTACTAAAGAGCAGTTATTGTGATGTCACCTCTGTGGTAAGTTCAAAGCAACAGATGCATCAAAGGAACTAGTCTCCACTCGCTCTCCTCTCTCCACCTTGTCTTTTAAAAACGCTTCCATCGCGTTTTAAAAGAGGCAAAAAAAATAGATTTCAAAAGTTCAAGTGCGTCAAAGGCAACTAGCAGTCTCCTTTCCCTCAGGGTAGAGTCAGATTAGAGTCCACAGTTCTACACACTAGAATTCCTCTTGTCAGTCAGTGTCTCTATGTACAAAAACCCAGACCGTTTCAGTAGGTCTGTTCTTTAACTATGAAAACCCAGACAACAGAACCAGCGCGGTCAGAACCACAACAGCATCCTTCCGGTTCTGGTTCCACGTCATTCTTGTTCCACCATTACTCAGCCTCAGGGGATGGTCCTCATCTTCCCCTCCCATGACCTCTGACCTCCGGCTGCTAGCGGAACACTGGACCAGGGGCATCTGGTACGAGGTCGCTCGTTTGTCCGGCCGGTCGGGGCTGGACCCGTCGGAGGGTCTCTGTCCGTTGTAGAGGAGGTGTCGTCCGTGGGCGTCCTGCTCCATCCGGAACAGCTCGTACTCTGTGTGGGGCAGGCGTATCCCCAACGCCACGCAGCCATTGGTCAGGGTGACGTCCTGTTCAACTCCGACCTCCCAGGAACCATGGGTGCCACACTCGTTACCGTTGAACACGTTGAGGAGGGAGGTGGTGGCGAGGTCCATGGGTGTCACACGCATGTGGTTCACTGAAGGGGGAGGGAGGGGGGGAGAGGGTGACAGATGGACAGAGGGAGAGACGGAGAGAGGGACAGAGGGAGAGAGAGGGAGAGAGGGGGAGAGGGAGAGAGAGAGAGAGAGAGAGAGAGAGGGAGAGAGAGAGAGGGAGGGAGAGAGAGAGAGAGAGGAGAGAGAGAGAGAGGGAGAGGGGGAGAGAGAGAGGGAGAGAGAGAGAGAGAGGGAGAGAGAGGGAGAGAGGGAGAGAGAGGGAGAGAGAGTGATCAATGTAATCTGAAATACACACATTTGTAACCATCCCTCTCTTTTCATCTCAACCACACAGCTCACAATTCAATCTCAACAGAGTTGAAAAATCAACCTTGGACCTTTACCTTCGAAGACGAACTCCGTGCCTCCCATAACTCTGGTTGAACGCGTCCCTCGGCTGTACCTCCCTCTAGCGTAGATACTGAAGGAGGGGTGTTTGCAGACGGGGTCAGAGTAGTGGTAGTAGTGACCCTCCCAGGTCTGGTTGTTGTCATGGAAGATGAAGTGACGGGTCAGGAAGAGGACCTCAGGGCGGACCTCGCAGCCCTGGCTCACCCATTGGCCATACAGCCCCACTGTCATGTCCGCCCGCGGCGCCAGGATGGGAGGGCGGAACTCATCTGACCGGTAGATGATACGACAAGCGATGCAGCCGTTGTCATGGTTCTGGAGGAGGAGAGAAATACATTTTAAAAGATTTAGGAGGGAAATATTCAGGTTTTACGGAGATCGTTTCAGCTCAAATGTGGTCATGGTTTTGGAGGAGGAGAGAAATTAATAGAAGAGTTGGAGAGTTGAAGACTACATTTAAGGTATGAAAACATCTGACAAACTTAGATTCTAGGGTACAATGCCCCTTTAACACGGCACTTGGAGATAAACTGAAAATGTATAATTTCAAATGTCAATCTGGAATGGAATGTATGGATACTCAGGGATAAAAAAGCATGTGCAGGAAATGGCATTCTTCAGTTGGTCCAAAAACAAATCACACAATATGATACTCAGGATCATTTCATACTCAGGATTTGTTTTTGCCTTGTCATTAAATGTCTCTGTGGAAGAACGTCAAGCATAATATAATATGCCATTTAGCAGACGCTTTTATCCAAAGCGACTTACAGTCATGCGTGCATACATTTTTACGTATGGGTGTTCCCGGGGATCGAACCCACTACCCTGGCGTTACAAGCGCCATGCTCTACCAGCTGAGCTACGGAGGACCAGCATGATCAATGATGAGAGATATTCCCTTTCTATTGTCCCTCTATTAGACAGGATTATGCCCTACTACACATCTCGAGCACATCTATCATGTACATTACTGTAATGTCAGATACCAATAATAATCGTTTAAGTACTGTAATTTAACGACTATTGCTGTACTTTGGGATTTACAGGAAAACTATTTCCTTCAGAAAGAATCAATCAGTGTTTCTCAGGGTGATCACATCATGTACTGGAACAGACACATGGACAGACAGAGGGGAAAAAAAACACAAGAAGGAAAAAACGACTGCAGAAATACAGCCCAGTCCTCCAGCTGGGTTAACTGGAGAAATACAGCCCAGTCCTCCAGCTGGGTTAACTGGAGAAATACAGCCCAGTCCTCCAGCTGGGTTAACTGGAGAAATACAGCCCAGTCCTCCAGCTGGGTTAACTGGAGAAATACAGCCCAGTCCTCCAGCTGGGTTAACTGGAGAAATACAGCCCAGTCCTCCAGCTGGGTTAACTGGAGAAATACAGCCCAGTCATCCAGCTGGGTTCACTGCGGAAATACATCCCAGTCCTCCAGCTGGGTTCACTGCGGAAATACAGCCCAGTCCTCCAGCTGGGTTCACTGCGGAAATACAGCCCAGTCCTCCAGCTGGGTTCACTGCAGAAATACAGCCCAGTCCTTCAGCTGGGTTCAGTGCAGAAATACAGCCCAGTCCTCCAGCTGGGTTCACTGCAGAAATACAGCCCAGTCCTCCAGCTGGGTTCAGTGCAGAAATACAGCCCAGTCCTCCAGCTGGGTTAACTGGAGAAATACAGCCCAGTCCTCCAGCTGGGTTCAGTGCAGAAATACAGCCCAGTCCTCCAGCTGGGTTAACTGGAGAAATACATCCCAGTCCTCCAGCTGGGTTAACTGGAGAAATACAGCCCAGTCCTCCAGCTGGGTTCAGTGCAGAAATACAGCCCAGTCCTCCAGCTGGGTTCAGTGCAGAAATACAGCCCAGTCCTCCAGCTGGGTACAGTGCAGAAATACATCCCAGTCCTCCAGCTGGGTTCACTGCATAAATACAGCCCAGTCCTCCAGCTGGGTTCAGTGCAGAAATGCAGCCCAGTCCTCCAGCTGGGTTCAGTGCAGAAATACAGCTCAGTCCTCCAGCTGGGTTCACTGCAGAAATACAGCCCAGTCCTCCAGCTGGGTTCACTGCAGAAATACAGCCCAGTCCTCCAGCTGGGTTCAGTGCAGAAATACAGCCCAGTCCTCCAGCTGGGTTAACTGCAGAAATACAGCCCAGTCCTCCAGCTGGGTTCACTGCAGAAATACAGCCCAGTCCTCCAGCTGGGTTCAGTGCAGAAATACAGCCCAGTCCTCCAGCTGGGTTCAGTGCAGAAATACAGCCCAGTCCTCCAGCTGGGTTAACTGCAGAAATACAGCCCAGTCCTCCAGCTGGGTTCAGTGCAGAAATACAGCCCAGTCCTCCAGCTGGGTTCACTGCAGAAATACAGCCCAGTCCTCCAGCTGGGTTCACTGCAGAAATACAGCCCAGTCCTCCAGCTGGGTTCACTGCAGAAATACAGCCCAGTCCTCCAGCTGGGTTCACTGCAGAAATACAGCCCAGTCCTCCAGCTGGGTTCAGTGCAGAAATACAGCCCAGTCCTCCAGCTGGGTTCAGTGCAGAAATACAGCCAAGTCCTCCAGCTGGGTTCACTGCAGAAATACAGCCCAGTCCTCCAGCTGGGTTCACTGCAGAAATACAGCCCAGTCCTCCAGCTGGGTTCACTGCAGAAATACAGCCCAGTCCTCCAGCTGGGTTCACTGCAGAAATACAGCCCAGTCCTCCAGCTGGGTTCAGTGCAGAAATACAGCCCAGTCCTCCAGCTGGGTTCAGTGCAGAAATACAGCCCAGTCCTCCAGCTGGGTTCACTGCAGAAATACAGCCCAGTCCTCCAGCTGGGTTCACTGCAGAAATACAGCCCAGTCCTCCAGCTGGGTTCACTGCAGAAATACAGCCCAGTCCTCCAGCTGGGTTCACTGCAGAAATACAGCCCAGTCCTCCAGCTGGGTCACTGCAGAAATACAGCCCAGTCCTCCAGCTGGGTTCACTGCAGAAATACAGCCCAGTCCTCCAGCTGGGTTAACTGGAGAAATACAGCCCAGTCCTCCAGCTGGGTTCACTGCAGAAATGCAGCCCAGTCCTCCAGCTGGGTTCACTGCAGAAATACAGCCCAGTCCTCCAGCTGGGTTAACTGGAGAAATACAGCCCAGTCCTCCAGCTGGGTTCACTGCAGAAATACAGCCCAGTCCTCCAGCTGGGTTAACTGGAAAAATGCAGCCCAGTCCTCCAGCTGGGTTAACTGGAGAAATAAAGCCAGTCCTCCAGCTGGGTTAACTGGAGAAATACAGCCCAGTCCTCCAGCTGGGTTCACTGCAGAAATACAGCCCAGTCCTCCAGCTGGGTTCACTGCAGAAATACAGCCCAGTCCTCCAGCTGGGTTTATGCTCCTCATTCTGAGAAAAGCTGTATAGGGACTTATTGTCGAAGGAAAACAAGGCCCTCTATCAATTTTTATTACATGCCATGTCTCGTTCGCTTAGTCAAGTCCCTAAAGCGACACAGGATGACATTCTCTTCAGAATAGAAAACTGCAGTTCTGTAATCCCTTGACTAGACAGGAGAACACATTTGATTTATAGAACCTTATGGATTAAGCCTAGATTAAATCCGTACCACAGGAGATCCACGCTATAGTGGAGCCGACATGCAGCGTTTACCGTGAATGTGGTCTCCACTGACACGGGAACACTGTGGTGCAGATTGAACCCCGGCCAAACAGGGCTGATTAGATTCACATTCTGTTATTTAACATATTTCTATTACGTAGAGGAAACCCTTAAGGGAGAGAGAATATAATTTCTGTTTTAAGTATTACAATTTAGGAGCAGTCTTACATTTTACTGTAAATCAACATTATGATAGTGTGAGATTTAAGAGTAAATGTATCCAGTACAGCACAATTAGCATTTAAGAGTGAGGGGTTAGAGACAAAGAAGACAATGAGACAGAGAGAGAAGACCAAGGTTACAGAGAGAGCCTCCCTCTCTCTCACATCTCAGCCAACAGCCTCCCTCTCTCCCCCTCTGCCAACAGCCTCCCTCTCTCCCCCATCTCGGCCAACAGCCTCCCTCTCTCCCCCATCTCGGCCAACAGCCTCCCTCTCTCCCCCATCTCGGCCAACAGCCTCCCTCTCTACTCCATCTCAACCAACAGCCTCCCTCTCTCCCCCATCTCAGCCAACAGCCTCCCCCTCTCCCCCATCTCAGCCAAAAGCCTCCCTCTCTCCCCAATCTTGGCCAACAGCCTCCCTCTCTCCTCCTTCTCGGCCAACAGCCTCCCTCTCTCCCCCATCTCAGCCAAAAGCCTCCCTCTCTCGGCCAACAGCCTCCCTCTCTCCCCCATCTCGGCCAACAGCCTCCCTCTCTCCCCCATCTCAGCCAAAAGCCTCCCTCTCTCCCCCATTTTGGCCAAAAGCCTCCCTCTCTCCCCCATCTCGGCCAACAGCCTCCCTCTCTCCCCCATCTCAGCCAACAGCCTCCCCCTCTCCCCCATCTTGGCCAACAGCCTCCCTCTCTACCCCATCTCGGCCAACAGCCTGATACGTTGTCCTAAAAGTTACTATTTGTCTTAAAAATGCTTTTACTGGGTACTTGTGTATGATTGGAATAATACATATGTAAACAATTAATGACATTCATGTCCCATTGTGGTACCCCACCACCCTGGTCCTCCAGTACCCCCCACCACCCTGGTCCTCCAGTACCCCCCACCACCCTGGTCCTCCAGTACCCCCCACCACCCTGGTCCTCCAGTACCCCCACCACCCTGGTCCTCCAGTACCCCCCACCACCCTGGTCCTCCAGTACCCCCCCCACCACCCTGGTCCTCCAGTACCCCCCAACACCCTGGTCCTCCAGTACCCCCAACACCCTGGTCCTCCAGTACCCCCCACCACCCTGGTCCTCCAGTACCCCCCAACACCCTGGTCCTCCAGTACCCCCACCACCCTGGTCCTCCAGTACCCCCCACCACCCTGGTCCTCCAGTACCCCCACCACCCTGGTCCTCCAGTACCCCCACCACCCTGGTCCTCCAGTACCCCCCCACCACCCTGGTCCTCCAGTACCCCCCACCACCCTGGTCCTCCAGTACCCCCAACACCCTGGTCCTCCAGTACCCCCAACACCCTGGTCCTCCAGTACCCCCCCAACACCCTGGTCCTCCAGTACCCCCCCCACCACCCTGGTCCTCCAGTACCCCCCCCAACACCCTGGTCCTCCAGTACCCCCCCACCACCCTGGTCCTCCAGTACCCCCACCACCCTGGTCCTCCAGTACCCCCCAACACCCTGGTCCTCCAGTACCCCCCACCACCCTGGTCCTCCAGTACCCCCACCACCCTGGTCCTCCAGTACCCCCCAACACCCTGGTCCTCCAGTACCCCCCACCACCCTGGTCCTCCAGTACCCCCCCACCACCCTGGTCCTCCAGTACCCCCCACCACCCTGGTCCTCCAGTACCCCCCCACCACCCTGGTCCTCCAGTACCCCCACCACCCTGGTCCTCCAGTACCCCCACCACCCTGGTCCTCCAGTACCCCCCACCACCCTGGTCCTCCAGTACCCCCCACCACCCTGGTCCTCCAGTACCCCCCACCACCCTGGTCCTCCAGTACCCCCCACCACCCTGGTCCTCCAGTACCCCCACCACCCTGGTCCTCCAGTACCCCCCACCACCCTGGTCCTCCAGTACCCCCACCACCCTGGTCCTCCAGTACCCCCCACCACCCTGGTCCTCCAGTACCCCCCACCACCCTGGTCCTCCAGTACCCCCCACCACCCTGGTCCTCCAGTACCCCCCCCACCACCCTGGTCCTCCAGTACCCCTCAACACCCTGGTCCTCCAGTACCCCCCACCACCCTGGTCCTCCAGTACCCCCCACCACCCTGGTCCTCCAGTACCCCCCAACACCCTGGTCCTCCAGTACCCTCCAGTACCCCCCACCACCCTGGTCCTCCAGTACCCCCACCACCCTGGTCCTCCAGTACCCCCCCACCACCCTGGTCCTCCAGTACCCCCCAACACCCTGGTCCTCCAGTACCCTCCAGTACCCCCCCCCACCACCCTGGTCCTCCAGTACCCTCCAGTACCCCCACCACCCTGGTCCTCCAGTACCCTCCAGTACCCCCCAACACCCTGGTCCTCCAGTACCCCCACCACCCTGGTCCTCCAGTACCCCCCCACCACCCTGGTCCTCCAGTACCCCCCACCACCCTGGTCCTCCAGTACCCCCCACCACCCTGGTCCTCCAGTACCCCCACCACCCTGGTCCTCCAGTACCCTCCAGTACCCCCACCACCCTGGTCCTCCAGTACCCCCCACCACCCTGGTCCTCCAGTACCCCCCACCACCCTGGTCCTCCAGTACCCCCCCACCACCCTGGTCCTCCAGTACCCCCAACACCCTGGTCCTCCAGTACCCCCCACCACCCTGGTCCTCCAGTACCCCCACCACCCTGGTCCTCCAGTACCCCCCCCACCACCCTGGTCCTCCAGTACCCCCCACCACCCTGGTCCTCCAGTACCCCCCACCACCCTGGTTCTCCATTATGGTGTTTAATCCCTATTGAGCACCACAACTCCACATATGGGGGTAAAAAAAAGAAGCTTTATCTGGACAGCATTGAGAAAGTAGGAAATGATGGAGAGAAACATTTATAAATGGGTATTAACTGTCTGCTGCCTCGCTCTTATTGCGTCACTAAATGAGGTCCGCCCAATAACCACAGACTAACAGGCTGGCATTGCCAACCCTCTGGACTGTCACCAGCCCCAACTATAACCACTGAACATGAATGGATTGGATAGTCACCATAGCAATAAAACATCCTAAAGAAGAAACCATTAAAACATCACTGGATGGGCTGGGTAGTGAGCTGATGGTTGTAACTGGTGTTTTATATAAAATAAAAGACGGTTGATGATTGTAAGTTAACTGGTGGGACTGAGCTGAGGGCATGTCTAAAGCTATTTCACATAAATATATTATCTGGGATTTAGCTCAGCTGGCTAACAAAGCCTTGTGGCACGTCGGAGACCCAGGTTCACTTCAACATACTATCCACTGTAATCCTCAGGGTACAAAGAGAGATGGTGTTACTATCCACTGTAATCCTCAGGGTACAGAGAGAGATGGTGTTTTCTAAAAGGATAGTCTGCATGTGTAGAGCTGTTTCACTTCTAGATACTATCCACTAGCTATCGTATGTTGATCATTTAGAAACTTTTCACTGAGTTATCACTTGTCTACTGGCCACAGCTAAAGAATGCCTGATTAGAATGCCTGATTAGAATGCCTGAATAGAATGCCTGAATAGCTGGTGAACCATTGAACAAGGGAAATGGTTTTGATGACCCCAAGCTGGCTGTATTTGATTAGAGCTCATGGAAGATGCGAATGCTGCTAGTGTGCTTTAATTATGGTATATAAGATATACTGGAACTACTGCGGGGTCAAAAGAGAGAGACACAGAAAAAGGAGTGAGCGGGGACGGAGAGAAATGTACAGGGGTGGAAACTGTGCATCTCTTCTGATGTGGAAGGCAAGCATGAAATCAGAGCTGGAATATTCGGTCCGGAATTATTCATAAAGGCTGCATGATTCCAAATTCTAGGAATGCCACATGTTGATCACTACCAGGTTTCACGTTCCAAATGGAACCCTATTCCCTATACAGTGTACTTCTTTTCATCAGGGCCCATAGGCTTTTGCCCAAAAGTAGTGCACTATATAGGGAATAGGGTGCCAATTTGGGATGTTCCCCAGGTTTCACGTTCCCCCGTTTTCTCTCCTCTCTGGCCCTGAGGAGCTTAACTCTGCAGCGCTGGTCGTTAGAACAACACGGTGTAGATAGTGTTGTCAGGGCTCCTCACCCTAAGCACTATGTGTGTCCCAAATGGCACCCTGTACCCTACATACTGCACTACTGTTGACCAGGGCCCATAAATAATATGCCACCAATTGAGCTACAGAGACCCCTAGGGTGCCATTTGGGACGGAGCTGGGTCAGCATGGTCAGCGTGGTACAGATGTAATGTTCGTTTAGAAAGGCCACTCACAGAGGATCTCAGGGTTTAATCTCTGAAGGGTGTAACATCATGACTATAAGGTTTCACGGAGCGGGACGACTGCTGTTCAACTAGAAGCAGTGGAAATCACGTCCTCCCGAAGAGCATTGGTCAGGAATTAAAATGGCTCGGTCTTGATATTAAAAGAAGTGGAAAACAACTGTACATGGTATCAGTATGTCAACGTATCAGTATGTCAACGTATCAGTATGTCATAGTATGTCATAGTATCAGTATGTCATAGTATGTCATAGTATCAGTATGTCATAGTATCAGTATGTCATAGTATCAGTATGTCATAGTATCAGTATGTCATAGTATGTCATAGTATCAGTATGTCATAGTATCAGTATGTCATAGTATCAGTGTGTCATAGTATCAGTATGTCAACGTATCAGTATGTCATAGTATCAGTATGTCATAGTATGTCATAGTATCAGTATGTCATAGTATCAGTATGTCAACGTATCAGTATGTCATAGTATCAGTATGTCATAGTATGTCATAGTATCAGTATGTCATAGTATCAGTATGTCATAGTATGTCATAGTATCAGTATGTCATAGTATCAGTATGTCATAGTATCAGTATGTCAACGTATCAGTATGTCATAGTATGTCATAGTATCAGTATGTCATAGTATCAGTATGTCATAGTATCAGTATGTCATAGTATGTCATAGTATCAGTATGTCATAGTATCAGTATGTCATAGTATGTCATAGTATCAGTATGTCATAGTATCAGTATGTCAACGTATCAGTATGTCATAGTATCAGTATGTCATAGTATGTCATAGTATCAGTATGTCAACATATCAGTATGTCATAGTATCAGTATGTCATAGTATCAGTATGTCATAGTATGTCATAGTATCAGTATGTCATAGTATCAGTATGTCAACGTATCAGTATGTCATAGTATCAGTATGTCAACGTATCAGTATGTCATAGTATCAGTATGTCATAGTATCAGTATGTCAACGTATCAGTATGTCATAGTATCAGTATGTCATAGTATGTCATAGTATCAGTATGTCATAGTATCAGTATGTCATAGTATGTCATAGTATCAGTATGTCATAGTATCAGTATGTCATAGTATCAGTATGTCAACGTATCAGTATGTCATAGTATGTCATAGTATCAGTATGTCATAGTATCAGTATGTCATAGTATCAGTATGTCATAGTATGTCATAGTATCAGTATGTCATAGTATCAGTATGTCATAGTATGTCATAGTATCAGTATGTCATAGTATCAGTATGTCAACGTATCAGTATGTCATAGTATCAGTATGTCATAGTATGTCATAGTATCAGTATGTCAACATATCAGTATGTCATAGTATCAGTATGTCATAGTATCAGTATGTCATAGTATGTCATAGTATCAGTATGTCATAGTATCAGTATGTCATAGTATCAGTATGTCAACGTATCAGTATGTCATAGTATCAGTATGTCAACGTATCAGTATGTCATAGTATCAGTATGTCATAGTATGTCATAGTATCAGTATGTCATAGTATCAGTATGTCAACGTATCAGTATGTCATAGTATCAGTATGTCATAGTATGTCATAGTATCAGTATGTCATAGTATCAGTATGTCATAGTATGTCATAGTATCAGTATGTCATAGTATCAGTATGTCAACGTATCAGTATGTCATAGTATCAGTATGTCATAGTATCAGTATGTCATATCAGTATGTCATCGTATCAGTATGTCATAGTATCAGTATGTCATAGTATCAGTATGTCATAGTATCAGTATGTCATAGTATGTCATAGTATCAGTATGTCATAGTATCAGTATGTCATATCAGTATGTCAACGTATCAGTATGTCATAGTATCAGTATGTCATAGTATCAGTATGTCATAGTATGTCATAGTATCAGTATGTCATAGTATCAGTATGTCAACGTATCAGTATGTCATAGTATCAGTATGTCATAGTATCAGTATGTCAACGTATCAGTATGTCATAGTATCAGTATGTCATAGTATGTCATAGTATCAGTATGTCATAGTATCAGTATGTCATAGTATCAGTATGTCATAGTATCAGTATGTCATAGTATCAGTATGTCATAGTATCAGTATGTCATCGTATCAGTATGTCATAGTATCAGTATGTCATAGTATCAGTATGTCATATCAGTATGTCATCGTATCAGTATGTCATATCGTATGTCATCGTATCAGTATGTCATAGTATCAGTATGTCATAGTATCAGTATGTCATCGTATCAGTATGTCAGTATCAGTATGTCATCGTATCAGTATGTCATATCAGTATGTCATCGTATCAGTATGTCATAGTATCAGTATGTCATAGTATCAGTATGTCAACGTATCAGTATGTCATATCAGTATGTCATAGTATCAGTATGTCATATCAGTATGTCAACGTATCAGTATGTCATAGTATCAGTATGTCATAGTATCAGTATGTCATATCAGTATGTCAACGTATCAGTATGTCATCGTATCAGTATGTCATATCAGTATGTCATCGTATCAGTATGTCATAGTATCAGTATGTCATAGTATCAGTATGTCATATCAGTATGTCATCGTATCAGTATGTCATATCAGTATGTCATCGTATCAGTATGTCATAGTATCAGTATGTCATAGTATCAGTATGTCATAGTATCAGTATGTCATATCAGTATGTCATCGTATCAGTATGTCATATCAGTATGTCATCGTATCAGTATGTCATAGTATCAGTATGTCATAGTATCAGTATGTCATAGTATCAGTATGTCATAGTATCAGTATGTCATAGTATCAGTATGTCATAGTATCAGTATGTCATAGTATCAGTATGTCATAGTATCAGTATGTCATATCAGTATGTCATCGTATCAGTATGTCATATCAGTATGTCATCGTATCAGTATGTCATAGTATCAGTATGTCATAGTATCAGTATGTCATCGTATCAGTATGTCATATCAGTATGTCATCGTATCAGTATGTCATATCAGTATGTCATCGTATCAGTATGTCATAGTATCAGTATGTCATAGTATCAGTATGTCATCGTATCAGTATGTCATATCAGTATGTCATCGTATCAGTATGTCATATCAGTATGTCAGCGTATCAGTATGTCATAGTATCAGTATGTCATAGTATCAGTATGTCATATCAGTATGTCAACGTATCAGTATGTCATCGTATCAGTATGTCATATCAGTATGTCATCGTATCAGTATGTCATAGTATCAGTATGTCATAGTATCAGTATGTCATATCAGTATGTCATCGTATCAGTATGTCATATCAGTATGTCATCGTATCAGTATGTCATAGTATCAGTATGTCATAGTATCAGTATGTCATCGTATCAGTATGTCATATCAGTATGTCATCGTATCAGTATGTCATATCAGTATGTCATCGTATCAGTATGTCATAGTATCAGTATGTCATAGTATCAGTATGTCATAGTATCAGTATGTCATAGTATCAGTATGTCATAGTATCAGTATGTCATAGTATCAGTATGTCATAGTATCAGTATGTCATAGTATCAGTATGTCATAGTATGTCATAGTATCAGTATGTCATAGTATCAGTATGTCATAGTATGTCAACGTATCAGTATGTCATAGTATCAGTATGTCATAGTATCAGTATGTCATAGTATCAGTATGTCATAGTATCAGTATGTCATAGTATGTCATAGTATCAGTATGTCATAGTATCAGTATGTCATAGTATCAGTATGTCATAGTATCAGTATGTCATAGTATCAGTATGTCATAGTATCAGTATGTCATCGTATCAGTATGTCATAGTATCAGTATGTCATAGTATCAGTATGTCATATCAGTATGTCATCGTATCAGTATGTCATATCAGTATGTCATCGTATCAGTATGTCATAGTATCAGTATGTCATAGTATCAGTATGTCATCGTATCAGTATGTCATATCAGTATGTCATCGTATCAGTATGTCATATCAGTATGTCATCGTATCAGTATGTCATAGTATCAGTATGTCATAGTATCAGTATGTCATCGTATCAGTATGTCATATCAGTATGTCATCGTATCAGTATGTCATATCAGTATGTCAACGTATCAGTATGTCATAGTATCAGTATGTCATAGTATCAGTATGTCATATCAGTATGTCAACGTATCAGTATGTCATCGTATCAGTATGTCATATCAGTATGTCATCGTATCAGTATGTCATAGTATCAGTATGTCATAGTATCAGTATGTCATATCAGTATGTCATCGTATCAGTATGTCATATCAGTATGTCATCGTATCAGTATGTCATATCAGTATGTCATAGTATCAGTATGTCATAGTATCAGTATGTCATCGTATCAGTATGTCATATCAGTATGTCATATCAGTATGTCATCGTATCAGTATGTCATATCAGTATGTCATAGTATCAGTATGTCATAGTATCAGTATGTCAACGTATCAGTATGTCATAGTATCAGTATGTCATAGTATCAGTATGTCATAGTATCAGTATGTCATATCAGTATGTCATCGTATCAGTATGTCATAGTATCAGTATGTCATATCAGTATGTCATAGTATCAGTATGTCATAGTATCAGTATGTCATCGTATCAGTATGTCATAGTATCAGTATGTCATCGTATCAGTATGTCATATCAGTATGTCATAGTATCAGTATGTCATAGTATCAGTATGTCATAGTATCAGTATGTCATAGTATCAGTATGTCATAGTATCAGTATGTCATAGTATCAGTATGTCATAGTATCAGTATGTCATATCAGTATGTCATAGTATCAGTATGTCATAGTATCAGTATGTCAACGTATCAGTATGTCATAGTATCAGTATGTCATAGTATCAGTATGTCATCGTATCAGTATGTCATATCAGTATGTCATATCAGTATGTCATCGTATCAGTATGTCATATCAGTATGTCATAGTATCAGTATGTCATAGTATCAGTATGTCATAGTATCAGTATGTCATAGTATCAGTATGTCATAGTATCAGTATGTCAACGTATCAGTATGTCATAGTATCAGTATGTCATAGTATCAGTATGTCATAGTATCAGTATGTCATATCAGTATGTCATCGTATCAGTATGTTCTGGATGTTCTGGGAGGCAGTAAGTTGTCATAACTTTGATAAAAAAGGAAGGAAAGTGACCAGGTCCCAGAGAAGGAAGGCTTTACTATCTAAACTAGACACAGACAACATTAGAACAGTCTTCAACCTAACGTCTTAAATCTGTCCAACCTTTCGGCCCACCCAACGTCCAGAGCAGCAGACTGACCTTGGCACTCTGCAGCGCGGCCTGGTAACTAGAAGGTCTATAGTACATCCTCTGGGCCACCTCAGTGTGGATGTCTCCCAGGAACAGCTCTTCAACCAGGTGGTCCAGGTTATGATGAGGGTACTGTTTCACCACACGCAGCAGCTGCAAGAGGAAATACGTTTATTATCCAATGCATAGACATATCATTCAACAAGTGTTCTATTCTGTGGTCCAACGTACACTAATGTCTAACAGAAAGCCGCAGTGCAGGTTTCAGTGCCTTGTTTCAAGGGCTACTGGTTGATATCGATGCCAGCAACCCTCTGGTTGCCAGTCCATTGAATATTTTTTTCCTGTCGGGCAAGGGATTCGAACCGTCAACCCCTCTGGTGACTAGCCCTCCTCACTAACCTGTAGCTCGTGCATGGAGAAGTTGATTTCTCTGGAATGGTCACAGCCCTCCTCATTCCACAGCTCATAGCTGATGTTGGGTTCCCAGGGCGCTTTAATACTCCCGCGACAGCTCTGGTTGAACCGCTGGCTCAGGTCCTTGGCCACGGCCGCACTGTGACAGACCACCTGGGTAGTGGGATAAACACACGCTGACTGACCTGGGCTTTAAGACATTAGCAAATTCATCTAGTTGAGGAGTAAGACGTTTTACTGGAATGTGTCATGTTGGCTTCTATTGTATATTTAGTTTTGTATGAACCCAGGAATATTACCCCTAATGGACTCATTATTATTACAATTGAAAGTAAACCAAACCTGTGTGTGGGGTGCAGCTGGAAGTCTGCTTCTACACACACACACACACACACACACACACACACACACACACACACACACACACTACCTGTGTGTGGTGGAGCTGGTAGTCAGCCTCTGTCCCTCCTCTGATGATCCAGGAGACCTGTCTAAGCCTCAGCCGTCCCCGGACTACCAGGGTGTAGGTGGGGTTGGTGCAGTGGTTGTCCCCGTAGTAGAACTGGTTGGCCTGGAACGTGTTGTTGGGGAAGAACCGGTACGACCGCGTCAGGAACTCTGGGCCAGGACGCACCTCACAGCTGGCCGTCGGAGAGAGAGGTGGATGTGGAGGGGAGTTTGAGTTGCATGGTTTCTCAAAGTAAACATCATACTGACTCTTTCACACACTGTATTTGTGAGTGTCTCCCCCCAGCCAGAGAGCGTACCTGGTGGAGGCCGGGATTCATTTAAAGGCGTGTTGCAGCACTGAGCACTGCACTACAGGCAGGCAATTTTTCCGTATTCACGGTAACAGTAATCCTTCTACCCCCCCCTCCCCCACCTCACCCCCCACAAAAAAAATAGTTGATATATATATATATATATATATATATATATATATATATATATATATATATATATATATATATATAAAACAAATGAAAATTAAAAATATACTCTAAAAATAAAAGAATTCTAAAATTAGAAAAATATATAAAAATAAAAATTGTAAAGTGGTTGTCCCACTGGCTGTCATAAGGTGAATGCACCAATTTGTAAGTGGCTCTGGATAAGAGCGTCTGCTAAATGACGTCAATGTAAATGTAAATGTAAAAGCTACGATGTCGGCTCAACCATAAGTTACCTAAAAAGTCAAGAGCAGCGTGCTTGTCTACAATGCGCCTTTGATTGAATCCCGGCCCCAGTGTCACTCTGTTGCGTTGAGGTTAGGATTGGAGCTAGGGTTAGGCGTACCTGGTGGACCCAGTACCCCTCTATGTTCGAGGGCATCTGGACGGTGATCCTAGCCCCGTGAGGGAGGTGTTTCAGCATGTGGGGTTAGGGTTGGAGCTAGGACTAAAGTACCTGGTAGAGACCCAGTGCCCCTCTATGTTGGGGGGCATCTGGATGGTGATGCGGGCCCCGTGGTGGAGGTGTTTCAACATGTGGTGACACTGGGAGTCTTTAGCAGGACGACCAAACATCTTCTCCAGGGACAGCAGACGGTTGGAGCGGCCCTCTGAGTAGTGGAGGGGCGACCCCTCACCCCAACCTAATGGGAGACAACGGAGACAACAGGTTACAAACCCTCACCCCAACCTGAGGGAGACAGAGACAACAGGTTACAAACCCCTCACCCCAACCTGATGGGAGACAACGGAGACAACAGGTTACAAACCCTCACCCCAACCTGATGGGAGACAACAGAGACAATATGTTACAAACCCTCACCACAACCTGAGGGAGACAACAGAGACAACAGGTTACAAAACCCTCACCCCAACCTGATGGAGACAACAGAGACAACAGGTTACAAACCCTCACCCCAACCTGAGGGAGACAGAGACAATATGTTACAAACCCCTCACCCCAACCTGAGGGAGACAGAGACAATATGTTACAAACCCTCACCCCAACCTGATGGGAGACAACAGAGACAACAGGTTACAAACCCTCACCCCAACCTGATGGGAGACAACAGAGACAACAGGTTACAAACCCTCACCCCAACCTGATGGGAGACAACAGAGACAACAGGTTACAAACCCTCACCCCAACCTGAGGGAGACAACAGAGACAACAGGTTACAAACCCTCACCCCAACCTGATGGGAGACAACAGAGACAACAGGTTACAAACCCTCACCACAACCTGATGGGAGACAACAGAGACAACAGGTTACAAACCCTCACCCCAACCTGATGGGAGACAACAGAGACAACAGGTTACAAACCCCTCACCCCAACCTGATGGGAGACAACAGAGACAACAGGTTACAAACCCCTCACCCCAACCTGATGGGAGACAACAGAGACAACAGGTTACAAACCCTCACCCCAACCTGATGGGAGACAACAGAGACAATATGTTACAAACCCTCACCCCAACCTGATGGGAGACAACAGAGACAACAGGTTACAAACCCTCACCACAACCTGATGGGAGACAACAGAGACAATATGTTACAAACCCTCACCCCAACCTGATGGGAGACAACAGAGACAACAGGTTACAAACCCTCACCCCAACCTGAGGGAGACAGAGACAATATGTTACAAACCCCTCACCCCAACCTGATGGGAGACAGAGACAATATGTTACAAACCCTCACCCCAACCTGATGGGAGACAACAGAGACAACAGGTTACAAACCCTCACCCCAACCTGATGGGAGACAACAGAGACAACAGGTTACAAACCCTCACCCCAACCTGATGGGAGACAACAGAGACAATATGTTACAAACCCCTCACCCCAACCTGAGGGAGAAAACAGAGACAACAGGTTACAAACCCTCACCCCAACCTGATGGGAGACAACAGAGACAACAGGTTACAAACCCCTCACCCCAACCTGATGGGAGACAACAGAGACAATATGTTACAAACCCTCACCCCAACCTGATGGGAGACAACAGAGACAACAGGTTACAAACCCTCACCCCAACCTGATGGGAGACAACAGAGACAACAGGTTACAAACCCTCACCCCAACCTGATGGGAGACAACAGAGACAACAGGTTACAAACCCCTCACCCCAACCTGATGGGAGACAACAGAGACAACAGGTTACAAACCCCTCACCCCAACCTGATGGGAGACAACAGAGACAACAGGTTACAAACCCTCACCACAACCTGATGGGAGACAACAGAGACAACAGGTTACAAACCCTCACCCCAACCTGATGGGAGACAACAGAGACAACAGGTTACAAACCCTCACCCCAACCTGATGGGAGACAGAGACAACAGGTTACAAACCCTCACCCCAACCTGATGGGAGACAGAGACAACAGGTTACAAACCCTCACCCCAACCTGATGGGAGACAACAGAGACAACAGGTTACAAACCCTCACCCCAACCTGATGGGAGACAGAGACAACAGGTTACAAACCCTCACCCCAACCTGATGGGAGACAGAGACAACAGGTTACAAACCCTCACCCCAACCTGATGGGAGACAGAGACAATATGTTACAAACCCCTCACCCCAACCTGATGGGAGACAGAGACAATATGTTACAAACCCTCACCCTAACCTGATGGGAGACAGAGACAACAGGTTACAAACCCTCACCCCAACCTGATGGGAGACAGAGACAATATGTTACAAACCCTCACCCCAACCTGAGGGAGACAGAGACAATATGTTACAAATCCTCACCCCAACCTGAGGGAGACAACAGAGACAATAGGTTACAAACCCCTCACCCCAACCTGATGGGAGACAACAGAGACAACAGGTTACAAACCCTCACCCCAACCTGATGGGAGACAACAGAGACAATATGTTACAAACCCCTCACCCCAACCTGAGGGAGACAACAGAGACAACAGGTTACAAACCCTCACCCCCAACCTGATGGGAGACAACAGAGACAACAGGTTACAAACCCCTCACCCCAACCTGATGGGAGACAACAGAGACAATATGTTACAAACCCTCACCCCAACCTGATGGGAGACAACAGAGACAACAGGTTACAAACCCTCACCCCAACCTGATGGGAGACAACAGAGACAACAGGTTACAAACCCCTCACCCCAACCTGATGGGAGACAACAGAGACAACAGGTTACAAACCCCTCACCCCAACCTGATGGGAGACAACAGAGACAACAGGTTACAAACCCTCACCACAACCTGATGGGAGACAACAGAGACAACAGGTTACAAACCCTCACCCCAACCTGATGGGAGACAACAGAGACAACAGGTTACAAACCCTCACCCCAACCTGATGGGAGACAGAGACAACAGGTTACAAACCCTCACCCCAACCTGATGGGAGACAGAGACAACAGGTTACAAACCCTCACCCCAACCTGATGGGAGACAACAGAGACAACAGGTTACAAACCCTCACCCCAACCTGATGGGAGACAGAGACAACAGGTTACAAACCCTCACCCCAACCTGATGGGAGACAGAGACAACAGGTTACAAACCCTCACCCCAACCTGATGGGAGACAGAGACAATATGTTACAAACCCCTCACCCCAACCTGAGGGAGACAGAGACAATATGTTACAAACCCTCACCCCAACCTGAAGGAGACAACAGAGACAATAGGTTACAAACCCCTCACCCCAACCTGATGGGAGACAACAGAGACAACAGGTTACAAACCCTCACCCCAACCTGATGGGAGACAACAGAGACAATATGTTACAAACCCTCACCCCAACCTGATGGGAGACAGAGACAATATGTTACAAACCCTCACCCCAACCTGATGGGAGACAACAGAGACAATATGTTACAAACCCCTCACCCCAACCTGAGGGAGACAACAGAGACAATAGGTTACAAACCCTCACCCCAACCTGATGGGAGACAACGGCGACAACAGGTTACAAACCCCTCACCCCAACCTGATGGGAGACAACAGAGACAATATGTTACAAACCCTCACCCCAACCTGATGGGAGACAGAGACAATATGTTACAAACCCCTCACCCCAACCTGAGGGAGACAACAGAGACAATAGGTTACAAACCCTCACCCCAACCTGATGGGAGACAACAGAGACAATATGTTACAAACCCTCACCCCAACCTGATGGGAGACAGAGACAATATGTTACAAACCCCTCACCCCAACCTGATGGGAGACAGAGACAATATGTTACAAACCCTCACCCCAACCTGATGGGAGACAGAGACAATATGTTACAAACCCCTCACCCCAACCTGAGGGAGACAGAGACAATATGTTACAAACCCCTCACCCCAACCTGATGGGAGACAGAGACAATATGTTACAAACCCCTCACCCCAACCTGATGGAGACAACAGAGACAATATGTTACAAACCCCTCACCCCAACCTGATGGGAGACAACAGAGACAACAGGTTACAAACCCTCACCCCAACCTGATGGGAGACAACAGAGACAACAGGTTACAAACCCCTCGCCCCAACCTGATGGGAGACAACAGAGACAACAGGTTACAAACCCCTCACCCCAACCTGATGGGAGACAACAGAGACAACAGGTTACAAACCCCTCACCCCAACCTGATGGGAGACAACAGAGACAACAGGTTACAAACCCTCACCCCAACCTGATGGGAGACAACAGAGACAACAGGTTACAAACCCTCACCACAACCTGATGGGAGACAACAGAGACAACAGGTTACAAACTCTCACCCCAACCTGATGGGAGACAACAGAGACAACAGGTTACAAACCCTCACCACAACCTGATGGGAGACAACAGAGACAACAGGTTACAAACCCTCACCCCAACCTGATGGGAGACAACAGAGACAATAGGTTACAAACCCTCACCCCAACCTGAGGGAGACAACAGAGACAACAGGTTACAAACCCCTCACCCCAACCTGATGGGAGACAGAGACAACAGGTTACAAACCCTCACCCCAACCTGATGGGAGACAGAGACAACAGGTTACAAACCCTCACCCCAACCTGATGGGAGACAACAGAGACAACAGGTTACAAACCCTCACCACAACCTGATGGGAGACAACAGAGACAACAGGTTACAAACCCTCACCCCAACCTGATGGGAGACAGAGACAACAGGTTACAAACCCTCACCCCAACCTGATGGGAGACAGAGACAACAGGTTACAAACACTCACCCCAACCTGATGGGAGACAACAGAGACAACAGGTTACAAACCCTCACCCCAACCTGATGGGAGACAGAGACAACAGGTTACAAAGCCTCACCCCAACCTGATGGGAGACAGAGACAACAGGTTACAAACCCTCACCCCAACCTGATGGGAGACAGAGACAATATGTTACAAACCCCTCACCCCAACCTGATGGGAGACAGAGACAATATGTTACAAACCCTCACCCCAACCTGATGGGAGACAGAGACAACAGGTTACAAACCCTCACCCCAACCTGATGGGAGACAGAGACAATATGTTACAAACCCTCACCCCAACCTGAGGGAGACAGAGACAATATGTTACAAACCCCTCACCCCAACCTGAGGGAGACAACAGAGACAATAGGTTACAAACCCCTCACCCCAACCTGATGGGAGACAACAGAGACAACAGGTTACAAACCCTCACCCCAACCTGATGGGAGACAACAGAGACAATATGTTACAAACCCCTCACCCCAACCTGAGGGAGACAACAGAGACAACAGGTTACAAACCCTCACCCCAACCTGATGGGAGACAACAGAGACAACAGGTTACAAACCCCTCACCCCAACCTGATGGGAGACAACAGAGACAATATGTTACAAACCCTCACCCCAACCTGATGGGAGACAACAGAGACAACAGGTTACAAACCCTCACCCCAACCTGATGGGAGACAACAGAGACAACAGGTTACAAACCCCTCACCCCAACCTGATGGGAGACAACAGAGACAACAGGTTACAAACCCCTCACCCCAACCTGATGGGAGACAACAGAGACAACAGGTTACAAACCCTCACCACAACCTGATGGGAGACAACAGAGACAACAGGTTACAAACCCTCACCCCAACCTGATGGGAGAAAACAGAGACAACAGGTTACAAACCCTCACCCCAACCTGATGGGAGACAGAGACAACAGGTTACAAACCCTCACCCCAACCTGATGGGAGACAGAGACAACAGGTTACAAACCCTCACCCCAACCTGATGGGAGACAACAGAGACAACAGGTTACAAACCCTCACCCCCAACCTGATGGGAGACAGAGACAACAGGTTACAAACCCTCACCCCAACCTGATGGGAGACAGAGACAACAGGTTACAAACCCCTCACCCCAACCTGATGGGAGACAGAGACAATATGTTACAAACCCCTCACCCCAACCTGAGGGAGACAGAGACAATATGTTACAAACCCCTCACCCCAACCTGAGGGAGACAACAGAGACAATAGGTTACAAACCCCTCACCCCAACCTGATGGGAGACAACAGAGACAACAGGTTACAAACCCTCACCCCAACCTGATGGGAGACAACAGAGACAATATGTTACAAACCCTCACCCCAACCTGATGGGAGACAGAGACAATATGTTACAAACCCTCACCCCAACCTGATGGGAGACAACAGAGACAATATGTTACAAACCCCTCACCCCAACCTGAGGGAGACAACAGAGACAATAGGTTACAAACCCTCACCCCAACCTGATGGGAGACAACGGCGACAACAGGTTACAAACCCTCACCCCAACCTGATGGGAGACAACAGAGACAATATGTTACAAACCCTCACCCCAACCTGATGGGAGACAGAGACAATATGTTACAAACCCCTCACCCCAACCTGATGGAGACAACAGAGACAATATGTTACAAACCCCTCACCCCAACCTGATGGGAGACAACAGAGACAACAGGTTACAAACCCTCACCCCAACCTGATGGGAGACAACAGAGACAACAGGTTACAAACCCCTCGCCCCAACCTGATGGGAGACAACAGAGACAACAGGTTACAAACCCCTCACCCCAACCTGATGGGAGACAACAGAGACAACAGGTTACAAACCCCTCACCCCAACCTGATGGGAGACAACAGAGACAACAGGTTACAAACCCTCACCCCAACCTGATGGGAGACAACAGAGACAACAGGTTACAAACCCTCACCACAACCTGATGGGAGACAACAGAGACAACAGGTTACAAACTCTCACCCCAACCTGATGGGAGACAACAGAGACAACAGGTTACAAACCCTCACCACAACCTGATGGGAGACAACAGAGACAACAGGTTACAAACCCTCACCCCAACCTGATGGGAGACAACAGAGACAATAGGTTACAAACCCTCACCCCAACCTGAGGGAGACAACAGAGACAACAGGTTACAAACCCCTCACCCCAACCTGATGGGAGACAGAGACAACAGGTTACAAACCCTCACCCCAAACTGATGGGAGACAGAGACAACAGGTTACAAACCCTCACCCCAACCTGATGGGAGACAACAGAGACAACAGGTTACAAACCCTCACCACAACCTGATGGGAGACAGAGACAACAGGTTACAAACCCTCACCCCAACCTGATGGGAGACAACAGAGACAACAGGTTACAAACCCTCACCCCAACCTGATGGGAGACAACAGAGACAACAGGTTACAAACCCTCACCCCAACCTGATGGGAGACAACAGAGACAACAGGTTACAAACCCTCACCCCAACCTGATGGGAGACAACAGAGACAACAGGTTACAAACCCTCACCCCAACCTGATGGGAGACAACAGAGACAACAGGTTACAAACCCTCACCCCCAACCTGATGGGAGACAACAGAGACAACAGGTTACAAACCCTCACCCCAACCTGATGGGAGACAACAGAGACAACAGGTTACAAACCCTCACCCCAACCTGATGGGAGACAACAGAGACAACAGGTTACAAACCCTCACCCCAACCTGATGGGAGACAACAGAGACAATATGTTACAAACCCTCACCACAACCTGAGGGAGACAACAGAGACAATATGTTACAAACCCTCACCCCAACCTGAGGGAGACAACAGAGACAACAGGTTACAAACCCCTCACCCCAACCTGATGGGAGACAGAGACAACAGGTTACAAACCCTCACCCCAACCTGATGGGAGACAGAGACAACAGGTTACAAACCCTCACCCCAACCTGATGGGAGACAACAGAGACAACAGGTTACAAACCCTCACCACAACCTGATGGGAGACAGAGACAACAGGTTACAAACCCTCACCCCAACCTGATGGGAGACAACAGAGACAACAGGTTACAAACCCTCACCCCAACCTGATGGGAGACAACAGAGACAACAGGTTACAAACCCTCACCCCAACCTGATGGGAGACAACAGAGACAACAGGTTACAAACCCTCACCCCAACCTGATGGGAGACAACAGAGACAACAGGTTACAAACCCTCACCCCAACCTGATGGGAGACAACAGAGACAACAGGTTACAAACCCTCACCCCAACCTGATGGGAGACAACAGAGACAACAGGTTACAAACCCTCACCCCAACCTGATGGGAGACAACAGAGACAACAGGTTACAAACCCTCACCCCAACCTGATGGGAGACAACAGAGACAATATGTTACAAACCCTCACCACAACCTGAGGGAGACAACAGAGACAATATGTTACAAACCCTCACCACAACCTGAGGGAGACAACAGAGACAACAGGTTACAAACCCCTCACCCCAACCTGATGGGAGACAACAGAGACAACAGGTTACAAACCCTCACCCCAACCTGATGGGAGACAACAGAGACAACAGGTTACAAACCCTCACCACAACCTGATGGGAGACAACAGAGACAACAGGTTACAAACTCTCACCCCAACCTGATGGGAGACAACAGAGACAACAGGTTACAAACCCTCACCACAACCTGATGGGAGACAACAGAGACAACAGGTTACAAACCCTCACCCCAACCTGATGGGAGACAACAGAGACAATAGGTTACAAACCCTCACCCCAACCTGAGGGAGACAACAGAGACAACAGGTTACAAACCCCTCACCACAACCTGATGGGAGACAGAGACAACAGGTTACAAACCCTCACCCCAACCTGATGGGAGACAGAGACAACAGGTTACAAACCCTCACCCCAACCTGATGGGAGACAACAGAGACAACAGGTTACAAACCCTCACCACAACCTGATGGGAGACAGAGACAACAGGTTACAAACCCTCACCCCAACCTGATGGGAGACAACAGAGACAACAGGTTACAAACCCTCACCCCAACCTGATGGGAGACAACAGAGACAACAGGTTACAAACCCTCACCCCAACCTGATGGGAGACAGAGACAACAGGTTACAAACCCTCACCCCAACCTGATGGGAGACAACAGAGACAACAGGTTACAAACCCTCACCCCAACCTGATGGGAGACAACAGAGACAACAGGTTACAAACCCCTCACCCCAACCTGATGGGAGACAACAGAGACAACAGGTTACAAACCCTCACCACAACCTGATGGGAGACAACAGAGACAACAGGTTACAAACCCTCACCCCAACCTGATGGGAGAAAACAGAGACAACAGGTTACAAACCCTCACCCCAACCTGATGGGAGACAGAGACAACAGGTTACAAACCCTCACCCCAACCTGATGGGAGACAGAGACAACAGGTTACAAACCCTCACCCCAACCTGATGGGAGACAACAGAGACAACAGGTTACAAACCCTCACCCCAACCTGATTTGAGACAGAGACAACAGGTTACAAACCCTCACCCCAACCTGATGGGAGACAGAGACAACAGGTTACAAACCCTCACCCCAACCTGATGGGAGACAGAGACAATATGTTACAAACCCCTCACCCCAACCTGGGGAGACAGAGACAATATGTTACAAACCCTCACCCCAACCTGAGGGAGACAACAGAGACAATAGGTTACAAACCCCTCACCCCAACCTGATGGGAGACAACAGAGACAACAGGTTACAAACCCTCACCCCAACCTGATGGGAGACAACAGAGACAATATGTTACAAACCCTCACCCCAACCTGATGGGAGACAGAGACAATATGTTACAAACCCTCACCCCAACCTGATGGGAGACAACAGAGACAATATGTTACAAACCCCTCACCCCAACCTGAGGGAGACAACAGAGACAATAGGTTACAAACCCTCACCCCAACCTGATGGGAGACAACGGCGACAACAGGTTACAAACCCTCACCCCAACCTGATGGGAGACAACAGAGACAATATGTTACAAACCCTCACCCCAACCTGATGGGAGACAGAGACAATATGTTACAAACCCCTCACCCCAACCTGAGGGAGACAACAGAGACAATAGGTTACAAACCCTCACCCCAACCTGATGGGAGACAACAGAGACAATATGTTACAAACCCTCACCCCAACCTGATGGGAGACAGAGACAATATGTTACAAACCCCTCACCCCCAACCTGATGGGAGACAGAGACAATATGTTACAAACCCTCACCCCAACCTGATGGGAGACAGAGACAATATGTTACAAACCCCTCACCCCAACCTGAGGGAGACAGAGACAATATGTTACAAACCCCTCACCCCAACCTGATGGGAGACAGAGACAATATGTTACAAACCCCTCACCCCAACCTGATGGAGACAACAGAGACAATATGTTACAAACCCCTCACCCCAACCTGATGGGAGACAACAGAGACAACAGGTTACAAACCCTCACCCCAACCTGATGGGAGACAACAGAGACAACAGGTTACAAACCCCTCGCCCCAACCTGATGGGAGACAACAGAGACAACAGGTTACAAACCCCTCACCCCAACCTGATGGGAGACAACAGAGACAACAGGTTACAAACCCCTCACCCCAACCTGATGGGAGACAACAGAGACAACAGGTTACAAACCCTCACCCCAACCTGATGGGAGACAACAGAGACAACAGGTTACAAACCCTCACCACAACCTGATGGGAGACAACAGAGACAACAGGTTACAAACCCTCACCCCAACCTGATGGGAGACAACAGAGACAATAGGTTACAAACCCTCACCCCAACCTGAGGGAGACAACAGAGACAACAGGTTACAAACCCCTCACCCCAACCTGATGGGAGACAGAGACAACAGGTTACAAACCCTCACCCCAACCTGATGGGAGACAGAGACAACAGGTTACAAACCCCTCACCCCAACCTGATGGGAGACAACAGAGACAACAGGTTACAAACCCTCACCACAACCTGATGGGAGACAGAGACAACAGGTTACAAACCCTCACCCCAACCTGATGGGAGACAACAGAGACAACAGGTTACAAACCCTCACCCCAACCTGATGGGAGACAACAGAGACAACAGGTTACAAACCCTCACCCCAACCTGATGGGAGACAACAGAGACAACAGGTTACAAACCCTCACCCCAACCTGATGGGAGACAACAGAGACAACAGGTTACAAACCCTCACCCCAACCTGATGGGAGACAACAGAGACAACAGGTTACAAACCCTCACCCCAACCTGATGGGAGACAACAGAGACAACAGGTTACAAACCCTCACCCCAACCTGATGGGAGACAACAGAGACAACAGGTTACAAACCCTCACCCCAACCTGATGGGAGACAACAGAGACAACAGGTTACAAACCCTCACCCCAACCTGATGGGAGACAACAGAGACAATATGTTGCAAACCCTCACCACAACCTGAGGGAGACAACAGAGACAATATGTTACAAACCCTCACCACAACCTGAGGGAGACAACAGAGACAACAGGTTACAAACCCCTCACCCCAACCTGATGGGAGACAACAGAGACAACAGGTTACAAACCCTCACCCCAACCTGATGGGAGACAACAGAGACAACAGGTTACAAACCCTCACCACAACCTGATGGGAGACAACAGAGACAACAGGTTACAAACCCTCACCCCAACCTGATGGGAGAAAACAGAGACAACAGGTTACAAACCCTCACCCCAACCTGATGGGAGACAGAGACAACAGGTTACAAACCCTCACCCCAACCTGATGGGAGACAGAGACAACAGGTTACAAACCCTCACCCCAACCTGATGGGAGACAACAGAGACAACAGGTTACAAACCCTCACCCCAACCTGATTTGAGACAGAGACAACAGGTTACAAACCCTCACCCCAACCTGATGGGAGACAGAGACAACAGGTTACAAACCCTCACCCCAACCTGATGGGAGACAGAGACAATATGTTACAAACCCCTCACCCCAACCTGAGGGAGACAGAGACAATATGTTACAAACCCTCACCCCAACCTGAGGGAGACAACAGAGACAATAGGTTACAAACCCCTCACCCCAACCTGATGGGAGACAACAGAGACAACAGGTTACAAACCCTCACCCCAACCTGATGGGAGACAACAGAGACAATATGTTACAAACCCTCACCCCAACCTGATGGGAGACAGAGACAATATGTTACAAACCCTCACCCCAACCTGATGGGAGACAACAGAGACAATATGTTACAAACCCCTCACCCCAACCTGAGGGAGACAACAGAGACAATAGGTTACAAACCCTCACCCCAACCTGATGGGAGACAACGGCGACAACAGGTTACAAACCCTCACCCCAACCTGATGGGAGACAACAGAGACAATATGTTACAAACCCTCACCCCAACCTGATGGGAGACAGAGACAATATGTTACAAACCCCTCACCCCAACCTGAGGGAGACAACAGAGACAATAGGTTACAAACCCTCACCCCAACCTGATGGGAGACAACAGAGACAATATGTTACAAACCCCTCACCCCAACCTGATGGGAGACAGAGACAATATGTTACAAACCCCTCACCCCAACCTGATGGGAGACAGAGACAATATGTTACAAACCCTCACCCCAACCTGATGGGAGACAGAGACAATATGTTACAAACCCCCTCACCCCAACCTGAGGGAGACAGAGACAATATGTTACAAACCCCTCACCCCAACCTGATGGGAGACAGAGACAATATGTTACAAACCCCTCACCCCAACCTGATGGAGACAACAGAGACAATATGTTACAAACCCCCTCACCCCAACCTGATGGGAGACAACAGAGACAACAGGTTACAAACCCCTCACCCCAACCTGATGGGAGACAACAGAGACAACAGGTTACAAACCCCTCGCCCCAACCTGATGGGAGACAACAGAGACAACAGGTTACAAACCCCTCACCCCAACCTGATGGGAGACAACAGAGACAACAGGTTACAAACCCCTCACCCCAACCTGATGGGAGACAACAGAGACAACAGGTTACAAACCCTCACCCCAACCTGATGGGAGACAACAGAGACAACAGGTTACAAACCCCTCACCACAACCTGATGGGAGACAACAGAGACAACAGGTTACAAACTCTCACCCCAACCTGATGGGAGACAACAGAGACAACAGGTTACAAACCCTCACCACAACCTGATGGGAGACAACAGAGACAACAGGTTACAAACCCTCACCCCAACCTGATGGGAGACAACAGAGACAATAGGTTACAAACCCTCACCCCAACCTGAGGGAGACAACAGAGACAACAGGTTACAAACCCCTCACCCCAACCTGATGGGAGACAGAGACAACAGGTTACAAACCCTCACCCCAACCTGATGGGAGACAGAGACAACAGGTTACAAACCCTCACCCCAACCTGATGGGAGACAACAGAGACAACAGGTTACAAACCCTCACCACAACCTGATGGGAGACAGAGACAACAGGTTACAAACCCTCACCCCAACCTGATGGGAGACAACAGAGACAACAGGTTACAAACCCTCACCCCAACCTGATGGGAGACAACAGAGACAACAGGTTACAAACCCTCACCCCAACCTGATGGGAGACAACAGAGACAACAGGTTACAAACCCTCACCCCAACCTGATGGGAGACAACAGAGACAACAGGTTACAAACCCTCACCCCAACCTGATGGGAGACAACAGAGACAACAGGTTACAAACCCCTCACCCCAACCTGATGGGAGACAACAGAGACAACAGGTTACAAACCCTCACCCCAACCTGATGGGAGACAACAGAGACAACAGGTTACAAACCCTCACCCCAACCTGATGGGAGACAACAGAGACAACAGGTTACAAACCCTCACCCCAACCTGATGGGGAGACAACAGAGACAATATGTTACAAACCCTCACCACAACCTGAGGGGAAACAGAGACAATATGTTACAAACCCTCACCACAACCTGAGGGAGACAACAGAGACAACAGGTTACAAACCCCTCACCCCAACCTGATGGGAGACAACAGAGACAACAGGTTACAAACCCTCACCCCAACCTGATGGGAGACAACAGAGACAACAGGTTACAAACCCTCACCCCAACCTGATGGGAGACAACAGAGACAACAGGTTACAAACTCTCACCCCAACCTGATGGGAGACAACAGAGACAACAGGTTACAAACCCTCACCACAACCTGATGGGAGACAACAGAGACAACAGGTTACAAACCCTCACCCCAACCTGATGGGAGACAACAGAGACAATAGGTTACAAACCCTCACCCCAACCTGAGGGAGACAACAGAGACAACAGGTTATAAACCCCTCACCACAACCTGATGGGAGACAGAGACAACAGGTTACAAACCCTCACCCCCAACCTGATGGGAGACAGAGACAACAGGTTACAAACCCTCACCCCAACCTGATGGGAGACAACAGAGACAACAGGTTACAAACCCTCACCACAACCTGATGGGAGACAGAGACAACAGGTTACAAACCCTCACCCCAACCTGATGGGAGACAACAGAGACAACAGGTTACAAACCCTCACCCCAACCTGATGGGAGACAACAGAGACAACAGGTTACAAACCCTCACCCCAACCTGATGGGAGACAGAGACAACAGGTTACAAACCCTCACCCCCAACCTGATGGGAGACAACAGAGACAACAGGTTACAAACCCTCACCCCAACCTGATGGGAGACAACAGAGACAACAGGTTACAAACCCTCACCAACAACCTGATAGGAGGGAGCAACAGAGACAACAGGTTACAAACCCCTCACCCCAACCTGATGGGAGACAACAGAGACAATATGTTACAAACCCCTCACCCCAACCTGAGGGAGACAACAGAGACAACAGGTTACAAACCCTCACCCCAACCTGATGGGAGACAACAGAGACAACAGGTTACAAAACCCTCACCCCCAACCTGATGGGAGACAACAGAGACAACAGGTTACAAACCCTCACCCCAACCTGATGGGAGACAACAGAGACAACAGGTTACAAACCCTCACCCCAACCTGATGGGAGACAACAGAGACAACAGGTTACAAACCCTCACCCCAACCTGATGGGAGACAGCAGAGACAACAGGTTACAAACCCTCACCACAACCTGATGGGAGACAACAGAGACAACAGGTTACAAACCCTCACCCCAACCTGATGGGAGACAACAGAGACAATAGGTTACAAACCCTCACCCCAACCTGAGGGAGACAACAGAGACAACAGGTTACAAACCCCTCACCCCAACCTGATGGGAGACAGAGACAACAGGTTACAAACCCTCACCCCCAACCTGATGGGAGACAGAGACAACAGGTTACAAACCCTCACCCCAACCTGATGGGAGACAACAGAGACAACAGGTTACAAACCCTCACCACAACCTGATGGGAGACAACAGAGACAACAGGTTACAAACCCTCACCCCAACCTGATGGGAGACAGAGACAACAGGTTACAAACCCTCACCCCAACCTGATGGGAGACAGAGACAACAGGTTACAAACCCTCACCCCAACCTGATGGGAGACAACAGAGACAACAGGTTACAAACCCTCACCCCAACCTGATGGGAGACAGAGACAACAGGTTACAAAGCCTCACCCCAACCTGATGGGAGACAGAGACAACAGGTTACAAACCCCTCACCCCAACCTGATGGGAGACAGAGACAATATGTTACAAACCCCTCACCCCAACCTGATGGGAGACAGAGACAATATGTTACAAACCCTCACCCCAACCTGATGGGAGACAGAGACAACAGGTTACAAACCCTCACCCCAACCTGATGGGAGACAGAGACAATATGTTACAAACCCTCACCCCAACCTGAGGGAGACAGAGACAATATGTTACAAACCCTCACCCCAACCTGAGGGAGACAACAGAGACAATAGGTTACAAACCCCTCACCCCAACCTGATGGGAGACAACAGAGACAACAGGTTACAAACCCTCACCCCAACCTGATGGGAGACAACAGAGACAATATGTTACAAACCCCTAACCCCAACCTGAGGGAGACAACAGAGACAACAGGTTACAAACCCTCACCCCAACCTGATGGGAGACAACAGAGACAACAGGTTACAAACCCTCACCACAACCTGATGGGAGACAGAGACAACGGGTTACAAACCCTCACCCCAACCTGATGGGAGACAACAGAGACAACAGGTTACAAACCCTCACCCCAACCTGATGGGAGACAACAGAGACAACAGGTTACAAACCCTCACCCCCAACCTGATGGGAGACAACAGAGACAACAGGTTACAAACCCTCACCCCCAACCTGATGGGAGACAACAGAGACAACAGGTTACAAACCCTCACCACAACCTGATGGGAGACAACAGAGACAACAGGTTACAAACCCTCACCCCCAACCTGATGGGAGACAACAGAGACAATAGGTTACAAACCCTCACCCCAACCTGAGGGAGACAACAGAGACAACAGGTTACAAACCCCTCACCCCAACCTGATGGGAGACAGAGACAACAGGTTACAAACCCTCACCCCAACCTGATGGGAGACAGAGACAACAGGTTACAAACCCTCACCCCAACCTGATGGGAGACAACAGAGACAACAGGTTACAAACCCTCACCACAACCTGATGGGAGACAACAGAGACAACAGGTTACAAACCCTCACCCCAACCTGATGGGAGACAGAGACAACAGGTTACAAACCCTCACCCCAACCTGATGGGAGACAGAGACAACAGGTTACAAACCCTCACCCCAACCTGATGGGAGACAACAGAGACAACAGGTTACAAACCCTCACCCCAACCTGATGGGAGACAGAGACAACAGGTTACAAAGCCTCACCCCAACCTGATGGGAGACAGAGACAACAGGTTACAAACCCTCACCCCAACCTGATGGGGAGACAGAGACAATATGTTACAAACCCTCACCCCAACCTGATGGGAGACAGAGACAACAGGTTACAAACCCTCACCCCCAACCTGATGGGAGACAGAGACAATATGTTACAAACCCCTCACCCCCAACCTGAGGAGACAGGGACAATATGTTACAAACCCTCACCCCAACCTGAGGGAGACAACAGAGACAATAGGTTACAAACCCCTCACCCCAACCTGATGGGAGACAACAGAGACAACAGGTTACAAACCCTCACCCCAACCTGATGGGAGACAACAGAGACAATATGTTACAAACCCCTAACCCCAACCTGAGGGAGACAACAGAGACAACAGGTTACAAACCCTCACCCCAACCTGATGGGAGACAACAGAGACAACAGGTTACAAACCCCTCACCCCAACCTGATGGGAGACAACAGAGACAATATGTTACAAACCCTCACCCCAACCTGATGGGAGACAACAGAGACAACAGGTTACAAACCCCTCACCCCAACCTGATGGGAGACAACAGAGACAACAGGTTACAAACCCCTCACCCCAACCTGATGGGAGACAACAGAGACAACAGGTTACAAACCCTCACCACAACCTGATGGGAGACAACAGAGACAACAGGTTACAAACCCTCACCCCAACCTGATGGGAGAAAACAGAGACAACAGGTTACAAACCCTCACCCCAACCTGATGGGAGACAGAGACAACAGGTTACAAACCCTCACCCCAACCTGATGGGAGACAGAGACAACAGGTTACAAACCCTCACCCCAACCTGATGGGAGACAACAGAGACAACAGGTTACAAACCCTCACCCCAACCTGATGGGAGACAGAGACAACAGGTTACAAACCCTCACCCCAACCTGATGGGAGACAGAGACAACAGGTTACAAACCCTCACCCCAACCTGATGGGAGACAGAGACAATATGTTACAAACCCCTCACCCCAACCTGAGGGAGACAGAGACAATATGTTACAAACCCTCACCCCAACCTGAGGGAGACAACAGAGACAATAGGTTACAAACCCCTCACCCCAACCTGATGGGGAGACAACAGAGACAACAGGTTACAAACCCTCACCCCAACCTGATGGGAGACAACAGAGACAATATGTTACAAACCCTCACCCCAACCTGATGGGAGACAGAGACAATATGTTACAAACCCTCACCCCAACCTGATGGGAGACAACAGAGACAATATGTTACAAACCCCTCACCCCAACCTGAGGGAGACAACAGAGACAATAGGTTACAAACCCTCACCCCAACCTGATGGGAGACAACGGCGACAACAGGTTACAAACCCTCACCCCAACCTGATGGGAGACAACAGAGACAATATGTTACAAACCCTCACCCCAACCTGATGGGAGACAGAGACAATATGTTACAAACCCCTCACCCCAACCTGAGGGAGACAACAGAGACAATAGGTTACAAACCCTCACCCCAACCTGATGGGAGACAACAGAGACAATATGTTACAAACCCTCACCCCAACCTGATGGGAGACAGAGACAATATGTTACAAACCCCTCACCCCAACCTGATGGGAGACAGAGACAATATGTTACAAACCCCTCACCCCAACCTGATGGGAGACAGAGACAATATGTTACAAACCCCTCACCCCAACCTGAGGGAGACAGAGACAATATGTTACAAACCCCTCACCCCAACCTGATGGGAGACAGAGACAATATGTTACAAACCCCTCACCCCAACCTGATGGAGACAACAGAGACAATATGTTACAAACCCCTCACCCCAACCTGATGGGAGACAACAGAGACAACAGGTTACAAACCCTCACCCCAACCTGATGGGAGACAACAGAGACAACAGGTTACAAACCCCTCGCCCCAACCTGATGGGAGACAACAGAGACAACAGGTTACAAACCCCTCACCCCAACCTGATGGGAGACAACAGAGACAACAGGTTACAAACCCCTCACCCCAACCTGATGGGAGACAACAGAGACAACAGGTTACAAACCCTCACCCCAACCTGATGGGAGACAACAGAGACAACAGGTTACAAACCCTCACCACAACCTGATGGGAGACAACAGAGACAACAGGTTACAAACTCTCACCCCAACCTGATGGGAGACAACAGAGACAACAGGTTACAAACCCTCACCACAACCTGATGGGAGACAACAGAGACAACAGGTTACAAACCCTCACCCCAACCTGATGGGAGACAACAGAGACAATAGGTTACAAACCCTCACCCCAACCTGAGGGAGACAACAGAGACAACAGGTTACAAACCCCTCACCCCAACCTGATGGGAGACAGAGACAACAGGTTACAAACCCTCACCCCAACCTGATGGGAGACAGAGACAACAGGTTACAAACCCTCACCCCAACCTGATGGGAGACAACAGAGACAACAGGTTACAAACCCTCACCACAACCTGATGGGAGACAGAGACAACAGGTTACAAACCCTCACCCCAACCTGATGGGAGACAACAGAGACAACAGGTTACAAACCCTCACCCCAACCTGATGGGAGACAACAGAGACAACAGGTTACAAACCCTCACCCCAACCTGATGGGAGACAACAGAGACAACAGGTTACAAACCCTCACCCCCAACCTGATGGGGAGACAACAGAGACAACAGGTTACAAACCCTCACCCCAACCTGATGGGAGACAACAGAGACAACAGGTTACAAACCCTCACCCCAACCTGATGGGAGACAACAGAGACAACAGGTTACAAACCCTCACCCCCAACCTGATGGGAGACAACAGAGACAACAGGTTACAAACCCTCACCCCCAACCTGATGGGAGACAACAGAGACAACAGGTTACAAACCCTCACCCCAACCTGATGGGAGACAACAGAGACAATATGTTACAAACCCTCACCACAACCTGAGGGAGACAACAGAGACAATATGTTACAAACCCTCACCACAACCTGAGGGAGACAACAGAGACAACAGGTTACAAACCCCTCACCCCAACCTGATGGGAGACAACAGAGACAACAGGTTACAAACCCTCACCCCAACCTGATGGGGAGACAACAGAGACAACAGGTTACAAACCCTCACCACAACCTGATGGGAGACAACAGAGACAACAGGTTACAAACTCTCACCCCAACCTGATGGGAGACAACAGAGACAACAGGTTACAAACCCTCACCACAACCTGATGGGAGATAACAGAGACAACAGGTTACAAACCCTCACCCCAACCTGATGGGAGACAACAGAGACAATAGGTTACAAACCCTCACCCCCAACCTGAGGGAGACAACAGAGACAACAGGTTACAAACCCCTCACCACAACCTGATGGGAGACAGAGACAACAGGTTACAAACCCTCACCCCAACCTGATGGGAGACAGAGACAACAGGTTACAAACCCTCACCCCAACCTGATGGGAGACAACAGAGACAACAGGTTACAAACCCTCACCACAACCTGATGGGAGACAGAGACAACAGGTTACAAACCCTCACCCCAACCTGATGGGAGACAACAGAGACAACAGGTTACAAACCCTCACCCCAACCTGATGGGAGACAACAGAGACAACAGGTTACAAACCCTCACCCCAACCTGATGGGAGACAGAGACAACAGGTTACAAACCCTCACCCCAACCTGATGGGAGACAACAGAGACAACAGGTTACAAACCCTCACCCCAACCTGATGGGAGACAACAGAGACAACAGGTTACAAACCCTCACCACAACCTGATGGGAGACAACAGAGACAACAGGTTACAAACCCTCACCCCAACCTGATGGGAGACAACAGAGACAATATGTTACAAACCCCTCACCCCAACCTGAGGGAGACAACAGAGACAACAGGTTACAAACCCCTCACCCCAACCTGATGGGAGACAACAGAGACAACAGGTTACAAAACCCTCACCCCAACCTGATGGGAGACAACGGAGACAATATGTTACAAACCCCTCACCCCAACCTGATGGGAGACAACGGAGACAATATGTTACAAACCCCTCACCCCAACCTGATGGGAGACAACAGAGACAACAGGTTACAAACCCCTCACCCCAACCTGAGGGAGACAACAGAGACAATAGGTTACAAACCCTCACCCCAACCTGAGGGAGACAACAGAGACAACAGGTTACAAACCCCTCACCCCAACCTGAGGGAGACAACAGAGACAATAGGTTAAAAACCCCTCACCCCAACCTGAGGGAGACAACAGAGACAATAGGTTACAAACCCCTCACCCCAACCTGAGGGAGACAACAGAGACAATAGGTTACAAACCCCTCACCCCAACCTGAGGGAGACAACAGAGACAACAGGTTACAAACCCCTCACCCCAACCTGATGGGAGACAGAGACAACAGGTTACAAACCCTCACCCCAACCTGATGGGAGACAACAGAGACAACAGGTTACAAACCCTCACCACAACCTGATGGGAGACAGAGACAACAGGTTACAAACCCTCACCCCAACCTGATGGGAGACAACAGAGACAACAGGTTACAAACCCTCACCCCAACCTGATGGGAGACAACAGAGACAACAGGTTACAAACCCTCACCCCAACCTGATGGGAGACAACAGAGACAACAGGTTACAAACCCTCACCCCAACCTGATGGGAGACAACAGAGACAACAGGTTACAAACCCTCACCCCAACCTGATGGGGACAACGAGACAACAGGTTACAAACCCTCACCCCAACCTGATGGGAGACAACAGAGACAACAGGTTACAAACCCTCACCCCAACCTGATGGGAGACAACAGAGACAACAGGTTACAAACCCTCACCCCAACCTGATGGGAGACAACAGAGACAACAGGTTACAAACCCTCACCCCAACCTGATGGGGAGACAACAGAGACAATATGTTACAAACCCTCACCACAACCTGAGGGAGACAACAGAGACAATATGTTACAAACCCTCACCACAACCTGAGGGAGACAACAGAGACAACAGGTTACAAACCCTCACCCCAACCTGAGGGAGACAACAGAGACAATATGTTACAAACCCTCACCCCAACCTGATGGGAGACAACAGAGACAACAGGTTACAAACCCTCACCCCAACCTGCTGGGAGACAACAGAGACAACAGGTTACAAACCCCTCACCCCAACCTGATGGAGACAACAGAGACAACAGGTTACAAACCCCTCACCCCAACCTGATGGGAGACAGAGACAATATGTTACAAACCCCTCACCCCAACCTGATGGGAGACAACAGAGACAACAGGTTACAAACCCTCACCCCAACCTGATGGGAGACAACAGAGACAACAGGTTACAAACCCTCACCCCAACCTGATGGGAGACAGAGACAATATGTTACAAACCCCTCACCCCAACCTGATGGAGACAACAGAGACAATATGTTACAAACCCTCACCCCAACCTGATGGAGACAACAGAGACAACAGGTTACAAACCCTCACCCCAACCTGATGGGAGACAGAGACAATATGTTACAAACCCTCACTCCAACCTGATGGGAGACAACAGAGACAATATGTTACAAACCCTCACCCCAACCTGAGGGAAACAACAGAGACAACAGGTTACAAACCCCTCACCCCAACCTGATGGGAGACAGAGACAATATGTTACAAACCCCTCACCCCAACCTGATGGAGACAACAGAGACAATATGTTATAAACCCTCACCCCAACCTGATGGGAGACAGAGACAATATGTTACAAACCCTCACTCCAACCTGATGGGAGACAACAGAGACAATATGTTACAAACCCCTCACCCCAACCTGATGGGAGACAGAGACAATATGTTACAAACCCCTCACCCCAACCTGATGGGAGACAACAGAGACAACAGGTTACAAACCCTCACCCCAACCTGATGGGAGACAACAGAGACAACAGGTTACAAACCCTCACCCCAACCTGATGGGAGACAGAGACAACAGGTTACAAACCCTCACCCCAACCTGATGGAGACAACAGAGACAACAGGTTACAAACCCTCACCCCAACCTGATGGGAGACAACAGAGACAACAGGTTACAAACCCTCACCCCAACCTGATGGAGACAACAGAGACAGCAGGTTACAAACCCTCACCCCAACCTGATGGGAGACAGAGACAATATGTTACAAACCCTCACCCCAACCTGAGGGAGACAACAGAGACAACAGGTTACAAACCCTCACCCCAACCTGATGGGAGACAACAGAGACAACAGGTTACAAACCCCTCACCCCAACCTGATGGGAGACAACAGAGACAACAGGTTACAAACCCCTCACCCCAACCTGATGGGAGACAACAGAGACAACAGGTTACAAACCCTCACCCCAACCTGATGGAGACAACAGAGACAGCAGGTTACAAACCCCTCACCCCAACCTGATGGGAGACAACAGAGACAATATGTTACAAACCCTCACCCCAACCTGATGGGAGACAGAGACAACAGGTTACAAACCCTCACCCCAACCTGAGGGAGACAACAGAGACAGCAGTTAAAGAAACTGTCCAGTGAAAATCTAACTTTTAATAATTCATATTCAGTTAACTCATACCCAAGTAATGTTGTTGACTCATCCTATACTCATATGTGGCCAAGGCATACATTTGAGAAAGAAAAAAAAAATACTTAAAAAACCCCACCTCAAACTTGTATCTCAAACAGTTTTAAAAATGCTTGCTATTTCCTCATAGAACATGACGTCATGTTGGCTCATTGGCTGAGCTGGCCAATCAGCCGTTAATTGTCATTCATATTTTTAATGACCGGTATACGCCCATGTAACTAACAAGTGTTGAATTTCATGTATGATTCCCCAGCATCTGAATAGTTCCATGCCTGATATTACTGTACCTTCCTTTTGTTGTTGTCAGTGACCTTTTTAATGTCGCACACTTCCATCTCCTTCTGTATTCCCCCTCATAAACGTCCTGCCCCACTTCCTTCTCCTTATGTATTCACCCTCATAAACATCCTGCCCCACTTCCTTCTCCTTCTGTATTCACCCTCATAAACATCCTGCCCCACTTCCTTCTGTATTCCCCCTCATAAACATCCTGCCCCACTTCCTTCTCCTTCTGTATTCCCCCTCATAAACATCCTGCCCCACTTCCTTCTCCTTCTGTATTCACCCTCATAAACATCCTGCCCCACTTCCTTCTCCTTCTGTATTCACCCTCATAAACATCCTACCCCACTTCCTTCTCCTTCTGTATTCACCCTCGAAAACATCCATCCCCACTTCCTTCTCCTTCTGTATTCCCCTCATAAACATCCTGCCCCACTTCCATCTCCTTCTGTATTCCCCCTCATAAACATCCTGCCCCACTTCCTTCTCCTTCTGTATTCACCCTCATAAACATCCTGCCCCACTTCCTTCTATATTCCCCCTCATAAACATCCTGTCCCACTTCCTTCTCCTTCTGTATTCCCCCCCATAAACGTCCTGCCCCACTTCCTTCTCCTTCTGTATTCCCCCTCATAAACGTCCTGCCCCACTTCCTTCTATATTCCCCCTCATAAACATCCTGTCCCACTTCCTTCTCCTTCTATATTCCCCCTCATAAACATCCTGCCCCACTTCCTTCTCCTTCTGTATTCACCCTCATAAACATCCTGCCCCACTTCCTTCTCCTTCTGTATTCACCCTCATAAACATCCTGCCCCACTTCCTTCTCCTTCTGTATTCCCCCTCATAAACATCCTGCCCCACTTCCTTCTCCTTCTGTATTCACCCTCATAAACAGCCTGCTCCACTTCCTTCTCCTTCTGTATTCCCCCTCATAAACATCCTGCCCCACTTCCTTCTCCTTCTGTATTCCCCCTCATAAACATCCTGCCCCACTTCCTTCTCCTTCTGTATTCACCCTCATAAACATCCTACCCCACTTCCTTCTCCTTCTGTATTCACCCTCATAAACATCCTGCCCCACTTCCTTCTCCTTCTGTATTCACCCTCATAAACATCCTGTCCCACTTCCTTCTCCTTCTGTATTCACCCTCATAAACATCCTGCCCCACTTCCTTATCCTTCTATATTCCCCCTCATAAACATCCTGCCCCACTTCCTTCTCCTTCTGTATTCCCCCTCATAAACATCCTACCCCACTTCCTTCTCCTTATGTATTCACCCTCATAAACATCCTGCCCCACTTCCTTCTCCTTCTGTATTCCCCCTCATAAACATCCTGCCCCGCTTCCTTCTCCTTCTGTATTCCCCCTCATAAACATCCTGCCTACTTCCTTCTCCTTCTGTATTCCCCCTCATAAACATCCTGCCCCACTTCCTCTCCTTCTGTATTCACCCGCATAAACGTCCTGCCCCACTTCCTTCTCCTTCTGTATTCACCCTCATAAACATCCTGCCCCACTTCCTTCTATATTCCCCCCTCATAAACATCCTGTCCCACTTCCTTCTCCTTCTGTATTCCCCCTCATAAACGTCCTGCCCCACTTCCTTCTCCTTCTGTATTCCCCCTCATAAACGTCCTGCCCCACTTCCTTCTATATTCCCCCTCATAAACATCCTGTCCCACTTCCTTCTCCTTCTATATTCCCCCTCATAAACATCCTGCCCACTTCCTTCTCCTTCTGTATTCCCCCTCATAAACATCCTGTCCACTTCCTTCTCCTTCTATATTCCCCCTCATAAACATCCTGCCCCACTTCCTTCTCCTTCTGTATTCCCCCTCATAAACATCCTGTCCCACTTCCTTCTCCTTCTGTATTCCCCCTCATAAACATCCTGCCCCACTTCCTTCTATATTCCCCCCTCTAAAACATCCTGTCCACTTCTTCTCCTTCTGTATTCCCCCTCATAAACATCCTGCCCCACTTCCTTCTATATTCCCCCTCATAAACATCCTGTCCCACTTCCTTCTCCTTCTGTATTCCCCCTCATAAACATCCTGCCCCACTTCCTTCTATATTCCCCCTCATAAACATCCTGCCCCACTTCCTTCTATATTCCCCCTCATAAACATCCTGCCCCACTTCCTTCTCCTTCTGTATTCCCCCTCATAAACATCCTGCCCCACTTCCTTCTCCTTCTGTATTCCCCCTCATAAACATCCTGCTCCACTTCCTTCTCCTTCTGTATTCCCCCTCATAAACGTCCTGCCCCACTTCCTTCTCCTTCTGTATTCCCCCTCATAAACGTCCTGCCCCACTTCCTTCTATATTCCCCCTCATAAACATCCTGTCCCACTTCCTTCTCCTTCTATATTCCCCCTCATAAACATCCTGCCCCACTTCCTTCTCCTTCTGTATTCCCCCTCATAAACATCCTGCCCCACTTCCTTCTCCTTCTGTATTCCCCCTCATAAACATCCTGCCCCACTTCCTTCTCCTTCTGTATTCACCCTCATAAACATCCTGTCCCACTTCCTTCTCCTTCTGTATTCCCCCTCATAAACATCCTGCCCCACTTCCTTCTATATTCCCCCTCATAAACATCCTGTCCCACTTCCTTCTCCTTCTGTATTCCCCCTCATAAACATCCTGCCCCACTTCATTCTATATTCCCCCTCATGAAAAATCCTGTCCACTTCCTTCTCCTTCTGTATTCCCCCTCATAAACATCCTGCCCCACTTCCTTCTATATTCCCCCTCATAAACATCCTGCCCCACTTCCTTCTATATTCCCCCTCATAAACATCCTGCCCCACTTCCTTCTCCTTCTGTATTCCCCCTCATAAACATCCTGCCCCACTTCCTTCTCCTTCTATATTTCCCCCTCATAAACATCCTGCTCCACTTCCTTTCTCCTTCTGTATTTCCCCCTCAAACATCCTGTCCACTTCATTCTCCTTCTGTATTCACCCTCATAAACATCCTGCCCCACTCCTTCTCCTTCTGTATTCACCCTCATAAACATCCTGCCCCACTTCCTTCTATATTCCCCCTCATAAACATCCTGCCCCACTTCCTTCTATATTCCCCCTCATAAACATCCTGTCCCACTTCCTTCTCCTTCTGTATTCACCCTCATAAACATCCTGCCCCACTTCCTTCTCCTTCTGTATTCCCCTCATAAACATCCTGCCCCACTTCCTTCTCCTTCTGTATTCCCCTCATAAACATCCTGCCCCACTTCCTTCTCCTTCTGTATTCCCCCTCATAAACATCCTGCCCCACTTCCTTCTCCTTCTGTATTCACCCTCATAAACATCCTGCCCCACTTCCTTCTCCTTCTATATTCCCCCTCATAAACATCCTGCTCCACTTCCTTCTCCTTCTGTATTCCCCCTCATAAACATCCTGCCCCACTTCCTTCTCCTTCTGTATTCACCCGCATAAACGTCCTGCCCCACTTCCTTCTCCTTCTGTATTCACCCTCATAAACATCCTGCCCCACTTCCTTCTATATTCCCCCTCATAAACATCCTGTCCACTTCCTTCTCCTTCTGTATTCCCCCCATAAACGTCCGCCCCACTTCCTTCTCCTTCTGTATTCCCCTCATAAACGATCCTGCCCCACTTCCTTCTATATTCCCCCTCATAAAACATCCTGTCCCACTTCCTTCTCCTTCTATATTCCCCCTCATAAACATCCTGCCCCACTTCCTTCTCCTTCTGTATTCCCCCTCATAAACATCCTGTCCCACTTCCTTCTCCTTCTATATTCCCCCTCATAAACATCCTGCCCCACTTCCTTCTCATTCTGTATTCCCCCTCATAAACATCCTATCCACTTCCTTCTCCTTCTGTATTCCCCCTCATAAACATCCTGCCCCACTTCCTTCTATATTCCCCCTCATAAACATCCTGTCCACTTCATTCTCCTTCTGTATTTCCCCCTCATAAACATCCTGCCCCTACTTCCTTCTATATTCCCCCTCATAAACATCCTGTCCACTTCCTTCTCCTTCTGTATTCCCCCTCATAAACATCCTACCGCCACTTCTTCTATATTCCCCCTCATAAACATCCTCCCACTTCCTTCTATATTCCCCCCTCATAAACATCCTGCCCCACTTCATTACTCCTTCTGTATTCCCCCTCATAAACATCCTGCCCCACTTCATTCTCCTTCTATATTCCCCCTCATAAACATCCTGCTCCACTCTTCTCCTTCTGTATTCCCCTCATAAACATCCTGTCACTTCATTCTCATTCTTGTTCACCCTCATAAACATCCTGCCCCACCTCATTTCCTTCTGTATTCCCCCTCATAAACATCCTGCCCCTGCTTCATTCTCCTTCTGTATTCACCCTCATAAACATCCTCCACTTCACTTCTCCTTCTGTGTTCCCCTCATAAACATCCTGCCCTACTTCATTGCTCCTTCTGTATTCACCCTCACAAACCATCCTGCCCACTTCATTCTCCTTCTGTATTCACCCTCATAAACATCCTGCCCCACTTCCTTCTCCTTCTATATTCCCCCTCATAAACATCCTGCTCCACTTCCTTCTCCTTCTGTATTCCCCCTCATAAACATCCTGTCCCACTTCCTTCTCCTTCTGTATTCCCCCTCATAAACATCCTGCCTCACTTCCTTCTCCTTCTGTATTCCCCCTCATAAACATCCTGCCCCACTTCCTTCTCCTTCTGTATTCACCCTCATAAACATCCTGCCCCACTTCCTTCTCCTTCTATATTTCCCCCTCATAAACATCATGCTCCACTTCATTCTCCTTCTGTATTCCCCCTCATAAAACATCCCGTCCACTTCCTTCTCCTTCTGTATTCCCCCTCATAAAACATCCTGCCCCACTTCCTTCTCCTTCTGTATTCCCCCTCATAAACATCCTGCTCCACTTCCTTCTCCTTCTGTGTTCCCCCCTCATAAATGTCTGCCCCACTTCCTTCTCCTTCTGTACTCCCCCTCATAAACCTCCTGCCCCACTTCCTTCTATATTCCCCCTCATAAACATCCTGTCCCACTTCCTTCTCCTTCTATATTCCCCCTCATAAACATCCTGCCCCACTTCCTTCTCCTTCTGTATTCCCCCTCTGGCAAACATCCTGCCCCACTTCCTTCTCCTTCTGTATTCCCCCTCATAAACATCCTGCCCCACTTCCTTCTCCTTCTGTATTCACCCTCATAAACATCCTGTCCCACTTCCTTCTCCTTCTGTATTCCCCCTCATAAAACATCCTGCCCTACTTCCTTCTATATTCCCCTCATAAACATCTGTCCCACTTCCTTCTCCTTCTGTATTCCCTCATAAACATCCTGCCCCACTTCCTTCTCCTTCTGTATTCCCCCTCATAAAACATCCTGCCCCACTTCCTTCATATTCCCCCTCATAAACATCCTGTCCACTTCCTTCTCATTCTGTATTCACCCTCATAAACATCCCTGACTTCACTTCTATATTCCCCCTCATAAACATCCTGCTTCACTTCCTTCTATATTCCCCCTCATAAACATCCTGCCCACTTCCTTCTCCTTCTGTATTCCCCCTCATAAACATCCTGCCCCTCTTCCTTCTCCTTCTATATTCCCCCTCATAAACATCCTGCTCCACTTCCTTCTCCTTCTGTATTCCCCCTCATAAACATCCTGTCCCACTTCCTTCTCCTTCTGTATTCACCCTCATAAACATCCTGCCCCACTTCCTTCTCCTTCTGTATTCACCCTCATAAACATCCTGCCCCACTTCCTTCTATATTCCCCCTCATAAACATCCTGCCCCACTTCCTTCTATATTCCCCCTCATAAACATCCTGTCACTTCCTTACTCCTTCTGTATTCACCCTCATAAGACATCCTCCCTCACTTCCTTCTCCTTCTGTATTCCCCTCATAAACATCCTGCCCCACTTCCTTCTCCTTCTGTATTCCCCTCATAAATCATACCTGCCTTCCTTCTCCTTCTGTATTCCCCCTCATAAACATCCTGCCCCACTTCATTCTCATTATGTATTCCCCTCATAAACATCCTGCCTCACTTCACTTCTCCTTCTATATTCCCCTCATAAGCATCCTGCTCCACTTCCTTCTCCTTCTGTATTCCCCCTCATAAGCATCCTGTCCCACTTCCTTCTCCTTCTGTATTCCCCCTCATAAACATCCTGCCTCACTTCCTTCTCCTTCTGTATTCCCCCTCATAAAACATCCTGCTCACTTCATTCTCCTTCTGTATTCCCCTTCATAAACATCCTGCCCCACTTCCTTCTCCTTCTGTATTCCCCCTCATAAACATCCTGCCCCACTTCCATCTCCTTCTGTATTCACCCTCATAAACATCCTGCTCCACTTCCTTCTCCTTCTGTATTCCCCCTCTCAAACATCCTGCCCACTTCCTTCTCCTTCTGTATTCCCTTCATAAACGTCCTGCTCACTTCCTTCTCCTTCTGTATTCCCCCTCATAAACATCCTGCCCCACTTCCATCTCCTTCTGTATTCACCGCAAAACGATCCTGCCCACTTCCTTCTCCTTCTGTATTCACCCTCATAAACATCCTGCCCACTTCCTTCTATATTCCCCCTCATAAACATCCTGTCCCACTTCCTTCTCCTTCTGTATTCCCCCCATAAACGTCCTGCCCCACTTCTTCTCGCTTCTGTGTTCCCCCTCATAAACGTCTGCGCCCACTTCCTTCTATATTCCCCCTCACAAACATCCTGTCCCACTTCATTCTCCTTCTATATTCCCCCTCACAAACATCCCTGCCCCACTTCCTTCTCCTTCTGTATTCCCCCTCATAAAACATCCTGTCCCACTTCCTTCTCCTTCTATATTCCCCCTCATAAACATCCCTACCCCACTTCTTCTCCTTCTGTATTCCCCCTCATAAACATCCTGTCCCACTTCCTTCTCCTTCTGTATTCCCCCTCATAAAACATCCTGCCCCACTTCCTTCTATATTCCCCCTCATAAACATCCTGTCCACTTCCTTTCCTTCTGTATTCCCCCTCATAAACATCCTGTCCTACTTCCTTCTATATTCCCCTCATAAACATCCTGTCCCACTTCATTCTCATTCTGTATTCCCCCTCATAAACATCCTGCCCCACTTCCTTCTATATTCCCCTCATAAACATCCTGCCCCACTTTCTATATTCCCCCTCATAAACATCCTGCCCCACTTCATTCTCCTTCTGTATTCCCCTCATAAACATCCTGCCCTACTTCCTTTCTCCTTCTATATTCCCCCTCATAAACATCCTACTCACTTCCTTCTCCTTCTGTATTCCCCCTCATAAACATCCTGTCCACTTCCTTCTCCTTCTGTATTTCACCCTCATGAAGACATCCTGCCCCACTTCCTTCTCCTTCTGTATTCACCCTCATAAAACATCCTGCCCTACTTCCTTCTCCTTCTATGTTCCCCTCATAAACATCATGATCCACTTCACTTCTCCTTCTGTGTTCCCCCTCATAAACATCCTGTCCCACTTCATTCTCCTTCTGTATTCCCCCTCATAAACATCCTGCCTCACTTCCTTCTCCTTCTGTATTCCCCTCATAAACATCCTGGCCCCCACTTCCTTCTCCTTCTGTATTCACCCTCATAAACATCCCGCCCCACTTCCTTCTCCTTCTATATTCCCCTCATAAACATCCTGCTCCACTTCATTCTCCTTCTGTATTCCCCCTCATAAACATCCTGTCCACTTCCTTCTCCTTCTGTATTCCCCCTCATAAACATCCTGCCCCACTTCCTTCTCCTTCTGTATTCCCCCTCATAAACATCCTGCTCACTTCCTTCTCCTTCTGTATTCCCCCTCATAAACGTCCTGCCCACTTTCTTCTCCTTCTGTATTCCCCCTCATAAACGTCCTGCCCCTACTTCCTTCTATATTCCCCTCATAAACATCCTGTCCACTTCCTTCTCCTTCTATATTCCCCCTCATAAACATCCTCCCCTTCATTCTCCTTCTGTATTCCCCCTCATAGACATCCTGCCCCACTTCATTCTCCTTCTGATTCCCCCTCTTAAACATCCTGCCACTTCCTTCTCCTTCTGTGTTCACCCTCATGAAACATCCTCTTCCATTATCACTTCTGTATTCCCCCTCACAAACATCCTGCTCCCGCTTCCTTCTATATTCCCCCTCATAAACATCCTGTCCCACTTCCTTCTCCTTCTGTATTCCCCCTCATAAACATCCTGCCCCACTTCCTTCTCCTTCTGTATTCCCCTCATAAACATCCTGCCCCCACTTCCTTCTATGTTCCCCTCATAAACATCCTGTCCACTTCATTACTCCTTACTGATTCCCCCTCATAAACATCCTCTCCACTTCATTCTATGTTTCCCCCTCATAGCACATCTCCATCCTTATCTATGTTCCCCCTCATAAACATCATCCCTACTTCCTTCTCCTTCTGTGTTCCCCCTCATGAAACATCCTGCCCCTCTTCCATTCTCCTTCTATGTTCCCCCTCATAAGGCATCCTGCTCCACTTCATTCTCCTTCTGTGTTCCCCCTCATAAACATCCCATCCACTTCACTTCTCCTTCTGTATTTCACCCTCATAAATCATCCCTGCTCCCACTTCACTTCTCATTTCTGTATTCACCCTCATAGACATCCTGCCCCACTTCCTTCTATATTCCCCCTCATACATCACCCTACTTCGCTTCTATATTCCCCCTCATAAAACATCACTGTCCACATCCCTTTCTCCTTCATGTGCCATTCACCCTCATGAAACATCATCCCCACTTCCATTCTCATTATATTGTTCCCTCCATGGAGCACATCCTGCCTTTACTTCCCTTCTCCTTCTGTATTCCCCTCATCAAACATCCTGCCCACTTCATTCTCTCTGTATTCCCTCCTCATAAACATCCTGCCCCACTTCCCATTCTCCTTCTGTATTCACCCTCATAAACATCCTGCCCCACTTCCTGCTCCTTCTGTATTCCCCCTCATAAACATCCTGCCCCACTTCCTTCTCCTTCTGTATTCCCCCTCATAAACATCCTGCCACTTCCTTCTCCTTCTGTATTCCCCCTCATAAACATCCTGTCCCACTTCCTTCTCCTTCTGTATTCCCCCTCATAGAATCCTGCCCCACTTCCTTCTCCTTCTGTATTCCCCCTCATAAACGTCCTACCCCACTTCCTTCTATATTCCCCCTCATAAACATCCTGTCCCACTTCATTCTCCTTCTATATTCCCCCTCATAAACATCCTGCCCACTTCCTTCTCCTTCTGTATTCCCCCTCATAAACATCCTGCTTGCTTCCCCTTCTCCTTCTGTGTTCCCCCTCATAAACATCCTGCACCACTTCCTTTCTCCTTCTGTGTTCACCCTCATAAACGTCCTGTCCCACTTCATTCTCTTCTGTATTCCCCCTCATAGACATCCTGCCTCGCTTCCATCTATATTCCCCCTCATAAACATCCTGTCACTTCCTTCTCCTTCTGTGTTCCCCCTCATAAACATCCCGCCCCACTTCCTTCTCCTTCGCATTCCCCCCTCATAAACATCCTGCCCCACTTCCTTCTATATTTCCCCCCTCATAAACATCCTGTCCCACTTCATTACTCCTTCTGTATTCCCCTCATAGAACATATACCCCACTTCTTTATATTCCCCCTCATAAAGCATCCTGCTTCCCACTTCCTTCTATATTCCCCCTCATAAACATCACCCACCCCACTTCCTTCTCCTTCTTATTTCCCCCTCTAGCATCTGCCCTCTCATTCTCCTTCTATGTTCCCCTCATAACATCCTGCTCCACTTCCTTCTCCTTCTGTGTTCCCCCTCATAAACATCCGCCACTTCATTCTCCTTCTGTGTTCACCTCATACAAACATCATGCCCCACTTCATTCTCACGTATTCACCCTCATAACATCCTGCCCCACTTCCTTCTATATTCCCCCTCATAAACATCCTACCCTCACTTCCTTCTATATTCCCCCTCATAAACATCCCCTGAATCCGCTTCCGCCTCTCCTTCTGTATTCACCCTCATAAAACATCTCTCTTCTTCATTCTCCTTCTGTATTCCCCTCATAAACATCCTGCCCCACTTCATTCTCCTTGTGATTCCCCTCATAAACATCCTGCTCCCACTTCCTGCTCATTCTGTATTCCCCTCATAAACGTCGCCGCTCGCTTCACTTATCCTTCTGTGTTCACCCTCATCAAACATCCTGCCCACTTCCTATCTCCTTCTATATTCCCCCTCATAGAGCCATCATTGTCCACTTCGCTTCTCCTTCTGTATTCCCCCTCCTAACATCTTCCGCTTCACTTCTCCTTCTTGTATTCCCATAACGTCCTGCCCACTTCCTTCTCCTTCTGTGTTCCCCCTCATAACATCCTGCCCACTTCCTTCTGCCATTCTGTATCCCCTTCATAACATCCTGCCCCTTACTTCTCCTTCTGTGTTCCCCTCATAGACATCCTGCCCCACTTCATCTCCTTCTGTATCACCCTCATAACATCTGCTAGCTCCTTCTCTTCTGTGTTTCCCCTCATAGACATCCTGCCCCACTTCCTTCTCCTTCTGTTTCCTTCATAACGATCCTGCCCCACTTCCTTCTCCTTCTGTATTCCCCCCTCATAAACATCATCTGCCCCATTCCGTCTCCTTCTGTGATATCCATCAAACGACCTGCCCACTTCATTACTTCTTCTGTATTCACCCTCATAAACATCCTGCCCCACTTCCTTCTATATTCCCCCTCGCAAACATCCGTCCCCTTCCATTCCTCCTTCTGTATTCCCCCATAAGCGCTGCCCCACTTCCTTCTCCTTCTGTATTCCCCTCATAAGGTCTGCCACTTCTTCTATATTCCCCTCATAAGCATCCTGTCCCACTTCCCATTCTCCTTCTATGTTCCCCCTCATAAACATCACTGCCCCACTTCCTTCTCCTTCTGTATTCCCCTCATAAACATCCTGTCCACTTATTCTCCTTCTATATTCCCCTCATAAACATCCTCTGCCCCACTTCCTTCTCCTTCTGTATTCCCCCTCATAATCATCCTTCCACTTCCATTCCTTCTGTATTCCCCCTCATAAACGTCCTAGCCCCACTTCCTTCTATATTCCCCCTCCATGAAACATCCTGTTCCACTTCCTTCTCCTTCTGTATTCCCCCTCATAAACATCTGCCACTTCCTTCTATATTCCCCTCTAAACATCCTCCCCTCCTTCTCCTTCTTATTCCCCTCATAAACGTCACTGCTCCACTTCTTCTATATTCCCCCTCATAAAACATCCTGCCCCCACACTTCATTCTATATTTCCCCCTCATAAACATCACTTACTCATTCCCTCTTCTTCTTATTCCCCCTCTAAACATCTGCTCCCACTTCCTTGTCCTTCTATGTTCCCCTCATAAACGTCCTAGTCCACTTCCCCCTTCTCCCTGTATTTCACCCTCATAGACATCCTGTCCTTACTATCATTCTTGTTCGCCTCCCGCAACATCGCACACTTGCTTCTCATTACACCTGTCTCCCTCATAAATCCTCCCTTCGCTTCCACTACTCCTTCTGTATTCGCCTCATAGCATCCCCTTACTCATTTCTTATTCATTTCACCCTCATAACAATCTGCCCCACTTCATTATCCTTCTGTATTCACCCTCATCAAACATCCTGCGTACCATCGTCTTCTTTCTTGATTCCCTCCCTCTTAAACATCCCACTACGCGCCTTCGTAATTCCCCCTCATAACGTCATGTCCCTTCCGCCTATCTTCTGTGATTCCCCCCTCATAAACATCCTGCACTCATTTCTTCTGTACGTTCCCCCTCATAGGCAATCATAGCATAAACCTCCCATTGCTCATTCTGTGTTCCTCCTCTCACAAGCATCCTCTTCGCCCCTGTCCTCGTAACGATTCAGCCCTCATAGACATCCTGCTCCACTTCATTTTCTCCTTCTATGTTCCCCCTCGTAAACATCCTGTCATTCCTTCTCTTTTCTGTATTCCCCCTCATAAACATCCTGTCCCACTTCAGCTCTCCTTCTGTATTCCCCCTCCTTAACATCCTGCTCCACTTTGCTTCTCCTTCTGTATTCACCCCTCATAAACGTCCTGCTCCCACTTCATTCTCCTTCTGAATTCCCCCTCATAACGTCTGCCCCACTTCCTTCTCCTTCTTATTCCCCCTCATAATCACTGCACTTCACTTCTCCTTCTATATTCCCCCCTCATAAAACATCCTTACTTCCCTTCTGTATTCCCCCCTCACAAACATCCTGCCCCACTTCCTTCTCCTTCTGTATTCCCCCTCATAAACATCCTGCCCACTTCCTTTCCTTCTGTATTCACCCTCAAAACATCCTGTCCCACTTCCTTCTCCTTCTGTATTCCCCCTCATAAACATCCTGCCCCACTTCCTTCTATATTTCCCCTCATAAACATCCTGTCCCACTTCCTTCTCCTTCTGTATTTCCCCTCATAAACATCCTGACCCCCCCCTTCTCCTTCTGTATTCCCCTCATAAAACATCCTGCCCACTTCTTCTATATTCCCCCTCATAAACATCCTGTCCCACTTCCATCTCCTTCTGTATTCCCCCTCATAAACATCCTGCCCCACTTCCTTCTATATTCCCCCTCATAAACATCCTGCCCCACTTCCTTCTATATTCCCCCTCATAAACATCCTGCCCCACTTCCTTCTCCTTCTGTATTCCCCCTCATAAACATCCTGCCCCTCTTCCTTCTCCTTCTATATTCCCCCTCATAAACATCCTGCTCCACTTCCTTCTCCTTCTGTATTCCCCCTCATAAACATCCTGTCCCACTTCCTCTCCTTCTGTATTCCCCTCATAAACATCCTGCCCCACTTCCTTCTCCTTCTGTTTACCCTCATAAACATCCTCCCCCACTTCTTCTATATTCCCCCTCATAAACACTCCTGCCCCACTTCCTTCTATATTCCTCATAAACATCCTGTCCACTTCCTTCTCCTTCTGTATTCACCCTCATAAACATCTCTTCCTTCTCCTTCTGTGTTCCCTCATAAACATCCTGCCCCACTTCCTTCTCCTTCTTATATTCCCTCATAAACATCCTGCCCCACTTCCTTCTCCTTCTGTATTCCCCCTCAGAAACATCCTGCCCCACTTCCTTCTCCTTCTGTATTCCCTCATAGGCATCCTGCCCACTTCCTTCTCCTTCTATATTCCCCTCATAAAACATCCTGCTCCACTTCCTTCTCCTTCTGTGTTCCCCATCATAAGCATCCTGTCCACTTCCTTCTCCTTCTGTATTCCCCCTCATAAACAATCCTGCCTCACTTCCTTCTCCTTCTTATTCCCCCTCATAAAACATCCTGCCCCCATTCTCCTTCTGTATTCCCCTTCATAAACATCCTGCCCACTTCCTTCTCCTTCTGTATTCCCCCTCATAAACATCCTGCCCCACTTCCATCTCCTTCTTATTCACCCTCATAAACATCTGCCCACTTCCTTCTCCTTCTGTATTCCCTCATAAACATCCTGCCCACTTCCTTCTCTTCTGATTCCCCTTCATAAACAATCCTGCCCACTTCCTTCTCCTCTGTATTCCCCCTCATAAACATCCTGCCCCATCCATCTCCTTCTGTATTCCCCCTCATAAACATCCTGCCCCACTTCCTTCTCCTTCTGTATTCCCCCTCATCAAACATCCTGCTCACTTCCATCTCCTTCTGTATTCCCCCTCATAAAACATCCTGCCCCACTTCCTTCTCCTTCTGTATTCCCCTCATAAACATCCTGTCCACTTCCTTCTGTATTCCCCCTCAAACATCTGTCCACTTCCTTCTCCTTCTGTATTTCCCCCTCATGAAACATCTGCCCCATTCCTTCTCCTTCTATATTCCCCCTCATAAACATCCTGCTCCACTTCCTTCTCCTTCTATATTCCCTCATAAACATCCTGCCCACTTCCTTCTCCTTCTATATTCCCCCTCACAAACATCCTGCCCCACTTTTCCTTCTGTATTCCCCCTCATAAACATCCTGTCCCACTTCCTTCTCCTTCTGTATTCCCCCTCATAAAAATCCTGCCTCACTTCCTTCTCCTTCTGTATTCCCCCTCATAAACATCCTGCCCCACTTCCTTCTCCTTCTTGTATTCCCCCTCACAAACATCCTGCCACTTCACTTCTCCTTCTGTATTCCCCCTCATAAACATCCTGCCCACTTCCATCTCCTTCTGTATTCCCCCTCAAACATCCTGCCCCACTTCCTTCTCCTTCTGTATTCCCCCTCATAAACATCCTGCTCCACTTCCATCTCCTTCTGTATTCCCCCTCATAAACATCCTGCCTCACTTCCTTCTCCTTCTGTATTCCCCCTCATAAACATCCTGTCCACTTCCTTCTGTATTCCCCCTCATAAACATCCTGTCCCACTTCCTTCTGTATTCACCCTCATAAACATCCTGTCCACTTCCTTCTGTATTCCCCCCTCATAAACATCCTGCCCCACTTCCTGCTCCTTCTGTATTCCCCCTCATAAACATCCTGTCCCACTTCCTTCTCATTCTCTATTCACCCTCATAAATCCTGCTCCACTTCTCTTCTCCTTCTGTATTCCCCCTCATAAACATCCTGCCCCACTTCCTTCTCCTTCTGTATTCACCCTCATAAACATCCTGCCCCACTTCCCTTCTCCTTCTGTATTCCCCCTCATAAACATCCTGCCCCACTTCCTTCTCCTTCCGTATTCCCCTCATAAACATCCTGCCCCACTTCCTTCTCCTTCTGTTTCCCCCTCATGAAACATCCTGCCCCACTTCCTTCTCCTTCTGTATTCCCCTCATAAACATCCTGCCCCACTTCCTTCTCCTTCTGTATTCACCCTCATAAACATCCTTCCCCACTTCCTTCTCCTTCTGTATTCACCCTCATAAACATCCTGCCCCACTTCCTTCTCCTTCTGTACCCCCCTCATAAACATCATGTCCACTTCCTTCTCCTTCTGTATTCACCCTCATAAACATCCTGCCACTTCCTTCTCCTTCTGTATTCACCCTCATAAACATCCTTCCCCACTTCCTTCTCCTTCTGTATTCACCCTCATAAACATCCTGCCCAACTTCCTTCTCCTTCTGTATTCACCCTCATAAACATCCTGTCCCACTTCCTTCTCCTTCTGTATTCACCCTCATAAACATCCTGTCCCACTTCCTTCTCCTTCTGTATTCACCCTCATAAACATCCTGCCCCACTTCCTTCTCCTTCTGTATTCCCCCTCATAAACATCCTGTCCCACTTCCTTCTCCTTCTGTATTCCCCCTCATAAACATCCTGTCCCACTTCCTTCTCCTTCTGTATTCCCCCTCATAAACAACCTGCCCCACTTCCTTCTCCTTCTGTATTCCCCCTCATAAACATCCTGTCCCACTTCCTTCTCCTTCTGTATTCCCCCTCATAAACATCCTGTCCCACTTCCTTCTCCTTCTGTATTCACCCTCATAAACATCCTGTCCCACTTCCTTCTCCTTCTGTATTCCCCCTCATAAACATCCTGCCCCACTTCCTTCTCCTTCTGTATTCCCCCTCATAAACATCCTGTCCCACTTCCTTCTCCTTCTGTATTCACCCTCATAAACATCCTGTCCCACTTCCTTCTCCTTCTGTATTCCCCCTCATAAACCTCCTGTCCCACTTCCTTCTCCTTCTGTATTCACCCTCATAAACATCCTGCCCCACTTCCTTCTCCTTCTGTATTCCCCCTCATAAACATCCTGCCCCACTTCCATCTCCTTCTGTATTCCCCCTCATAAACATCCTGCCCCACTTCCTTCTCCTTCTGTATTCCCCCTCATAAACATCCTGCTCCACTTCCATCTCCTTCTGTATTCCCCCTCATAAACATCCTGCCCCACTTCCTTCTCCTTCTGTATTCCCCCTCATAAACATCCTGTCCCACTTCCTTCTGTATTCCCCCTCATAAACATCCTGTCCCACTTCCTTCTGTATTCACCCTCATAAACATCCTGTCCCACTTCCTTCTGTATTCCCCCTCATAAACATCCTGCCCCACTTCCTTCTCCTTCTGTATTCCCCCTCATAAACATCCTGTCCCACTTCCTTCTCCTTCTGTATTCACCCTCATAAACATCCTGCCCCACTTCCTTCTCCTTCTGTATTCCCCTCATAAACATCCTGCCCCACTTCCTTCTCCTTCTGTATTCACCCTCATAAACATCCTAACCCACTTCCTTCTCCTTCTGTATTCCCCCTCATAAACATCCTGCCCCACTTCCTTCTCCTTCTGTATTCACCCTCATAAACATCCTGCCCCACTTCCTTCTCCTTCTGTATTCCCCCTCATAAACATCCTGCCCCACTTCCTTCTCCTTCTGTATTCCCCCTCATAAACATCCTGCCCCACTTCCTTCTCCTTCTGTATTCACCCTCATAAACATCCTTCCCCACTTCCTTCTCCTTCTGTATTCACCCTCATAAACATCCTGCCCCCACTTCCTTCTCCTTCTGTACACCCCCCTCATAAACATCCTGTCCCACTTCCTTCTCCTTCTGTATTCACCCTCATAAACATCCTGCCCCACTTCCTTCTCCTTCTGTATTCACCCTCATAAACATCCTTCCCCACTTCCTTCTCCTTCTGTATTCACCCTCATAAACATCCTGCCCCACTTCCTTCTCCTTCTGTATTCACCCTCATAAACATCCTGTCCCACTTCCTTCTCCTTCTGTATTCACCCTCCATAAACATCCTGTCCCACTTCCTTCTCCTTCTGTATTCACCCTCATAAACATCCTGCCCCACTTCCTTCTCCTTCTGTATTCCCCCTCATAAACATCCTGTCCCACTTCCTTCTCCTTCTGTATTCCCCCTCATAAACATCCTGTCCCACTTCCTTCTCCTTCTGTATTCCCCCTCATAAACATCCTGCCCCACTTCCTTCTCCTTCTGTTTTCCCCCTCATAAACATCCTGTCCCACTTCCTTCTCCTTCTGTATTCCCCCTCATAAACATCCTGTCCCACTTCCTTCTCCTTCTGTATTCCCCCTCATAAACATCCTGTCCCACTTCCTTCTCCTTCTGTATTCCCCCTCATAAACATCCTGCCCCACTTCCTTCTCCTTCTGTATTCCCCCTCATAAACATCCTGTCCCACTTCCTTCTCCTTCTGTATTCACCCTCATAAACATCCTGTCCCACTTCCTTCTCCTTCTGTATTCCCCCTCATAAACCTCCTGTCCCACTTCCTTCTCCTTCTGTATTCACCCTCATAAACATCCTGCCCCACTTCCTTCTCCTTCTGTTTTCCCCCCCTCTAAACCTCTGTCCCACTTCCTTCTCCTTCTGTTTTCCCCATCATAAACATCCTGCCCCACTTCCTTCCCCTTCTATAGTCCCCCCTCATAAACATCCTGCCCCACTTCCTTCTCCTTCTGTATTCCCCCTCATAAACATCCTGCCCCACTTCCTTCTCCTTCTGTATTCACCCTCATAAACATCCTGTCCCACTTCCTTCCCCTTCTATAGTCCCCCTCATAAACATCCTGTCCCACTTCCTTCTCCTTCTGTATTCCCCTCATAAACATCCTGCCCCACTTCCTTCTCCTTCTTTATTCCCCTCATAAACATCCTGTCCCACTTCCTTCTCCTTCTGTATTCACCCTCATAAACATCCTGCCCCACTTCCTTCTCCTTCTGTATTCACCCTCATAAACATCCTTCCCCACTTCCTTCTCCTTCTGTATTCACCCTCATAACATCCTGCCCCACTTCCTTCTCCTTCTGTACACCCCCTCATAAACATCCTGTCCCACTTCCTTCTCCTTCTGTATTCACCCTCATAAACATCCTGCCCCACTTCCTTCTCCTTCTGTATTCACCCTCATAAACATCCTTCCCCACTTCCTTCTCCTTCTGTATTCACCCTCATAAACATCCTGCCCCACTTCCTTCTCCTTCTGTATTCACCCTCATAAACATCCTGTCCCACTTCCTTCTCCTTCTGTATTCACCCTCATAAACATCCTGTCCCACTTCCTTCTCCTTCTGTATTCACCCTCATAAACATCCTGCCCCACTTCCTTCTCCTTCTGTATTCCCCCTCATAAACATCCTGTCCCACTTCCTTCTCCTTCTGTATTCCCCCTCATAAACATCCTGTCCCACTTCCTTCTCCTTCTGTATTCCCCCTCATAAACATCCTGCCCCACTTCCTTCTCCTTCTGTATTCCCCCTCATAAACATCCTGTCCCACTTCCTTCTCCTTCTGTATTCACCCTCATAAACATCCTGTCCCACTTCCTTCTCCTTCTGTATTCACCCTCATAAACATCCTGTCCACTTCCTTCTCCTTCTGTATTCCCCCTCATAAACATCCTGCCCACTTCCTTCTCCTTCTGTATTCCCCCTCATAAACATCCTGTCCCACTTCCTTCTCCTTCTGTATTCACCCTCATAAACATCCTGTCCCACTTCCTTCTCCTTCTGTATTCCCCCTCATAAACCTCTGTCCACTTCCTTCTCCTTCTGTATTCACCCTCATAAACATCCTGCCCCACTTCCTTCTCCTTCTGTTTTCCCCCTCATAAACCTCCTGTCCCACTTCCTTCTCCTTCTGTTTTCCCCCTCATAAACATCCTGCCCCACTTCCTTCCCTTCTATAGTCCCCCTCATAAACATCCTGCCCCACTTCCTTCTCCTTCTGTATTCCCCCCTCATAAACATCCTGCCCCACTTCCTTCTCCTTCTGTATTCACCCTCATAAACATCCTGTCCCACTTCCTTCCCCTTCTATAGTCCCCCTCATAAACATCCTGTCCCACTTCCTTCTCCTTCTGTATTCCCCTCATAAACATCCTGCCCCACTTCCTTCTCCTTCTTTATTCCCCTCATAAACATCCTGTCCCACTTCCTTCTCCTTCTGTATTCACCCTCATAAACATCCTGCCCCACTTCCTTCTCCTTCTGTATTCACCCTCATAAACATCCTTCCCCACTTCCTTCTCCTTCTGTATTCACCCTCATAAACATCCTGCCCCACTTCCTTCTCCTTCTGTACACCCCCTCATAAACATCCTGTCCCACTTCCTTCTCCTTCTGTATTCACCCTCATAAACATCCTGCCCCACTTCCTTCTCCTTCTGTATTCACCCTCATAAACATCCTTCCCCACTTCCTTCTCCTTCTGTATTCACCCTCATAAACATCCTGCCCCACTTCCTTCTCCTTCTGTATTCACCCTCATAAACATCCTGTCCCACTTCCTTCTCCTTCTGTATTCACCCTCATAAACATCCTGTCCCACTTCCTTCTCCTTCTGTATTCACCCCTCATAAACATCCTGCCCCACTCTTCCTTCTCCTTCTGTATTCCCCCTCATAAACATCCTGTCCCACTTCCTTCTCCTTCTGTATTCCCCCCTCATAAACATCCTGTCCCACTTCCTTCTCCTTCTGTATTCCCCCTCATAAACATCCTGCCCCACTTCCTTCTCCTTCTGTATTCCCCCTCATAAACATCCTGTCCCACTTCCTTCTCCTTCTGTATTCCCCCTCATAAACATCCTGTCCACTTCATTCTCCTTCTGTATTCACCCCTCATAAACATCCTGTCCCACTTCCTTCTCCTTCTGTATTCCCCCTCATAAACATCCTGCCCCACTTCCTTCTCCTTCTGTATTCCCCCTCATAAACATCCTGTCCCACTTCCTTCTCCTTCTGTATTCACCCTCATAAACATCCTGTCCCACTTCCTTCTCCTTCTGTATTCCCCCTCATAAACCTCCTGTCCCACTTCCTTCTCCTTCTGTATTCACCCTCATAAACATCCTGCCCCACTTCCTTCTCCTTCTGTTTTCCCCCTCATAAACCTCCTGTCCCACTTCCTTCTCCTTCTGTTTTCCCCCTCATAAACATCCTGCCCCACTTCCTTCCCCTTCTATAGTCCCCCTCATAAACATCCTGCCCCACTTCCTTCTCCTTCTGTATTCCCCCTCATAAACATCCTGCCCCACTTCCTTCTCCTTCTGTATTCACCCTCATAAACATCCTGTCCCACTTCCTTCCCCTTCTATAGTCCCCCTCATAAACATCCTGTCCCACTTCCTTCTCCTTCTGTATTCCCCTCATAAAACATCCTGCCCCACTTCCTTCTCCTTCTGTATTCCCCTCATAAACATCCTGTCCCACTTCCTTCTCCTTCTGTATTCACCCTCATAAACATCCTGCCCCACTTCCTTCTCCTTCTGTATTCCCCTCATAAACATCCTGCCCCACTTCCTTCCCCTTCTATAGTCCCCCTCATAAACATCCTGTCCCACTTCCTTCTCCTTCTGTATTCCCCTCATAAACATCCTGCCCCACTTCCTTCTCCTTCTGTATTCCCCCTCATAAACATCCTGCCCCACTTCCTTCTGTATTCCCCCTCATAAACATCCTGCCCCACTTCCTTCTCCTTCTGTATTCACCCTCATAAACATCCTGTCCCACTTCCTTCTCCTTCTGTATTCCCCCTCATAAACATCCTGTCCCACTTCCTTCTGTATTCCCCCTCATAAACATCCTGCCCCACTTCCTTCTGTATTCCCCCTCATAAACATCCTGCCCCACTTCCTTCTCCTTCTGTATTCCCCCTCATAAACATCCTGCCCCACTTAACTCTTCCCTGTCTACTGGACCCGTGTGGAAGAGGTAAGTTAATGAAAAATACTCCCATTAAAATAAATCAATCCTATGTGTTAAAACACTGATATTTAGTTCATATGATCACTTACATTATGATGGTCTCCCACCAATATATTTTGTGATGTTTATGAACTGTTGATTTGTGAACGCTGTACATGCTAGCTAGTTACTGTACCTTTGACTGTACCTGTTGTCATTGGGCTAGCATGGCTATTCATGTCCCCTGTTTTTCACTGCTACTTTACAGAGGAGTTGGTGTGTAAGGGCAGCACAACACTTCATTTATGGATGTTGTTAGTCTCTTTTTCAGGTATGTCATGTGTTTTATTTTTTCAAGTTATGTTGATGATATTTACATTTACATTTTTTAGTCATTTATCAGACGCTCTTATCCAGAGTGCATACATTATTTTATTTTTTATTTTTTCATTCTTGCCCCCACGTGGGAATCGAACCCACAACCCTGGCGTTGGAAGCGCCATGCTCTACCAACTGAGCTACACAGGGCCCCATGGTTAGCTATGCTCGTCACTATGGAGTATGTAATGCCTGGCTGTCATTGAGAGAGTTGGCTAGCCTACGGGCTGTACGGTATATTAGCTTAATTTCATATTGAACATTACTATTGTCTTATAGCCTGTCTACTGTAGTCATGGTGAAGAGAGGAGTTACTGTTAGTCTTATAGCCTGTCTACTGTAGTCATGGGGAAGAGAGGAGTTACTGTTAGTCTTATAACCTGTCTACTGTAGTCATGGTGAAGAGAGGAGTTACTGTTAGTCTTATAGCCTGTCTACTGTAGTCATGGGGAAGAGAGGAGTTACTGTTAGTCTTATAACCTGTCTACTGTAGTCATGGTGAAGAGAGGAGTTACTGTTAGTCTTATAGCCTGTCTACTGTAGTCATGGTGAAGAGAGGAGTTACTGTTAGTCTTATAGCCTGTCTACTGTAGTCATGGGGGAAGAGAGGAGTTACTGTTAGTCTTATAGCCTGTCTACTGTAGTCATGGGGGAAGAGAGGAGTTACTGTTAGTCTTATAACCTGTCTACTGTAGTCATGGTGAAGAGAGGAGTTACTGTTAGTCTTATAACCTGTCTACTGTAGTCATGGTGAAGAGAGGAGTTACTGTTAGTCTTATAGCCTGTCCACTGTAGTCATGGTGAAGAGAGGAGTTACTGTTAGTCTTATAACCTGTCTACTGTAGTCATGGGGAAGAGAGGAGTTACTGTTAGTCTTATAACCTGTCTACTGTAGTCATGGGGGAAGAGAGGAGTTACTGTTAGTCTTATAGCCTGTCTACTGTAGTCATGGGGGAAGAGAGGAGTTACTGTTAGTCTTATAGCCTGTCCACTGTAGTCATGGGGGAAGAGAGGAGTTACTGTTAGTCTTATAACCTGTCTACTGTAGTCATGGGGAAGAGAGGAGTTACTGTTAGTCTTATAACCTGTCTACTGTAGTCATGGTGAAGAGAGGAGTTACTGTTAGTCTTATAACCTGTCTACTGTAGTCATGGTGAAGAGAGGAGTTACTGTTAGTCTTATAACCTGTCTACTGTAGTCATGGTGAAGAGAGGAGTTACTGTTAGTCTTATAGCCTGTCTACTGTAGTCATGGTGAAGAGAGGAGTTACTGTTAGTCTTATAACCTGTCTACTGTAGTCATGGTGAAGAGAGGAGTTACTGTTAGTCTTATAACCTGTCTACTGTAGTCATGGTGAAGAGAGGAGTTACTGTTAGTCTTATAGCCTGTCTACTGTAGTCATGGTGAAGAGAGGAGTTACTGTTAGTCTTATAACCTGTCTACTGTAGTCATGGTGAAGAGAGGAGTTACTGTTAGTCTTATAGCCTGTCTACTGTAGTCATGGTGAAGAGAGGAGTTACTGTTAGTCTTATAGCCTGTCTACTGTAGTCATGGTGAAGAGAGGAGTTACTGTTAGTCTTATAACCTGTCTACTGTAGTCATGGTGAAGAGAGGAGTTACTGTTAGTCTTATAACCTGTCTACTGTAGTCATGGTGAATAGAGGAGTTACTGTTAGTCTTATAGCCTGTCTACTGTAGTCATGGTGAAGAGAGGAGTTACTGTTAGTCTTATAGCCTGTCTACTGTAGTCATGGTGAAGAGAGGAGTTACTGTTAGTCTTATAACCTGTCTACTGTAGTCATGGTGAAGAGAGGAGTTACTGTTAGTCTTATAGCCTGTCTACTGTAGTCATGGTGAAGAGAGGAGTTACTGTTAGTCTTATAGCCTGTCTACTGTCGTCATGGTGAAGAGAGGAGTTACTGTTAGTCTTATAACCTGTCTACTGTAGTCATGGGGAAGAGAGGAGTTACTGTTAGTCTTATAACCTGTCTACTGTAGTCATGGTGAAGAGAGGAGTTACTGTTAGTCTTATAACCTGTCTACTGTAGTCATGGTGAAGAGAGGAGTTACTGTTAGTCTTATAGCCTGTCTACTGTAGTCATGGTGAATAGAGGAGTTACTGTTAGTCTTATAACCTGTCTACTGTATTCATGGTGAAGAGAGGAGTTACTGTTAGTCTTATAGCCTGTCTACTGTAGTCATGGTGAAGAGAGGAGTTACTGTTAGTCTTATAGCCTGTCTACTGTAGTCATGGTGAAGAGAGGAGTTACTGTTAGTCTTATAACCTGTCTACTGTAGTCATGGTGAAGAGAGGAGTTACTGTTAGTCTTATAACCTGTCTACTGTAGTCATGGTGAATAGAGGAGTTACTGTTAGTCTTATAACCTGTCTACTGTAGTCATGGTGAAGAGAGGAGTTACTGTTAGTCTTATAGCCTGTCTACTGTAGTCATGGTGAAGAGAGGAGTTACTGTTAGTCTTATAGCCTGTCTACTGTAGTCATGGTGAAGAGAGGAGTTACTGTTAGTCTTATAACCTGTCTACTGTAGTCACGGGGAAGAGAGGAGTTACTGTTAGTCTTATAACCTGTCTACTGTAGTCATGGTGAAGAGAGGAGTTACTGTTAGTCTTATAGCCTGTCTACTGTAGTCATGGTGAAGAGAGGAGTTACTGTTAGTCTTATAACCTGTCTACTGTAGTCATGGTGAAGAGAGGAGTTACTGTTAGTCTTATAGCCTGTCTACTGTAGTCATGGGGAAGAGAGGAGTTACTGTTAGTCTTATAACCTGTCTACTGTAGTCATGGTGAAGAGAGGAGTTACTGTTAGTCTTATAGCCTGTCTACTGTAGTCATGGTGAAGAGAGGAGTTACTGTTAGTCTTATAACCTGTCTACTGTAGTCATGGTGAAGAGAGGAGTTACTGTTAGTCTTATAACCTGTCTACTGTAGTCATGGGGAAGAGAGGAGGTACTGTTAGTCTTATAACCTGTCTACTGTAGTCATGGTGAAGAGAGGAGTTACTGTTAGTCTTATAACCTGTCTACTGTAGTCATGGGGAAGAGAGGAGTTACTGTTAGTCTTATAGCCTGTCTACTGTAGTCATGGGGAAGAGAGGAGTTACTGTTAGTCTTATAGCCTGTCTACTGTAGTCATGGTGAAGAGAGGAGTTACTGTTAGTCGTATAACCTGTCTACTGTAGTCATGGTGAAGAGAGGAGTTACTGTTAGTCTTATAGCCTGTCTACTGTAGTCATGGTGAAGAGAGGAGTTACTGTTAGTCTTATAGCCTGTCTACTGTAGTCATGGGGAAGAGAGGAGTTACTGTTAGTCTTATAGCCTGTCTACTGTAGTCATGGTGAAGAGAGGAGTTACTGTTAGTCTTATAGCCTGTCTACTGTAGTCATGGGGAAGAGAGGAGTTACTGTTAGTCTTATAACCTGTCTACTGTAGTCATGGGGAAGAGAGGAGTTACTGTTAGTCTTATAACCTGTCTACTGTAGTCATGGTGAAGAGAGGAGTTACTGTTAGTCTTATAGCCTGTCTACTGTAGTCATGGTGAAGAGAGGAGTTACTGTTAGTCTTATAACCTGTCTACTGTAGTCATGGGGAAGAGAGGAGTTACTGTTAGTCTTATAGCCTGTCTACTGTAGTCATGGTGAAGAGAGGAGTTACTGTTAGTCTTATAGCCTGTCTACTGTAGTCATGGGGAAGAGAGGAGTTACTGTTAGTCTTATAACCTGTCTACTGTAGTCATGGTGAAGAGAGGAGTTACTGTTAGTCTTATAGCCTGTCCACTGTAGTCATGGTGAAGAGAGGAGTTACTGTTAGTCTTATAACCTGTCTACTGTAGTCATGGTGAAGAGAGGAGTTACTGTTAGTCTTATAGCCTGTCTACTGTAGTCATGGGGAAGAGAGGAGTTACTGTTAGTCTTATAGCCTGTCTACTGTAGTCATGGTGAAGAGAGGAGTTACTGTTAGTCTTATAGCCTGTCTACTGTAGTCATGGGGAAGAGAGGAGTTACTGTTAGTCTTATAGCCTGTCTACTGTAGTCATGGTGAATAGAGGAGTTACTGTTAGTCTTATAGCCTGTCTACTGTAGTCATGGTGAAGAGAGGAGTTACTGTTAGTCTTATAACCTGTCTACTGTAGTCATGGGGAAGAGAGGAGTTACTGTTAGTCTTATAGCCTGTCTACTGTAGTCATGGTGAAGAGAGGAGTTACTGTTAGTCTTATAACCTGTCTACTGTAGTCATGGGGAAGAGAGGAGTTACTGTTAGTCTTATAGCCTGTCTACTGTAGTCATGGGGAAGAGAGGAGTTACTGTTAGTCTTATAGCCTGTCCACTGTAGTCATGGGGAAGAGAGGAGTTACTGTTAGTCTTATAACCTGTCTACTGTAGTCATGGGGAAGAGAGGAGTTACTGTTAGTCTTATAACCTGTCTACTGTAGTCATGGTGAAGAGAGGAGTTACTGTTAGTCTTATAGCCTGTCTACTGTAGTCATGGTGAAGAGAGGAGTTACTGTTAGTCTTATAGCCTGTCTACTGTAGTCATGGTGAAGAGAGGAGTTACTGTTAGTCTTATAACCTGTCTACTGTAGTCATGGTGAATATAGGAGTTACTGTTAGTCTTATAGCCTGTCTACTGTAGTCATGGGGAAGAGAGGAGTTACTGTTAGTCTTATAGCCTGTCTACTGTAGTCATGGTGAAGAGAGGAGTTACTGTTAGTCTTATAGCCTGTCTACTGTAGTCATGGGGAAGAGAGGAGTTACTGTTAGTCTTATAACCTGTCTACTGTAGTCATGGGGAAGAGAGGAGTTACTGTTAGTCTTATAGCCTGTCTACTGTAGTCATGGGGAAGAGAGGAGTTACTGTTAGTCTTATAACCTGTCTACTGTAGTCATGGTGAATAGAGGAGTTACTGTTAGTCTTATAACCTGTCTACTGTAGTCATGGTGAAGAGAGGAGTTACTGTTAGTCTTATAACCTGTCTACTGTAGTCATGGGGAAGAGAGGAGTTACTGTTAGTCTTATAACCTGTCTACTGTAGTCATGGGGAAGAGAGGAGTTACTGTTAGTCTTATAGCCTGTCTACTGTAGTCATGGGGAAGAGAGGAGTTACTGTTAGTCTTATAACCTGTCTACTGTAGTCATGGTGAAGAGAGGAGTTACTGTTAGTCTTATAGCCTGTCTACTGTAGTCATGGTGAAGAGAGGAGTTACTGTTAGTCTTATAACCTGTCTACTGTAGTCATGGGGAAGAGAGGAGTTACTGTTAGTCTTATAACCTGTCTACTGTAGTCATGGTGAAGAGAGGAGTTACTGTTAGTCTTATAGCCTGTCTATTGTAGTCATGGGGAAGAGAGGAGTTACTGTTAGTCTTATAGCCTTTCTACTGTAGTCATGGTGAAGAGAGGAGTTACTGTTAGTCTTATAACCTGTCCACTGTAGTCATGGGGAAGAGAGGAGTTACTGTTAGTCTTATAGCCTGTCTACTGTAGTCATGGTGAATAGAGGAGTTACTGTTAGTCTTATAACCTGTCTACTGTAGTCATGGGGAAGAGAGGAGTTACTGTTAGTCTTATAGCCTGTCTACTGTAGTCATGGGGAAGAGAGGAGTTACTGTTAGTCTTATAGCCTGTCTACTGTAGTCATGGTGAAGAGAGGAGTTACTGTTAGTCTTATAACCTGTCTACTGTAGTCATGGTGAAGAGAGGAGTTACTGTTAGTCTTATAACCTGTCTACTGTAGTCATGGTGAAGAGAGGAGTTACTGTTAGTCTTATAGCCTGTCTACTGTAGTCATGGGGAAGAGAGGAGTTACTGTTAGTCTTATAGCCTGTCTACTGTAGTCATGGTGAAGAGAGGAGTTACTGTTAGTCTTATAACCTGTCTACTGTAGTCATGGGGAAGAGAGGAGTTACTGTTAGTCTTATAACCTGTCTACTGTAGTCATGGTGAAGAGAGGAGTTACTGTTAGTCTTATAGCCTGTCTACTGTAGTCATGGTGAAGAGAAGAGTTACTGTTAGTCTTATAACCTGTCTACTGTAGTCATGGTGAAGAGAGGAGTTACTGTTAGTCGTATAACCTGTCTACTGAAGTAATGGTGAAGAGAGGAGTTACTGTTAGTCTTATAACCTGTCTACTGTAGTCATGGTGAAGAGAGGAGTTACTGTTAGTCTTATAGCCTGTCTACTGTAGTCATGGGGAAGAGAGGAGTTACTGTTAGTCTTATAACCTGTCTACTGTAGTCATGGTGAAGAGAGGAGTTACTGTTAGTCTTATAGCCTGTCTACTGTAGTCATGGGGAAGAGAGGAGTTACTGTTAGTCTTATAACCTGTCTACTGTAGTCATGGGGAAGAGAGGAGTTACTGTTAGTCTTATAACCTGTCTACTGAAGTCATGGGGAAGAGAGGAGTTACTGTTAGTCTTATAACCTGTCCACTGTAGTCATGGGGAAGAGAGGAGTTACTGTTAGTCTTATAACCTGTCTACTGTAGTCATGGTGAAGAGAGGAGTTACTGTTAGTCTTATAACCTGTCTACTGTAGTCATGGTGAAGAGAGGAGTTACTGTTAGTCTTATAACCTGTCTACTGTAGTCATGGTGAAGAGAGGAGTTACTGTTAGTCTTATAACCTGTCTACTGTAGTCATGGTGAAGAGAGGAGTTACTGTTAGTCTTATAGCCTGTCTACTGAAGTAATGGTGAAGAGAGGAGTTACTGTTAGTCTTATAACCTGTCTACTGTAGTCATGGGGAAGAGAGGAGTTACTGTTAGTCTTATAGCCTGTCTACTGAAGTCATGGGGAAGAGAGGAGTTACTGTTAGTCTTATAACCTGTCCACTGTAGTCATGGGGAAGAGAGGAGTTACTGTTAGTCTTATAACCTGTCTACTGTAGTCATGGTGAAGAGAGGAGTTACTGTTAGTCTTATAACCTGTCTACTGTAGTCATGGTGAAGAGAGGAGTTACTGTTAGTCTTATAACCTGTCTACTGTAGTCATGGTGAAGAGAGGAGTTACTGTTAGTCTTATAACCTGTCTACTGTAGTCATGGTGAAGAGAGGAGTTACTGTTAGTCTTATAGCCTGTCTACTGTAGTCATGGTGAAGAGATGAGTTACTGTTAGTCTTATAACCTGTCTACTGTAGTCATGGGGAAGAGATGAGTTACTGTTAGTCTTATAACCTGTCTACTGTAGTCATGGGGAAGAGAGGAGTTACTGTTAGTCTTATAACCTGTCTACTGTAGTCATGGTGAAGAGAGGAGTTACTGTTAGTCTTTTAGCCTGTCTACTGTAGTCATGGTGAAGAGAGGAGTTACTGTTAGTCTTATAGCCTGTCTACTGTAGTCATGGTGAAGAGAGGAGTTACTGTTAGTCTTATAACCTGTCTACTGTAGTCATGGGGAAGAGAGGAGTTACTGTTAGTCTTATAACCTGTCTACTGTAGTCATGGTGAAGAGAGGAGTTACTGTTAGTCTTTTAGCCTGTCTACTGTAGTCATGGTGAAGAGAGGAGTTACTGTTAGTCTTATAGCCTGTCTACTGTAGTCATGGTGAAGAGAGGAGTTACTGTTAGTCTTATAACCTGTCTACTGTAGTCATGGTGAAGAGAGGAGTTACTGTTAGTCTTATAACCTGTCTACTGTAGTCATGGGGAAGAGAGGAGTTACTGTTAGTCTTATAACCTGTCTACTGTAGTCATGGTGAAGAGAGGAGTTACTGTTAGTCTTATAGCCTGTCTACTGTAGTCATGGTGAAGAGAGGAGTTACTGTTAGTCTTATAACCTGTCTACTGTAGTCATGGTGAAGAGAGGAGTTACTGTTAGTCTTATAGCCTGTCTACTGTAGTCATGGGGAAGAGAGGAGTTACTGTTAGTCTTATAGCCTGTCTACTGTAGTCATGGGGAAGAGAGGAGTTACTGTTAGTCTTATAGCCTGTCTACTGTAGTCATGGTGAAGAGAGGAGTTACTGTTAGTCTTATAACCTGTCTACTGTAGTCATGGGGAAGAGAGGAGTTACTGTTAGTCTTATAGCCTGTCTACTGTAGTCATGGTGAATAGAGGAGTTACTGTTAGTCTTATAACCTGTCTACTGTAGTCATGGTGAAGAGAGGAGTTACTGTTAGTCTTATAGCCTGTCTACTGTAGTCATGGTGAAGAGAGGAGTTACTGTTAGTCTTATAACCTGTCTACTGTAGTCATGGGGAAGAGAGGAGTTACTGTTAGTCTTATAGCCTGTCTACTGTAGTCATGGGGAAGAGAGGAGTTACTGTTAGTCTTATAACCTGTCTACTGTAGTCATGGGGAAGAGAGGAGTTACTGTTAGTCTTATAACCTGTCTACTGTAGTCATGGGGAAGAGAGGAGTTACTGTTAGTCTTATAACCTGTCTACTGTAGTCATGGTGAAGAGAGGAGTTACTGTTAGTCTTATAACCTGTCTACTGTAGTCATGGTGAAGAGAGGAGTTACTGTTAGTCTTATAGCCTGTCTACTGTAGTCATGGGGAAGAGAGGAGTTACTGTTAGTCTTATAACCTGTCTACTGTAGTCATGGGGAAGAGAGGAGTTACTGTTAGTCTTATAGCCTGTCTACTGTAGTCATGGTGAAGAGAGGAGTTACTGTTAGTCTTATAGCCTGTCTACTGTAGTCATGGTGAATAGAGGAGTTACTGTTAGTCTTATAACCTGTCTACTGTAGTCATGGTGAAGAGAGGAGTTACTGTTAGTCTTATAACCTGTCTACTGTAGTCATGGTGAAGAGAGGAGTTGGTGTTAGTCTTATAACCTGTCTACTGTAGTCATGGGGAAGAGAGGAGTTACTGTTAGTCTTATAACCTGTCTACTGTAGTCATGGTGAAGAGAGGAGTTACTGTTAGTCTTATAGCCTGTCTACTGTAGTCATGGTGAAGAGAGGAGTTACTGTTAGTCTTATAGCCTGTCTACTGTAGTCATGGTGAAGAGAGGAGTTACTGTTAGTCTTATAACCTGTCTACTGTAGTCATGGTGAAGAGAGGAGTTACTGTTAGTCTTATAACCTGTCTACTGTAGTCATGGTGAAGAGAGGAGTTACTGTTAGTCTTATAGCCTGTCTACTGTAGTCATGGTGAAGAGAGGAGTTACTGTTAGTCTTATAGCCTGTCTACTGTAGTCATGGTGAAGAGAGGAGTTACTGTTAGTCTTATAGCCTGTCTACTGTAGTCATGGTGAAGAGAGGAGTTACTGTTAGTCTTATAACCTGTCTACTGTAGTCATGGTGAAGAGAGGAGTTACTGTTAGTCTTATAGCCTGTCTACTGTAGTCATGGTGAAGAGAGGAGTTACTGTTAGTCTTATAACCTGTCTACTGTAGTCATGGTGAAGAGAGGAGTTACTGTTAGTCTTATAACCTGTCTACTGTAGTCATGGTGAAGAGAGGAGTTACTGTTAGTCTTATAACCTGTCTACTGTAGTCATGGTGAAGAGAGGGAGTTACTGTTAGTCTTATAGCCTGTCTACTGTAGTCATGGTGAAGAGAGGAGTTACTGTTAGTCTTATAGCCTGTCTACTGTAGTCATGGTGAAGAGAGGAGTTACTGTTAGTCTTATAACCTGTCTACTGTAGTCATGGTGAAGAGAGGAGTTACTGTTAGTCTTATAGCCTGTCTACTGTAGTCATGGTGAAGAGAGGAGTTACTGTTAGTCTTATAACCTGTCTACTGTAGTCATGGTGAAGAGAGGAGTTACTGTTAGTCTTATAGCCTGTCTACTGTGGTCATGGTGAAGAGAGGAGTTACTGTTAGTCTTATAGCCTGTCTACTGTAGTCATGGTGAAGAGAGGAGTTACTGTTAGTCTTATAGCCTGTCTACTGTAGTCATGGTGAAGAGAGGAGTTACTGTTAGTCTTATAGCCTGTCTACTGTAGTCATGGTGAAGAGAGGAGTTACTGTTAGTCTTATAACCTGTCTACTGTAGTCATGGTGAAGAGAGGAGTTACTGTTAGTCTTATAGCCTGTCTACTGTAGTCATGGGGAAGAGAGGAGTTACTGTTAGTCTTATAGCCTGTCTACTGTAGTCATGGTGAAGAGAGGAGTTACTGTTAGTCTTATAGCCTGTCTACTGTAGTCATGGTGAAGAGAGGAGTTGGTGTTAGTCTTATAACCTGTCTACTGTAGTCATGGGGAAGAGAGGAGTTACTGTTAGTCTTATAACCTGTCTACTGTAGTCATGGTGAAGAGAGGAGTTACTGTTAGTCTTATAGCCTGTCTACTGTAGTCATGGGGAAGAGAGGAGTTACTGTTAGTCTTATAGCCTGTCTACTGTAGTCATGGTGAAGAGAGGAGTTACTGTTAGTCTTATAGCCTGTCTACTGTAGTCATGGTGAAGAGAGGAGTTACTGTTAGTCTTATAGCCTGTCTACTGTAGTCATGGTGAAGAGAGGAGTTACTGTTAGTCTTATAGCCTGTCTACTGTAGTCATGGTGAAGAGAGGAGTTACTGTTAGTCTTATAGCCTGTCTACTGTAGTCATGGGGAAGAGAGGAGTTACTGTTAGTCTTATAGCCTGTCTACTGTAGTCATGGTGAAGAGAGGAGTTGGTGTTAGTCTTATAACCTGTCTACTGTAGTCATGGTGAAGAGAGGAGTTACTGTTAGTCTTATAGCCTGTCTACTGTAGTCATGGTGAATAGAGGAGTTACTGTTAGTCTTATAACCTGTCTACTGTAGTCATGGTGAAGAGAGGAGTTACTGTTAGTCTTATAGCCTGTCTACTGTAGTCATGGTGAAGAGAGGAGTTACTGTTAGTCTTATAACCTGTCTACTGTAGTCATGGTGAAGAGAGGAGTTGGTGTTAGTCTTATAGCCTGTCTACTGTAGTCATGGTGAAGAGAGGAGTTACTGTTAGTCTTATAACCTGTCTACTGTAGTCATGGTGAAGAGAGGAGTTACTGTTAGTCTTATAGCCTGTCTACTGTAGTCATGGTGAAGAGAGGAGTTACTGTTAGTCTTATAGCCTGTCTACTGTAGTCATGGTGAAGAGAGGAGTTACTGTTAGTCTTATAACCTGTCTACTGTAGTCATGGGGAAGAGAGGAGTTACTGTTAGTCTTATAACCTGTCTACTGTAGTCATGGTGAAGAGAGGAGTTACTGTTAGTCTTCTAACCTGTCTACTGTAGTCATGGGGAAGAGAGGAGTTACTGTTAGTCTTATAACCTGTCTACTGTAGTCATGGTGAAGAGAGGAGTTACTGTTAGTCTTATAACCTGTCTACTGTAGTCATGGGGAAGAGAGGAGTTACTGTTAGTCTTATAACCTGTCTACTGTAGTCATGGTGAAGAGAGGAGTTACTGTTAGTCTTATAGCCTGTCTACTGTAGTCATGGTGAAGAGAGGAGTTACTGTTAGTCTTATAACCTGTCTACTGTAGTCATGGGGAAGAGAGGAGTTACTGTTAGTCTTATAGCCTGTCTACTGTAGTCATGGGGAAGAGAGGAGTTACTGTTAGTCTTATAACCTGTCTACTGTAGTCATGGGGAAGAGAGGAGTTACTGTTAGTCTTATAGCCTGTCTACTGTAGTCATGGGGAAGAGAGGAGTTACTGTTAGTCTTATAACCTGTCTACTGTAGTCATGGTGAAGAGAGGAGTTACTGTTAGTCTTATAACCTGTCTACTGTAGTCATGGGGAAGAGAGGAGTTACTGTTAGTCTTATAGCCTGTCTACTGTAGTCATGGGGAAGAGAGGAGTTACTGTTAGTCTTATAACCTGTCTACTGTAGTCATGGGGGAAGAGAGGAGTTACTGTTAGTCTTATAGCCTGTCTACTGTAGTCATGGGGAAGAGAGGAGTTACTGTTAGTCTTATAGCCTGTCTACTGTAGTCATGGTGAAGAGAGGAGTTACTGTTAGTCTTATAGCCTGTCTATTGTAGTCATGGGGAAGAGAGGAGTTACTGTTAGTCTTATAACCTGTCTACTGTAGTCATGGGGAAGAGAGGAGTTACTGTTAGTCTTATAGCCTGTCTACTGTAGTCATGGGGAAGAGAGGAGTTACTGTTAGTCTTATAGCCTGTCTACTGTAGTCATGGTGAAGAGAGGAGTTACTGTTAGTCTTATAGCCTGTCTACTGTAGTCATGGTGAAGAGAGGAGTTACTGTTAGTCTTATAACCTGTCTACTGTAGTCATGGTGAAGAGAGGAGTTACTGTTAGTCTTATACCCTGTCTACTGTAGTCATGGGGAAGAGAGGAGTTACTGTTAGTCTTATAGCCTGTCTACTGTAGTCATGGTGAAGAGAGGAGTTACTGTTAGTCTTATAGCCTGTCTACTGTAGTCATGGGGAAGAGAGGAGTTACTGTTAGTCTTATAACCTGTCTACTGTAGTCATGGTGAAGAGAGGAGTTACTGTTAGTCTTATAACCTGTCTACTGTAGTCATGGGGAAGAGAGGAGTTACTGTTAGTCTTATAACCTGTCTACTGTAGTCATGGGGAAGAGAGGAGTTACTGTTAGTCTTATAACCTGTCTACTGTAGTCATGGTGAAGAGAGGAGTTACTGTTAGTCTTATAGCCTGTCTACTGTAGTCATGGGGAAGAGAGGAGTTACTGTTAGTCTTATAGCCTGTCTACTGTAGTCATGGGGAAGAGAGGAGTTACTGTTAGTCTTATAGCCTGTCTACTGTAGTCATGGTGAAGAGAGGAGTTACTGTTAGTCTTATAGCCTGTCTATTGTAGTCATGGGGAAGAGAGGAGTTACTGTTAGTCTTATAGCCTGTCTACTGTAGTCATGGTGAATAGAGGAGTTACTGTTAGTCTTATAACCTGTCTACTGTAGTCATGGTGAATAGAGGAGTTACTGTTAGTCTTATAGCCTGTCTACTGTAGTCATGGTGAATAGAGGAGTTACTGTTAGTCTTATAGCCTGTCTACTGTAGTCATGGGGAAGAGAGGAGTTACTGTTAGTCTTATAACCTGTCTACTGTAGTCATGGGGAAGAGAGGAGTTACTGTTAGTCTTATAACCTGTCTACTGTAGTCATGGTGAATAGAGGAGTTACTGTTAGTCTTATAACCTGTCTACTGTAGTCATGGGGAAGAGAGGAGTTACTGTTAGTCTTATAGCCTGTCTACTGTAGTCATGGTGAAGAGAGGAGTTACTGTTAGTCTTATAGCCTGTCTACTGTAGTCATGGTGAAGAGAGGAGTTACTGTTAGTCTTATAGCCTGTCTACTGTAGTCATGGTGAAGAGAGGAGTTACTGTTAGTCTTATAACCTGTCTACTGTAGTCATGGTGAAGAGAGGAGTTACTGTTAGTCTTATAGCCTGTCTACTGTAGTCATGGTGAAGAGAGGAATTACTGTTAGTCTTATAGCCTGTCTACTGTAGTCATGGTGAAGAGAGGAGTTACTGTTAGTCTTATAGCCTGTCTACTGTAGTCATGGTGAAGAGAGGAGTTACTGTTAGTCTTATAGCCTGTCTACTGTAGTCATGGTGAAGAGAGGAGTTACTGTTAGTCTTATAGCCTGTCTACTGTAGTCATGGTGAAGAGAGGAGTTACTGTTAGTCTTATAACCTGTCTACTGTAGTCATGGTGAAGAGAGGAGTTACTGTTAGTCTTATAGCCTGTCTACTGTAGTCATGGTGAAGAGAGGAGCTACTGTTAGTCTTATAACCTGTCTACTGTAGTCATGGTGAAGAGAGGAGTTACTGTTAGTCTTATAGCCTGTCTACTGTAGTCATGGTGAAGAGAGGAGTTACTGTTAGTCTTATAGCCTGTCTACTGTAGTCATGGTGAAGAGAGGAGTTACTGTTAGTCTTATAGCCTGTCTACTGTAGTCATGGTGAATAGAGGAGTTACTGTTAGTCTTATAACCTGTCTACTGTAGTCATGGTGAAGAGAGGAGTTACTGTTAGTCTTATAGCCTGTCTACTGTAGTCATGGTGAAGAGAGGAGTTACTGTTAGTCTTATAACCTGTCTACTGTAGTCATGGTGAAGAGAGGAGTTACTGTTAGTCTTATAACCTGTCTACTGTAGTCATGGGGAAGAGAGGAGTTACTGTTAGTCTTATAGCCTGTCTACTGTAGTCATGGTGAAGAGAGGAGTTACTGTTAGTCTTATAACCTGTCTACTGTAGTCATGGTGAAGAGAGGAGTTACTGTTAGTCTTATAACCTGTCTACTGTAGTCATGGTGAAGAGAGGAGTTACTGTTAGTCTTATAGCCTGTCTACTGTAGTCATGGTGAATAGAGGAGTTACTGTTAGTCTTATAGCCTGTCTACTGTAGTCATGGTGAAGAGAGGAGTTACTGTTAGTCTTATAACCTGTCTACTGTAGTCATGGTGAAGAGAGGAGTTACTGTTAGTCTTATAGCCTGTCTACTGTAGTCATGGTGAATAGAGGAGTTACTGTTAGTCTTATAACCTGTCTACTGTAGTCATGGTGAAGAGAGGAGTTACTGTTAGTCTTATAGCCTGTCTACTGTAGTCATGGTGAATAGAGGAGTTACTGTTAGTCTTATAACCTGTCTACTGTAGTCATGGTGAAGAGAGGAGTTGGTGTTAGTCTTATAACCTGTCTACTGTAGTCATGGTGAAGAGAGGAGTTACTGTTAGTCTTATAGCCTGTCTACTGTAGTCATGGGGAAGAGAGGAGTTACTGTTAGTCTTATAGCCTGTCTACTGTAGTCATGGTGAAGAGAGGAGTTACTGTTAGTCTTATAGCCTGTCTACTGTAGTCATGGTGAAGAGAGGAGTTACTGTTAGTCTTATAGCCTGTCTACTGTAGTCATGGTGAATAGAGGAGTTACTGTTAGTCTTATAACCTGTCTACTGTAGTCATGGTGAAGAGAGGAGTTACTGTTAGTCTTATAGCCTGTCTACTGTAGTCATGGTGAAGAGAGGAGTTACTGTTAGTCTTATAGCCTGTCTACTGTAGTCATGGGGAAGAGAGGAGTTACTGTTAGTCTTATAGCCTGTCTACTGTAGTAATGGTGAAGAGAGGAGTTACTGTTAGTCTTATAACCTGTCTACTGTAGTCATGGTGAAGAGAGGAGTTACTGTTAGTCTTATAGCCTGTCTACTGTAGTCATGGTGAAGAGAGGAGTTACTGTTAGTCTTATAACCTGTCTACTGTAGTCATGGTGAAGAGAGGAGTTACTGTTAGTCTTATAACCTGTCTACTGTAGTCATGGTGAAGAGAGGAGTTACTGTTAGTCTTATAACCTGTCTACTGTAGTCATGGTGAAGAGAGGAGTTACTGTTAGTCTTATAGCCTGTCTACTGTAGTCATGGTGAAGAGAGGAGTTACTGTTAGTCTTATAGCCTGTCTACTGTAGTCATGGTGAAGAGAGGAGTTACTGTTAGTCTTATAACCTGTCTACTGTAGTCATGGTGAATAGAGGAGTTACTGTTAGTCTTATAACCTGTCTACTGTAGTCATGGTGAAGAGAGGAGTTACTGTTAGTCTTATAGCCTGTCTACTGTAGTCATGGTGAAGAGAGGAGTTACTGTTAGTCTTATAGCCTGTCTACTGTAGTCATGGTGAAGAGAGGAGTTACTGTTAGTCTTATAGCCTGTCTACTGTAGTCATGGGGAAGAGAGGAGTTACTGTTAGTCTTATAACCTGTCTACTGTAGTCATGGGGAAGAGAGGAGTTGGTGTTAGTCTTATATCCTGTCTACTGTAGTCATGGGGAAGAGAGGAGTTACTGTTAGTCTTATAGCCTGTCTACTGTAGTCATGGTGAAGAGAGGAGTTACTGTTAGTCTTATAACCTGTCTACTGTAGTCATGGTGAATAGAGGGAGTTACTGTTAGTCTTATAGCCTGTCTACTGTAGTCATGGTGAAGAGAGGAGTTACTGTTAGTCTTATAACCTGTCTACTGTAGTCATGGTGAAGAGAGGAGTTACTGTTAGTCTTATAACCTGTCTACTGTAGTCATGGGGAAGAGAGGAGTTACTGTTAGTCTTATAGCCTGTCTACTGTAGTCATGGTGAAGAGAGGAGTTACTGTTAGTCTTATAACCTGTCTACTGTAGTCATGGTGAAGAGAGGAGTTACTGTTAGTCTTATAACCTGTCTACTGTAGTCATGGTGAAGAGAGGAGTTACTGTTAGTCTTATAGCCTGTCTACTGTAGTCATGGTGAATAGAGGAGTTACTGTTAGTCTTATAGCCTGTCTACTGTAGTCATGGTGAAGAGAGGAGTTACTGTTAGTCTTATAACCTGTCTACTGTAGTCATGGTGAAGAGAGGAGTTACTGTTAGTCTTATAGCCTGTCTACTGTAGTCATGGTGAATAGAGGAGTTACTGTTAGTCTTATAACCTGTCTACTGTAGTCATGGTGAAGAGAGGAGTTACTGTTAGTCTTATAGCCTGTCTACTGTAGTCATGGTGAATAGAGGAGTTACTGTTAGTCTTATAACCTGTCTACTGTAGTCATGGTGAAGAGAGGAGTTGGTGTTAGTCTTATAACCTGTCTACTGTAGTCATGGTGAAGAGAGGAGTTACTGTTAGTCTTATAGCCTGTCTACTGTAGTCATGGTGAAGAGAGGAGTTACTGTTAGTCTTATAACCTGTCTACTGTAGTCATGGTGAAGAGAGGAGTTACTGTTAGTCTTATAGCCTGTCTACTGTAGTCATGGTGAAGAGAGGAGTTACTGTTAGTCTTATAGCCTGTCTACTGTAGTCATGGGGAAGAGAGGGGTTACTGTTAGTCTTATAACCTGTCTACTGTAGTCATGGTGAAGAGAGGAGTTACTGTTAGTCTTATAGCCTGTCTACTGTAGTCATGGGGAAGAGAGGAGTTACTGTTAGTCTTATAGCCTGTCTACTGTAGTCATGGTGAAGAGAGGAGTTACTGTTAGTCTTATAGCCTGTCTATTGTAGTCATGGGGAAGAGAGGAGTTACTGTTAGTCTTATAGCCTGTCTACTGTAGTCATGGTGAAGAGAGGAGTTACTGTTAGTCTTATAACCTGTCTACTGTAGTCATGGTGAAGAGAGGAGTTACTGTTAGTCTTATAACCTGTCTACTGTAGTCATGGGGAAGAGAGGAGTTGGTGTGTAAGGGCAGCACAACACGTCATTATGGATGTTGTTAGTCTCTTCATCAGAAAATAAAGCATAATTAGACCAGCCCAGTTATCTATCTGGATTCTGCCAATCGGATAGGATTAAATGCATAGAAATAGAATGACTAGAACTGATGAATCATTGACTTGAATGGGGACACTTATTCTAGTGATCCTATTTCTATGCATTTAATCCGACAGCCGAAATCCGGATAGATAACGTTTGAAAAAAGGGGCCCTGGTCATCTGTTCGCCAATCAAAACACAACGCAGAGGAAATCTACACCGGTCACACCCACACCATTCTGTTGTTGGGGTACGCCCACAACATTCAAACAACATACTTAATTACCGTTTTCATTAAGCTGAATCTCTTTGAAGTGAGGTTTAATGTAGTCAATTTAACCCTCGTCATCATCAAGGATTAATCATCTAGTCAATTTAACCCTTGTCATCATCATCAAGGATTAATCATCTAGTCAATTTAACCCTTGTCATCATCATCAAGGATTAATCATCTAGTCAATTTAACCCTTGTCATCATCAAGGATTAATCATCTAGTCAATTTAACCCTAGTCATCATCATCAAGGATTAATCATCTAGTCAATTTAACCCTTGCATCACTACAGGATTAACTAAAGTTATTAAACTGTCTGTCACACCTGGGAAAGGTTTACACACAGAGTAAGGGCTGGATTCAATCCGTACGGGAAGATTCGCACTACAGCGTGATTGAAATTTAAAGGCAATGTTCTTGCGTTCGTGGAAGCTGCATTAATGGTAAACTTGCTGCATATGTCGGCTCAATCGGAAAACACATACTCCTGGATTGAGGAGAGGTTAACTATTGAGCATGCTTTTTCAGTTGAGTCTCACTGACATCGGTGTAGGTCTGCATCAACACCGATACACAATCAGCTTCAGTTGAAAAGGGTGCACCCCCATACACTATCAAAATATCCAGTTCCCGTCAGTCAGAGTGCCATCGGTGGACCACATCACATAACAAAACCTTCAACAATAGGGAGGCTTTACCGGATGAGATGTCGGAAATTAAAGTATTTTCAGAGCTGGAGGGGAGGAATATGTAAGCATCAAGAGGAAAGCCGTCAAAGCTCACATTCCAGAGGATTTATTACATGTGATGCTGTATTATCAGCCTTGAAATATGAAGACTTTACCTTAAATACTGTAATATCACAAGATCAGCCTTGAAATATGAATATATTTTTTTACCAGACATGACTTGCCTGGTAATATCCTTCTTTAACCCCTTGGAATTCAGCTGTGGTTATATCAAACTGGTTTCCTATCTGGTTATATTCATGCACACGGTTCATTACAGTAACAATACTGTATTATTAGGGAGAATTCATACACATATACACTGTAAAACAATTCAATAATGCAAATGCGCTTTTAGCTGCCAAGGCAGTAATAATAAACTACAATTAACTACGAACAACAACAAACAACTAAATCTGTGCATGTATTTGAAGCACAGTGTCCCTAACGGACAAAGAAATCAAAATCTCCATAGCAAAAAAAAGCGTACATTTCACATGTGAAACCATATTTTCACAAGTATTACATTTAGAGTTCACATGTTAACACCACCTTTTTTTTTATGTGATGAAAATAACATGTTTTCACCTCACATGTGAAATGCAGCTTCACGTGAAAAACAATCATGAAAATCACATGCAATTCAAATCAAATCAAATGTTATTTGTCACATGCGCCGAATCCAACAGGTGTAGACCTTACAGTGAAATGCTTACTTACAAGCCCTTAACCAACAATGCAGTTTTAAGAAAAATAAGTGTTAAGTAAAAAAATAAAAAATGAGAAATGAGGTAAAAACAGATTTAAGTTTCCCTGCATTAAAGTCCCCGGCCACTAGGAGCGCCGCCTCTGGATGAGCGTTTTCCTGTCTGCTTATGGCCGTATACAGTTAATTGAGTGCGGTCTTAGTGCCAGCATCGGTTTGTGGTTGTGAATAGATGAAAACTCTCTTGGTAAATAGTGTGGTCTACAGCTTATCATGAGATACTCTACCTCAGGCGAGCAAAACCTCGAGACTTCCTTAATATTTGATTTCGTGCACCAGCTGTTGTTTACAAATATACAGTGGGGAAAAAAAGTATTTAGTCAGTTTAAAAAGATGAGAGAGGCCTGTAATTTTCATCATAGGTACACGTCAACTATGACAGACAAATTGAGAAAAAAAATCCAGAAAATCACATTGTAGGATTTGTAATGAATTTATTTGCAAATTATGGTGGAAAATAAGTATTTGGTCACCTACAAACAAGCAAGATTTCTGGCTCTCACAGACCTGTAACTTATTCTTTAAGAGGCTCCTCTGTCCTCCACTCGTTACCTGTATTAATGGCACCTGTTTGAACTTGTTATCAGTATAAAAGACACCTGTCCACAACCTCAAACAGTCACACTCCAAACTCCACTATGGCCAAGACCAAAGAGCTGTCAAAGGACACCAGAAACAAAATTGTAGACCTGAACAAGGCTGGGAAGACTGAATCTGCAATAGGTAAGCAGCTTGGTTTGAAGAAATCAACTGTGGGAGCAATTATTAGGAAATGGAAGACATACAAGACCACTGATAATCTCCCTCGATCTGGGGCTCCACGCAAGATCTCACCCCGTGAGGTCAAAATGATCACAAGAACGGTGAGCAAAAATCCCAGAACCACACGGGGGGACCTAGTGAATGACCTGCAGAGTGCTGGGACCAAAGTAACAAAGCCTACCATCAGTAACACACTACGCCGCCAGGGACTCAAATCCTGCAGTGCCAGACGTGTCCCCCCTGCTTAAGCCAGTACATGTCCAGGCCCGTCTGAAGTTTGCTAGAGTGCATTTGGATGATCCAGAAGAGGATTGGGAGAATGTCATATGGTCAGATGAAACCAAAATAGAACTTTTTGGTAAAAACTCAACTCGTCGTGTTTGGAGGACAAAGAATGCTGAGTTGCATCCAAAGAACACCATACCTACTGTGAAGCATGGGGGTGGAAACATCATGCTTTGGGGCTGTTTTTCTGCAAAGGGACCAGGACGACTGATCCGTGTAAAGGAAAGAATGAATGGGGCCATGTATCGTGAGATTTTGAGTGAAAACCTCCTTCCATCAGCAAGGGCATTGAAGATGAAACGTAGCTGGGTCTTTCAGCATGACAATGATCCCAAACACACCGCCCGGGCAACAAAGGAGTGGCTTCGTAAGAAGCATTTCAAGGTCCTGGAGTGGCCTAGCCAGTCTCCAGATCTCAACCCCATAGAAAATCTTTGGAGGGAGTTGAAAGTCCGTGTTGCCCAGCGACAGCCCCAAAACATCACTGCTCTAGAGGAGATCTGCATGGAGGAATGGGCCAAAATACCAGCAACAGTGTGTGAAAACCTTGTGAAGACTTACAGAAAACGTTTGACCTGTGTCATTGCCAACAAAGGGTATATAACAAAGTATTGAGAAACTTTTGTTATTGACCAAATACTTATTTTCCACCATAATTTGCAAATAAATTCATTAAAAATCCTACAATGTGATTTTCTGGATTTTTTTTTCTCATTTTGTCTGTCATAGTTGACGTGTACCTATGATGAAAATTACAGGCCTCTCTCATCTTTTTAAGTGGGAGAACTTGCACAATTGGTGGCTGACTAAATACTTTTTTTCCCCACTGTACACAGACCGCCACCCCTTGTCTTACCGGAGTCAGCCGTTCTATCCTGCCGATGTAGCGTATATCCCTCCAGCTGTATGTTATCCATGTCGCCGTTCAGCCACGACTCGGTGAAACATAAGATATTACAGTTTTTAATGTCCCGTTGGTAGGATATCTGTGATCGTAATTTGTCTATTTTGTTATCCAATGATGGTACGTTGGCTAATAGGACTGATGGTAGAGGCAGATTCGCCGTCGGATCCTTACAAGGCACCCGACCTACACTACAAAAACTAAAAAAATCTCTGAAGCTGGAGACTCTTATCTCCCTCATTAACTTTAAGCATCAGTTGTCAGAGCAGCTTACCGATCACTGCACCTGTACACAGCCCTTCTGTAATTAGCCCACCCAACTACCTCATCCCCATATTGTTATTTACATTGTTATTTATTTTGCTCATTTGCACCCCAGTATCTCTATTTGCACATCATCTTCTGCACATCTATCACTCCAGTGTTAATACTAAATTGTAATCATTTTGCACTATGGCCTATTTATTGCCTTACCTCCATAACTTACTACATTTGCACACACTGTATATAGATTTTCTATTGTGTTATTGACTTTATGTTTTGTTTTACCCCATATGTAACTCTGTGTTGTTGTTTTTGTCGCACTGCTTTGCTTTATCTTGGCCAGGTCACAGTTGTAAATGAGAACTTGTTCTCAACTGGCCTACCTGGTTAAATAAAGGTTAAATAAAAGATAAAAATAAATAAAAACTACCCGGTCAAAACATTTTCACACCAAGGGGGAAAACGGTTTCACGCCAAGGGGGAAAACGGTTTCATACCAGAGGGAAAACGCATTCACACCAAGGGGGAAAATGCTTTCAAGGGGAAAATGCTTTCACACCAAGGGGAAAACGGTTTCACGCCAAGGGAAAAACACTTCAAAATACTTTTATACAAAATATCTATTTTGATCATAACTACACATAATTACAGCATTCTCACCAATGTCCATATTTGTCCTCATCAGAACGATTTTAGCGCTGAATCTGTGTGGGGGGTTCAAGGGTTATGTTTCTTTCATGTAGAAATCCCTCATTAGTCGAATGGCAGTCTCTTTCCTCTTTTTTAGTAGTCCTTCTCCTCCTCCTCCTCCTCCTCCTCCTCCTCCTCCTCTACCAATCATTTCTATCGAAATCAAAGAGAACCACAGAGCTCCCAGCAGAGATCCAGACCACAGTGAACATTTCCAGTTGGCCCATGTAGTTGGCCCAGCACCACCATTGAGCTAACACAACTGGGACCCCTGCCTGCCTGCCTGCCTAGACTGTTGGGAACATTGGCTTTGAGAACCCCTCCATCATCATATCTCTGAGACAAAGTTGGTTTATATTCTAACCCAAATGGATAATAAAGTACCTTGTATTGCATCCTACCTGGCAGGCCGCTCCTACCAGGTGGAGTGGAGAGGATCTGTGTCTGCACCACGTACTCTCACTACTGGTGTCCCCCAGGGCTCGGTTCTAGACCCTCTCCTCTTCTCTCTTTACACCAAGTCACTCGGCTCCGTCATATCCTCACATGGTCTCTCCTATCAATGTTACGCGAATGACGGTCAACTCTTTTTCTCCTTCCCCACTTCTGACACCCAGGTGGCGACACGCATCTCTGCGTGCCTGGCAGATATCTCAACTTGGATGTCGGCCCCACCACCTCAAGCTCAACCTCGTCAAAACGGAACTGCTCTTCCTACCGGGGAAGGCCTGCCCGCTCAAAGACCTCTCCATCACGGTTGACAACTCCACAGTGTCGCCCTCCCAGAGTGCAAAGAACCTTGGCGTGACCCTGGACAACACCCTGTCGTTCTCTGCAAACATCAAAGCAGTGACTCGCTCCTGCAGGTTCATGCTCTACAACATCCGTAGAGTACGACCCTACCTCACACAGGAGGCGGTGCAGGTCCTAATCCAGGCACTTGTCCTCTCCCGTCTGGACTACTGCAACTCACTGTTGGCTGGGCTCCCCACTTGTTCCATCAAACCCCTGAAACTTATCCAGAACGCTGCAGCCTGCCTGGTGTTCAACCTTCCCAAGTTCTCCCATATCATCCCACTCCTCCTCACACTCCACTGGCTTCCAGTCGAAGCTCACATCCACTACAAACAGTATCTTAAATAATCCTCCTCCTCAACTCCACCGCCAAAGTAGACAGCCTGGTTTTACAACCTACACTGATCCAGTCTGACAGCCTGGTTTTACAACCTACACTGATCCAGTCTGACAGCCTGGTTTTACAACCTACACTGATCCAGTCTGACAGCCTGGTTTTACAACCTACACTGATCCAGTCTGACAGCCTGGTTTTACAGCCTACACTGATCCAGTCTGACAGCCTGGTTTTACAGCCTACACTGATCCAGTCTGACAGCCTGGTTTTACAGCCTACACTGATCCAGTCTGACAGCCTGGTTTTACAGCCTACACTGATCCAGTCTGACAGCCTGGTTTTACAGCCTACACTGATCCAGTCTGGTTTTACTGCTGTAGGGAAAGACTACAATAACGTCCCACTTAATTGAATGTTAGTTTAACTTAAAACACACTTAAGGATAAGTGGATTCCAAAATAATAAAAAAATCTTCTCGCAGCTCATTTGAAGTCTTTGGCTTCATGGTCCGTACTGTTATAGCCAGCAGATGGCACATGTCAGTTCTATTCCAGTAATCTAGTGTGCGTTAGTGTGTGTGTGTGTGTGTGTGTGTGTGCTTTCGTGCATGCGTGCGCATGTGTGTAGTAACGGGCGTGCGCACGTGTGTGTGCGCAGTCTCGTGCATGTAGTGGTGTGTGTGTGTAGTGGTGTGTGTGTGTGTAGTGGTGTGTGTGTGTGTGTGTGTGTGTGTGTGTGTGTGTGTGTGTAGTGGTGTGTGTGTGTGTGTGTAGTGGTGTGTGTGTGTAGTGGTGTGTGTGTGTGTGTGTGGTGGTGTGTGTGTTGTGGTGTGTGTGTTGTGGTGTGTGTGTGTAGTGGCGTGTATGTAGTGGTGTGTTTGTGTGTAGTAGTGTGTGTGTAGTGGTGTGTGTGTGTGTGGTGGTGGTGGTGTGTGTGTAGTGGCGTGTGTGTGTAGTGATGTGTGTGTGTGTGTAGTGATGTGTGTGTGTGTGTGTGTGTGTGTGTGTGTGTAGTGGTGTGTGTGTGTGTGTAGTGATGTGTGTGTGTGTGTGTGTGTGTGTGTGTGTGTGTGTGTAGTGGTGTGTGTGTGTGTATGCCCCAGTAGGAAGGTTTAGTAATCAGGCCCTAAGTCTCCCGCAGTGCTCGTCTGCCCTGTTGCCCATGGCTACACCTATATTACATTCTCTGCCTCAAATATGTCCACCAATGTGGCCAAACACATAAGTCACTACCAAATACTCTGTTGTGTTCCTCTGTGGGAAGTTCTGGTGACAACTTCTCCACTCATGGGTATTTTTATCATTATAAAATTAGGATGTCGGGGCGGCAGGTAGCTTAGTGGTTAAGAGCGTTGTGCCAGTAATCGAAAGGTCGCTGGTTCTAATCCCCGAGCCGACTAGGTGAAAAATCTGCCGATGTGCCCTTGAGCAAGGCACTTATCCCTAATTGCTCATGTAAGTCGCTCTGGATAAGAGCGTCTGCTAAATGACGTAAATGTAATGTCAGATTAGGCCTATAGAGGAAAAAATATGTTACAGTGTAACTATATGTACATAGTTTGGCCCTATACGGAGGTTCTATAACCCTCAAACTCAACTCTGGAAGCCAGTTCCACTGCTTTTTTTATATCGTTCCCCTCTAATTACATTTTAGTCATTTATCAGACGCTCTTTTCCAGAGCGACTTATAGTTAGTGAGTGCATACATTTTTTTATTTTTCATACTGGCCCCACCGTGGGAATCGAACCCACAACCCTGGCGTTGCAAACGCCATGCTCTACCAACTGAGCTACATCCCCAATCAGGGACTGACCTAGACCTGGGACAACAGGTAGGTGCAACGAAGCATCAGATAGAACAGAAAACCAGCATACTCTGGACCTTGTAGGGTCAGAGACGAACACCCCTGGTCTATAACGTCTAGTAGTTATGGAAACCAGATGTATCAACCGATCATAATTTCACGCGCACACGCACGCTAGTCTATTCCTAAAGTTCCTATGAACTCCAATTAAAAAGGAATAGGCTATTCAATTGAAAAAGGATATTAGATAGGGGACCACATTATTATTATTTCAGTAAACACATATTGTAACGTCTTACCGAAAGCCGTAATGATCAGTAAAACTATGGGAGGCTCCATTCCTGCAGACTTTGCGAACAGTGATGAGCTTTTGTTTCCCTGGTGTTGGTATTCCTTAGCAGCGGCGCGTCCCTTAGTCAATCCGTGAAGGAATCCAACATTCTGTATCCATAGTTTCGACTCAATGATATCCGTCCAAACATCAGACGAAATAGCGGTGTGTGGAAAATATAGTTTAATTGTTATCAAACCTCAATTTTCGTCACCGCAAATAATAATGTAATTACTCGTTAGTACGCTTCAAAGCAGCGAACGACTTTTCCCGAACCATCCGAAGTCGACGTGCGCCTATTGCAAGAGAAGAAATGTCTGCTTCAGAAATTGGCTACATGTTTTTCTTTGTCTCTCCAAACGAGATAGAACTGCGAAGGAACAAAAAATAGTGTATTGATGAGCATGCTCCTTCCTGTACTTCACAAGAATCCAACCTTATTCTGTCAGAGTTTAATTCATTGTGGTCTTCTCTGCGTCCGAGTGTGAACCCCGTGTGTCCTCGAGTAGAGAACTCCCCGCCTCCATCCGATGAGTTTGTAGGGGCGTGGAGTGTGTAGCTATGTTGCCAGGTCACTGAGGTACTATCTACTGTCTGAATGAGCCTAGTCTACATTCTCACATAGATGTAAAACAGAGATTTTTTTAAGCATATACAACTGAAAAAATAAGTATATTTCATAAAATAAATGAACTCTGTTTTTGGATTATTGTTCTAGGAGGGAGGAGAGGATGGAGGGGAGGAGAGGAGGGAAGAGGGGGAGAGGAAGAGGAGATACTGACCAGGGGGTTCTATAGAGAGAGGAGAGGAGAGGAGAGATACAGTGGCTTGCGAAAGTATTCACCCCCCTTGGCATTTTTCCTATTTTGTTGCCTTACAACCTGGAATTAGAATGGATTTGTATAATTTGATTTACACAACATGCCTACCACTGAAGATGCAAAATAAATTTTTTTGTGAAACAAACAAGAAATAAGACAAAAAAACTGAACTTGAGCGTGCATAACTATTCACCCCCCCAAAGTCAATACTTTGTAGAGCCACCTTTTGCAGCAATTACAGCTGCAAGTCTCTAGGGGTATGTCTCTATAAGCTTGGCACATCTAGCCACTGGGATTTTTGCCCATTCTTCAATGCAAAACTGCTCCAGCTCCTTCAAGTTGGATGGGTTCTGCTGGTGTACAGCAATCTTTAAGTCATACCACAGATTCTCAATTGGATTGAGGTCTGGGCTTTGACTAGGCCATTCCAATACATTTAAATGTTTCCCCTTAAACCACTCAAGTGTTGCTTTAGCAGTATGCTTAGGGTCAAATCAAATCAAATCAAATTTTATTGGCCACATGCGCCGAATACAACAGGTGCAGACATTACAGTGAAATGCTTACTTACAGCCCTTAACCAACAGTGCATTTATTTTTAACAAAAAAGTAAGTGTTGAGAAAAAAAGAGCAGAAGTAAAATAAAATAACAGTAGGGAGGGTATATATACAGGGGGGTACCGGTGCAGAGTCAATGTGCGGGGGCACCGGCTAGTTGAGGTAGTTGAAGTAATATGTACATGTGGGTAGAGTTAAAGTGACTATGCATAAATAATTAACAGAGTAGCAGCAGCGTAAAAAGATGGGGTGGGGGGGCAGTGCAAATAGTCCGGGTAGCCATGATTAGCTGTTCAGGAGTCTTATGGCTTGGGGGTAGAAGCTGTTGAGAAGTCTTTTGGACCTAGACTTGGCACTCCGGTACCGCTTGCTGTGCGGTAGCAGAGAGAACAGTCTATGACTAGGGTGGCTGGAGTCTTTGACAATTTTGAGGGCCTTCCTCTGACACCGCCTGGTATAGAGGTCCTGGATGGCAGGAAGCTTGGCCCCAGTGATGTACTGGGCACGTACGCACTACCCTTTGTAGTGCCTTGCGGTCGGAGGCCAAGCAGTTGCCATACCAGGCGGTGATGCAACCAGTCAGGATGCTCTCGATGGTGCAGCTGTATAATTTTTTGAGGATCTGAGGACCCATGCCAAATCTTTTCAGTCTCCTGAGGGGGAATAGGCTTTGTCGTGCCCTCTTCACGACTGTCTTGGTGTATTTGGACCATGATAGTTTGTTGGTGATGTGGACACCAAGGAACTTGAAGCTCTCAACCTGTTCCACTACAGCCCCGTCGATGAGAATGGGGACGTGTTTGCTTATTTTTTTCTTTAAGCAATGGCTTTTGTCTGGCAACTCTTCTGTAAAGCCCAGCTCTGTGGAGTGTACGGTTTAAAGTGGTCCTATGGACAGATACTCCAATCTCCGCTGATGTTTTTTTATAACCCAACCCTGATCTGTACTTCTCCACAACTTTGTCCCTGACCAGTTTGGAGAGCTCCTTGTTCTTCATGGTGCCACTTGCTTAGTGGTGTCCTTTGCTTAGTGGTGTTGCAGACTCTGGGGCCTTTCAGAACAGGTGTGTATATATATATATATATACTGAGATCATGTGACAGATCATGTGACACTTAGATTGCACACAGGTGGACTTTATTTAACTAATTATGTGACTTTTGAAGGTAATTGGTTGCACCAGATCTTATTTAGGGGCTTCATAGCAATACATATGCACGCACCACCTTTCTGTTATTTATTTATTTGATTATTTTTTCATTTCACTTCACCAATTTGGACTATTTTGTGTATGTCCATTACATGAAATTACAGGTTGTAATGCAAAAAATAGGAAAAACGCCAAGGGGTGATCTGTGAACAGGGGGATGTGACCTGTGAACAGAGGGATGTGACCTGTGAACAGGGGGATGTGATCTGTGAACAGAGGGATGTGACCTGTGAACAGAGGGATGTGATCTGTGAACAGAGGGATGTGACCTGTGAACAGAGGGATGTGATCTGTGAACAGAGGGATGTGACCTGTGAACAGGGGGATGTGACCTGTGAACAGAGGGATGTGATCTGTGAACAGAGGGATGTGACCTGTGAACAGAGGGATGTGACCTGTGAACAGGGGGATGTGACCTGTGAACAGAGAGATGTGACCTGTGAACAGAGGGATGTGATCTGTGAACAGAGGGATGTGACCTGTGAACAGGGGGATGTGACCTGTGAACAGAGAGATGTGACCTGTGAACAGAGGGATGTGATCTGTGAACAGAGGGATGTGACCTGTGAACAGGGGGATGTGACCTGTGAACAGAGGGATGTGATCTGTGAACAGGGGGATGTGATCTGTGATGGTGGACATAACAGGGCTGGGCAATCTTACTTTGTGGGTGCATGCTTTTGTTCCAGCCAAGTTGTTTTCCAAGACAGTGAGGTACAGTTGAAACCGGTGACCATTGAAAACCTGTGCTCCCAAAACTCATTACAGCACGAATAACTTCAATTTAATCATTTAGTCATTTAGGGACTTTTAGATGATTGTGATTTGCCTTGGATCAAATGTGTGATGATGAAATATACCTCTCCCAAAGTTTTGAAACAGAATGATTAAACTATATTCTTCAGATGAAGAATGTTATTGTGTCCCTCCCTAGCTCTCTCCCAGTGGAGTCGGAGTGTGCTGGGGACATTTCAATGTTTTGGTTTTTCTTGTTCAGAATAATTGGATGAATGTGCTGTTTTGTGTTTATGATTCTTTCCATGGGTCCCACTGGACCTGGACGGTTCCATCATGGGTCCCACTGGACCTGGACTGTTCAATCCTGGTCCTGAAGGGCCAAAACACTTCTGGTTTTCATCCTCTCCTTCTAATCATGGACTGATTCAGACCTGGGACACCAGGTGAGTGTAATTAACTACCAGGTAGAAACAAAAACCCTCTCCAGATCTCTTGTGGTGTAGAGTGGTGGTCTCTGGTCCATACGATCCTCTCCAGATCTCTTGTGGTGTAGAGTGGTGGTCTCTGGTCCATACGATCCTCTCCAGATCTCTTGTGGTGTAGAGTGGTGGTCTCTGGTCCATACGATCCTCTCCAGATCTCTTGTGGTGTAGAGTGGTGGTCTCTGGTCCATACGATCCTCTCCAGATCTCTTGTGGTGTAGAGTGGTGGTCTCTGGTCCATACGATCCTCTCCAGATCTCTTGTGGTGTAGAGTGGTGGTCTCTGGTCCATACAATCCTCTCCAGACCTATTCTGGTGTAGAGTGGTGGTCTCTGGTCCATACGATCCTCTCCAGATCTCTTATGATATACACTACCGGTCAAAAGTTTTAGAACACCTACTCATTCAAGGGTTTTTCTTTATTTTTACTATTTTCTACATTGTAGAATAATAGTGAAGACATCAAAACCATTAAATAACACAAATGGAATCATGTAGTAACCAGAAAAGTGTTAAACAAATCAAAATATATTTGAGATTTGAGATTCTTCAAAGTAGCCACCCTTTGCGTTGATGACAGCTTTGCACACTCTTGGCATTCTCTCAAACAGCTTCACCTGGAATGCTTTTCCAACAGTCTTGAAGGAGTTCCCACATATGCTGAGCACTTGTTGGCTGCTTTTCCTTCACTCTGCGGTCCGACTCATCCCAAACCATCTCAATTGGGTTGAGGTCGGGGGATTGTGGAGGCCAGGTCATCTGATGCAGCACTCCATCACTCTCCTTCTTGGTCAAATATCCCTTACACAGCCTGGAGGTGTGTTGGGTCATTGTCCTGTTGAAAAACAAATGATAGTCCCACTAAGCCCAAACCAGATGGGATGGCGTATCGCTGCAGAATGCTGTGGTAGCCATGCTGGTTAAGTGTGCCTTGAATTCTAAATAAATCTAAGACAGTGTCACCAGCAAAGCACCCCCAAACCATAACACCTCCTCCTCCATGCTTTACACTGGGAAATACACATGCGGAGATCATCCGTTCACCCACACCGCGTCTCACAAAGACACGGCAGTTGGAACCAAAAATCTCAAATTTGGACTCCAGACCAAAGGACACATTTCCACCGGTAATGTCCATTGTTCGTGTTTCTTGGCCCAAGCAAGTCTCTTCTTATTATTGGTTTCCTTTAGTAGTGGTTTCTTTGCAGCAATTCGACCATGAAGGCCTGATTCACACAGTCTCCTCTGAACAGTTGATGTTGAGATGTGTCTGTTACTTGATGTCACAGTTCCCTCAGCCAGAACCCAAAAGCAGACCAGGACAAGGAGAGTTGAACGAAGGTGAGGGTTTATTAGATACGACAAAAAGGTGCAGTATAATCCAGGGACAGAGCGGGCGGCGTGGTTGAGTAGTTGGGGGTGCAGTCTGGGTCCAGTGATGGCTCGGCAGCCGCCGACCATCAGGCAGAGGTGGAGTGAAGGTTCCGGACGTGTGACTGCAGGTGGAACAAAACGGAGGTAAGAACACAAAACTCAACAAAGTACAAAAATAACAAAACTCACGCAAGATACTCTAGAACTGATACACAGTACACCTACTGTTCATGGCTACACGATCCGGCAGGAACTGGATGTTGGGCCAGAGCCTAAGAAAGGTGCTGATTAGGCCCAGGTGTGCAGATTGCTAATAGGAAGCAGGTGCGGAAACCAGAGCGCTCCCGGAGCGTTCCCGAACCCTCGGGAACCTGGGGATTACGACCAGACCCCGACTCAGACAGCCGGGATCGTTACAGTACCCCCCTCCGACGTAACGCCACCGGGCGGACTCCCGGAGCGCCAGGATGGAGGCGGTAAAAGTCCCTGATGAGATCCGCATCTAGGACCTGTCGCCGCGGAATCCAACTCCTCTCCTCAGGACCATACCCCTCCCAGTCCACGAGATACTGGAAACCCCGGCCCCGCCGTCTGGAATCCATAATGCGACGCACCGTGTAGGCAGGACCACCTCCGATCATCCGAGGAGGAGGAGGAGGAGGCGGAGGAGGCAACAGAGGACTGAGGAAGACAGGCTTGAGGCAGGAGACATGAAAGGTGGGATGGACTCTGAGCGTCCTCGGTAGTTTGAGTCGCACTGCCACTGGATTGATCACCTTCTCCACCACAAACGGACCAATAAACTTCGGTAACAACTTCCTAGACTCAGTCCGTAACGGAAGATCCCGTGTGGCCAACCAAACCCTATCTCCGATGGTATAGGTGGGAGCGGGGATCCGGCGACGATTCGCCTGGAGCTGATACCGGTCCGAACCTCTAAGGAGTGCCTTTCTGGCCCGATGCCAGGTCGGTGGCAACGCCGAATATGGGCCTGAACAGAAGGCACTGAGAGCTCCTTCTCCTGAGAAGGGAACAGGGGAGGTTGGTAGCCATACAGGCACTGGAAGGGAGACATCCCAGTGGCAGATGTAGGGGAGAGTATTGTGGGCATACTCAACCCAAGGCAACTGAGAGGCCCAGGAGGTGGGGTTGGAAGAGACCAGACAGCGTAGCGTGGATTCCATCTTCTGGTTGGCTCTCTCCGCCTGACCATTGGATTGGGGGTGAAAACCAGATGTGAGACTGACTGTAGCTCCAATGGCCAAACAGAAGGACTTCCAGACAGCAGAGGTAAACTGAGGGCCACGGTCGGAAACGATATCACTGGGCAACCCGTGGACCCTGAAAACCTCCCTAACCAGGATCTCGGACGTCTCCCGAGGCAGAGGGAAGCTTGGCAATAGGCACAAAGTGGGCGAACTTGCTGAATCTGTCCACGATAGTCAGGACGACCGTGTTCCCCTCAGAAGCGGGCAACCCCGTGACGAAGTCCAGGGCCAGATGCGACCATGGACGCCGGGGAATAGGAAGGGGGTGAAGTAGTCCAGAGCTGGGCCGATTGGTACTCTTATTCTGCGCACACACTGGACAGGCAGCAACAAAACCCCGAGTATCCTCGGCCATGGCAGGCCACCAAAAACGTCTGCGAAGAAACGCCATAGTCCGAGCCACGCCGGGTGACAAGCCATCTTGCTGGCGTGGGACCATTTGAGGACAGCAGGACGAACCGACTCAGGCACAAACAACCGACCGGGTGGACCGTTACCGGGACCGGGCTGAGTCCGAAGGGCCGCCAGCACCTCCTCCTCAATCTTCCACATCACTGCTCCCACGACGCAGTTCCGGGGGAGAATAGTCTCGGTCTTGGACCCACTCTCCTCCGTCTTGGAGAACATCCGGGACAAGGCGTCCGCCTTGCCGTTCTTAGATCCAGGTCGGAACGTCAGGGCAAACTTGAATCGTCCGCAAAACAACGCCCACCTGGCCTGACGGGAGTTGAGACGTTTAGCCGATTGCACGTAAGCAAGATTCTTGTGGTCAGTCCAGACAATAAACGGTTGCTCCGCCCCCTCCAACCAGTGGCGCCACTCCTCCAAGGCAAGTTTCACCGCGTGAAGCTCCCGGTTACCCACATCGTAATTCCTCTCTGCAGGCGAAAGGCGACGAGAGTAGTAGGCGCAGGGATGGAGTTTACTGTCCGTGGAGCATCGCTGCGACAGGATGGCGCCAACTCCCACATCCGACGCGTCCACTTCAACGACGAACTGACGGGCCGTGTCCGGTTGAGAGAGAATCGGTGCGTTGGTGAATCGCCTCTTCAAGTCCAGAAACGCACGATCCGCCTCCGGATTCCACTTGAAGGTCCTGATACTGGAAGTCAAGGCAGTTAATGGAGCGGCCACACGGCTGTAATCCCCGGATGAATCTGCGGTAGAAATTCGCAAACCCCAAAAATCTCTGGAGTTGCAATCTCGTACCGGGCTGGACCCATTCCAGAACCGCTCTAACCTTCTCCTGATCCATCCTAATCTCACCCCTGGAGATGATGTACCCGAGAAAGGATGTAGTGTGGGCGTGAAACTCGCACTTCTCGGCCTTCACGAACAGACGATTCTCCAACAATCGCTGCAGAACCTGCCCGGACATGCTGGACGTGGTCGGAAGGTTCCTTCGAGAAGATCAGAATGTCATCCAGGTAAACAAACACGAAGAGACCGATCATATCTCTCAGGACGTCGTTCACCATACTCTGGAATACCGCTGGAGCATTGGTCAGTCCAAACGGCATCACCTGATACTCGAAGTGACCCATCGGTGTATTGAAACCCGTCAACCACTCGTCCCCCTCTCTGATCCGGACCAGGTGATACGCATTGCGTAGGTCTAGCTTGGTGAACACCGTAGCACCCTGTAAGGAGTCGAAGGCAGAACTCATCAAGGGCAGGGGATACTTGTTCTTGACCGTGATGTCATTCAACCCCCGATAATCAATACACGGTCGAAGAGAGCCATCCTTCTTTCCCACAAAGAAGAATCCTGCCCCCAGGGGTGATGACGAGGGACGAACGAGACCAGCAGCTAGGGACTCCTTGATGTAGGTCTCCAACGCCTCACGTTCAGGTCGGGAGATACTGTATAACCTTCCCTTGGGGTAGACAGCTCCAGGAACCAGGTTGATGGCACAATCATATGGTCGGTGGGGAGGAAGTGACAGAGCCTTCTGCTTACTGAAAACTTCCCCCAAATCGTGATATGTCTCGGGAACCAGGGACAAATCTGGGGGTTTAGCCTCAATCACCTGACTGGGAACCGAATGGGGGCAGGCAGTCTTGAGACAGTTAGCATGACAATCAAGGCTCCAACTCGTTACCTTGCCCGTCGCCCAATCGAACGTGGGATTGTGTTCCTTCAGCCAGGGGTATCCAAGGACCAGAGGAACATGGGAAGACGGCAGAATGAAAAATGAAATCATCTCCGAATGATTCCCCGACAACCGCATCTTAACCGGTTCAGTCCTCATCGTGATACGTGCCAGACTACTGCCGTTCAGAGTGGTCGCTTCAATGGCTTCCGGCAATTGCTCCTTGGAAAGCCCCAGCTGTTCCACCAACTCGGCATCAAGAAAGCTTCCATCGGCACCTGAATCGATAAAAGCGTTAGCGCTAAGCTCTGATTCCTGTTCACAAGGGTAGCCGGGAAGCGGGGTCTGACAGAGGTACTGAGAGGTTGAAACTGGCTCGCTAAAAGTCCTCCCAACTTTGCGAGCCGGGCAGTTTGACGACCGCCGGGAACAAGTGGAGATGTAATGTCCCGAGCGACCACAGTAGAGGCAGCAGTTGGTCTTACGTCTATGTTGACGCTCCTCCTTGGTTAACCCGTGCCGCCCCACTTGCATGGGTTCAGAATCGGGAGAGAGGTCCTCTCTACTAATCCTTAGTGGTGGAGAATGATCGACGTGTTCTGGTCCACCACCCGATCCGACTGGGAACTGAGAAGCTGATCGATTGGACGGACCCCATTGCTTCTCCCTCCTTCGCTCTCGGACTCGATTATCCACCCGAATAGACAAGGCTACCAAGCTGTCCAGGTCACTAGGCTCGGATAGGAGATCAACTCATCCTTGAGCTGCTCCGACAGGCCCTGGTAAAAGGCCGCTTGTAAAGACTCCTCGTTCCACCCACTCTCCACAGCCAACGTCTTGAACTCGATCACGAAGTCGGCCACGCTACGCAGTACCTTGGTGCAGAGAAAACAGACGCCTAGCTGCGTCCCCTCCCTCGGACGGAATGGTCGAAGAGCTTCTCATCTCGGCCGTGAACCCCTGGTATGAAGCCATGCAGGGATCCTGTCGTTCCCAAACGGCTGAAGCCCACTCCAGCGCTCGACCACGCAGCAACTCAATCAAAAAGGCTATCCTAGCCTTGTCAGTGGCATAAGAGTAGGGCTGTAGATCGAACACTAATCCACACTGCATAAGGAAGGAACGGCATCTTCCCAGCTCCCCCTCATATTTATCCGGCGTCGGGACCTTGGGCTCACGGAGGGACACAACTTCAGAAGCGGCAGGCGAGATGGGTGAAACCGGTAGTGAGTCCTCCACCGGACACTGGCGTTGGTTCTGGACCTCCGTCAGGCCGGTAGAAAGGTTCCGAACTGACAACGCGATCTCCTGTAGTACCATGCTATGATGGCCCAACATCTTCTCCTGCTGGGTAATGGCATGGCGAACAGAGTCCAGGTCCGCTGGGTTCATAATTGGCCGGATCGTTCTGTCACAGTTCCCTCAGCCAGAACCCAAAAGCAGACCAGGACAAGGAGAGTTGAACGAAGGTGAGGGTTTATTAGATACGACAAAAAGGTGCAGTATAATCCAGGGACAGAGCGGGCGGCGTGGTTGAGTAGTTGGGGGTGCAGTCTGGGTCCAGTGATGGCTCGGCAGCCGCCGACCATCAGGCAGAGGTGGAGTGAAGGTTCCGGACGTGTGACTGCAGGTGGAACAAAAACGGAGGTAAGAACACAAAACTCAACAAAGTACAAAAATAACAAAACTCACGCAAGATACTCTAGAACTGATACACAGTACACCTACTGTTCATGGCTAACGATCCGGCAGGAACTGGATGTTGGGCCAGAGCCTAAGAAAGGTGCTGATTAGGCCCAGGTGTGCAGATTGCTAATAGGAAGCAGGTGCGGAAACCAGAGCGCTCCCCGGAGCGTTCCCGAACCCTCGGGAACCTGGGGATTACGACCAGACCCCGACTCAGACAGCCGGGATCGTTACACTTGAACTCTGTGAAGCATTTATTTGGACTGCAATTTCTGAGGCTGGTAACTCTAATGAACTTATCCTCTGCAGCAAAGGTAACTCTCGGTCTTCCATTCCTGTGGCAGTCCTCATGAGAGCCAGTTTCATCATAGCGCTTGATGGTTTTTGAAACGTTCAAAGTTCTTGAAATGTTCTGTATTGACTGACCTTCATGTCTTAAAGTAATGATGGACTGTCGTTTCTCTTTGCTTATTTGAGCTGTTCTTGCCATAATATGGACTTGGTCTTTTACCAAATAGGGCTATCTTCTGTATACCACCCCTACCTTGTCACAGCACAACTGATTGGCTCAAACGCATTAAGAAGGAAAGAAATTCCACAAATGAACTTTTAAGAAGGCACACCTGTTAATTGAAATGCATTCCAGGTGACTCCCTCATGAAGCTGGTTGAGAGAATGCCAAGAGTGTGCAAAGCTGTCATCAAGGCAAAGGGTGGCTATTTGAAGAATCTCAAATCTCAAATATATTTTGATTTGTTTAACACTTTTTTTTTTACACTTTTTTGGTTACTATATGATTCCATATGTGTTATTTCATAGTTTTGATGTCTTCACTATCATTCTACAATGTAGAAAATAGTAAAAAAAAATAAAGAAAGACCCTGGAATGAGCAGGTGTTCTAAAACTTTTGACCGGTAGTGTAGAGTGGTGGTCTCTAGTCATTACAATGCTCTCCAGATCTCTCCAAGAGGAGAAACGGTGGCTGTATACTTCCAGCTGCTATTTGAACCTATAGATGGACTATGTTGTTATGATCGCTATTATTATTAAAATGGTATTCATCTAATCCAATATATTTGTACTATTTTATTTTACAATCTGTAATGGTAGTAGCTATGGTATCCTCATACCTAACATACCTATCCAATGAAGATCTACAAGGGCCTAGAGTTGACTGTCTGTTTCAGGACCAGATAGCATACGTACATACGCCAGGATCAACGCGTCTAACGTTAGTGTTGAGAGAGAGAGACAGTTAAGCTGTGAAAATTATCTGGAACGCTCCTGAACATTCTACACACAGGTGTCGGGAGGCTGAGCCGGAATCCAGCCTAACCAATCAGAGGATGAGTTGGAACCTGGTCCAACCAATCAGACTGGCTTATCTCTGTTAGAACAATGAGAGGGTTCTGAAGACGCTATAGTGAAATAGAGGAGGAGGACCCTAGAAAATCTTAATCTTGCTCACTCAAACCCAAGCCACCTTGTTGTGGCTATTCATATTCACCTGTCGGAAAGACAGGTGCAAACTTGGCACCTGATGCAAATGCTTGGTAAATCTGGCACCTGAAAAAAATACCAATATCCTGAACCTAAAATGTATACTGTTCACGTTTAATTCAGAGCAAAATAACAAGAGTGTGGAACGTTGTTTTGCACAGCTCCCATACCTACTGTACCTCACCACAGAGATCACAGGTACTTCAAATATGGGGTTTCTCTCTTCAATCTCAGGGGTTTAGGTTGAGCAGGACTAGGCATGTTATCTCCTGTTTGTGTGTGCTTGTGTTTCAAGTTATATGTTTTATTAGTCCAACTAAATGCTGACTGCAGGTTCCTCCTCGACAATGGCAACAACAATAAGAAATAATAAAAGATAAGAATACGAATGTAAAGTAAATATGCTCAGTAGAACAGAGTAGACATTTTAGCATCAGTATAAATACAGGAAGGAACCATTTATAGTCCAATATTTACACGTGTTTTAGGATTGGGGGGAAAGTGTGTGTGTGTGTTGGAACAACTGTTGAGAAGGGCTAAAAACCATCACGGTTTAATATTGGGGGATTTTTTTGTTTGATGTGGGATTATCAAGCAGACACTTTTTATTTGATTTATTAAAGCAGGGAAGTCCCCATTGAGACCAGCGTCTCTTTCACAAGGGAGCCCTGCATATACAATTTCATAAGACCAAAACAAAAAAAATCTGATCCAATATAAAACTAGTAAAATACAGCACAACACAAATATTCAAGAAAAACAAAACGACATTCCTTAATAAGAAGGTCCCCAGTCAATATTTTTAATTGCCCGAGCGGCACAAGAACGTCCAACTGTAATATATTTTATAGTTGGTTCAAGCAATGAGATAATTTAAAAACTAAAAGTGGATTTACATAGTTCGGTGGAGACGTGAGGAACCTCAAGAGGTAACCAACACTGTGAACGGGTTTGGTATCTTATGTTTTATATTTTAACAGTGAAGTTAGGTAAGTCAGAAGTTTGTGTAGTAGAGCTTTGGAAACAGAAAGGTAATAGTAGAGGCTATTCACTGTTCTATAGGTTATAGATGGCATCAATAAAACAAAATAGTGATTTATTTTACATTCCTGCATCTTTTACCAATCGACCAATCTTGGATCACGAGACTATGCATTGTCTTAAATGTCACCACCATATTTAATTTATGCAGAATAAAGAGACACTGGCATAGCTGTCTGACACCAACATAGTTTGCAGCTCCAGAAAGAAAGAGACAAATCAACAAACCTTGGATTGTGGCACTATGCTCTAAATACCACTGATAGTGAGTGAAGAGACTCTGGTATTAATCTGAGCTCAATAAACTATTTGGCTGGCTGGCTCTGTATTGTGTTGTTGCCCAGAAAGAATCGTTACAAACTCCACCCACAAAGTTACGCCTTATACTGGGGATGATATATAAATATGTATGTCAGGGTGTTTTAAGTAAATGCACATGTGTATTGGAGGGAGAGAGAGAGAGAGAGAGAGAGAGAGAGAGAGAGAGAGAGAGAGAGAGAGAGAGAGAGAGAGAGAGAGAGAGAGAGAGAGAGAGAGAGAGAGAGGAGAGAGAGAGAGGGAGAGAGAGAGAGAGAGAGAGAGAGAGAGAGAGAGAGAGAGAGAGAGAGAGAGAGAGAGAGAGAGAGAGAGAGAGAGAGAGAGAGAGAGCAGAGACAGAGACAGAGAGCAGAGACAGAGACAGAGACAGAGACAGAGACAGAGACAGAGACAGAGACAGAGACAGAGACAGAGACAGAGACAGAGACAGAGACAGAGACAGAGACAGAGAGACAGACATGGGGTGGCATTTCACTTGCTTTGGCTAGGAAACATATGTTTCCCATGCCAATAAAACCCTTAAATTGAATTGAGAGAGAGAGAGAGATTTTTACAGACTGAACTATACTTGTCAAGCAGTCAGGGCTGTAGATTTATTGACTCTCAATGTCAAATGATGTGCAGAGCTGGAACTGTTTTTCCATGACTGAACTCAGATTGTGGTTTTGTTTGTGAAGTAGAATTTGATCTCATCCTCTTCTTCATATTCTCTCTCTCTCCACCCTCGCTCTCTTTCCTTCTTTTATGTTTTCCCTCTCTCACTCCTCCCCCCGCTCTCTCTCTCTCCTTCCCCCGTTCTCTCTCTCCTCCCCTCTCTCTCCTCCCACCTCACTCTCTCTCCTTGCCACGCTCTCTCTCTCCTCTCCCGCTCTCTCTCTCCTTCCCCCGTTCTCTCTCGCCTCCCCTGCTCTCTCTCTCCTTCCACCCTCTCCATCCCCGCTCTCTCTCCTTCCCCGCTGTCTCTTTCCTTCCCCTGCTCTCACTTCTTCCCCCGCTGTCTCTCTCCTCTCCCGCTCTCTCTCTCCTTCCCCCGTTCTCTCTCGCCTCCCCCCTCTCTCTCTCCTTCTCCCGCTCTCTCTTTCATCCCCCCTCTCTCGCCTCCCCTGCTCTCTCTCTCCTTCCACCCTCTCCATCCCCGCTCTCTCTCCTTCCCCGCTGTCTCTTTCCTTCCCCTGCTCTCACTTCTTCCCCCGCTGTCTCTCTCCTTCCCCCGCTGTCTCTCTCCTTCCCCCGCTCTCACTCCTTCCCTCGCTCTCTCTCTCCTTCCCCCCTCTCTCTCCTTCCCCCCTCTCTCTTACCATCTCTCGCTCTGTGTCTTTCCTCCTTTTCTCTCTCCTCCTGTCTCCTCCTCTCTCCTCCTGTCTCCTCCTCTCTCCTCCTGTATCCTCCTGGCTCCTCCTGTCTCCTCCTCTCTCCTCCTGTCTACTCCTCTCTCCTCCTTTCTCCTCCTGTCTCTTCCTGTCTCCTCCCCTCTCCTCCTGTCTCCTCCTCTCTCCTCCTGTCTCCTCCTCCCTCCTCCTGTCTCCTCCTGTCTCCTCCTCTCTCCTCCTCTCTCCTCCTTTCTCCTCCTGTCTCCTCCTGTCTCCTCCTCTCTCCTCCTGTCTCCTCCTGTCTCCTCCTGTTTCCTCCTCTCTCCTTCGGTCTCCTCCTCTCTCCTCCTGTCTCCTCCTGTCTCCTCCTCTCTCCTCCTCTCGCCTCCTGTCTCCTCTCTCCTCCTGTCTCCTCCTGTCTCCTCCTCTCTCCTCCTGTCTCCTCCTGTCTCCTCCTCTCTCCTCCTATCTCTTCCTGTCTCCTCCTCTCTCCTCCTGTCTCCTCCTCTCTCCTCCTCTCTCCTCTTTTCTCCTCCTCTCACCTCCTCTCTCCTCCTGTCTCCTCCCCTCTCCTCCTCTCTCCTCCCCTCTCCTCCTCTCTCCTCCCGTCTCCTCCTGTCTCCTCCTCTCTCCTCCTGTCTCCTCCTCTCTCCTCCTCTCTCCTCCTCTCTCCTCCTCTCTCCTCCTGTCTCCTCCTCTCTCCTCCTGTCTCCTCCTGTCTCCTCCTCTCTCCTCCTGTCTCCTCCTTTCTCCTCCTGTCTCCTCCTGTCTCCTCCTCTCTCCTCCTGTCTCCTCCTGTCTCCTCCTGTCTCCTCCTTTCTCCTCCTGTCTCCTCCTGTCTCCTCCCCTCTCTTCCTGTCTCCTCCCGTCTCCTCCTGTCTCCTCCTCTCTCCTCCTCTCTCCTCCTCTCTCTTCCTGTCTCCTCCCGTCTCCTCCTGTCTCCTCCTCTCTCCTCCTCTCTCCTCCTGTCTCCTCCTCTCTCCTCTCTCTTTTCCTCCACCCTTTCTATCATGTGGTCAGGTTGGTGGTATCCTTTGATGTGGCTCTCTCTCATCTTCCATCCTTCTCTCTCTCTCTCTCTCTCTCTGTGTGTTGTGGCCGCAGGACAGAGAAGAGCCAGATGGGACTAGGAATGGCTTGTGGTGAAGAGAGAGAGAGAGAGAGGAAGCAACATATATATAAATATATAAATAAGAAGGCAGAGGAAAGCAGCATCATGCCAGGGAAGATTACTGTGAAGTTCCCCCACAAATGCAGACAGACAGACAGACAGGCAGACAGGCAGACAGAGAAACCAACAGGTAGGCAGACAGGCAGACAGACAGGCAGACAGGCAGACAGACAGGTAGACAGACAGACAGACAGACAGGCAGACAGACAGACAGACAGACAGGTAGACAGACATACAGACAGACAGACAGACAGACAGACAGACAGACAGACAGACAGACAGACAGACAGACAGGCAGGCAGACAGACAGACAGACAGACAGACAGGCAGACAGACAGACAGACAGACAGACAGACAGACAGACAGACAGGCAGACAGACAGACAGGCAGACAGACAGACAGGCAGACAGACAGACAGACAGACAAGCAGACAGGCAGGCAGACAGACAGACAGACAGACTGGTAGACAGGCAGACAGGCAGACAGACAGACAGACAGGCAGACAGGCAGGCAGACAGACAGACAGACAGACAGACAGACAGACTGTACTCTAGTAATAAAGTATTGTTACAAATAGTTGCTTCAAACTATATGACTGTGGTTCTGCTCTCTGGGTTTTAGCCTACGTCCACCCAGTTTAACACATGGAAGATAGAGCACCTCTCTGGGATTTAGCCTACATCCACCCAGTTTAACACATGGAAGATAGAGCACCTCTCTGGGATTTAGCCTACATCCACCCAGTTTAACACATGGAAGATAGAGCACCTCTCTGGGATTTAGCCTACATCCACCCAGTTTAACACATGGAAGATAGAGCACCTCTCTGGGATTTAGCCTACATCCACCCAGTTTAACACATGAAAGATAGAGCACCTCTCTGGGTTTTAGCCTACATCCAAAGGTTGCATGTTCGAGTCGAGTCGGGGACAACTGTAGAATTTTAGCTAACCCTTCCCCTAACCCTTATTCAAACTCAACCCAATCCACCTAACCTTTGTCATTTTAGTTGGCCTAACCTTTGTCGTTAGTTCCACTAACCGCCAACCTAAATTCTCCCTTAATTCTCCTTTGTTGTGACAGCTCAACAAGCAACCTGGTCTCAGGTAAAGACGTGCAATACTATATGTCCACCGAGATGTGTAATAAGTTATCCAATTCGTATGCTATTGTACGACCGGGTAAGACGTACGATACGTCCTCTAATTTGTATGATATATCGGAACAACTGCTATTCCATTCATAATGTAAGCTAACACAACGTAGCATACTGTATCATACTAAACGGAGGGAAGCAGATTTACATACATAATATTATGAATTGCTTTGAGATCGCGTTGCTTTTTTTTCTGTCGAAACCATAACCCTGGTACAGTACTGCTCCTCTATGATATGACATCATTAAGAAGTTTGATTTACGTCCCTCACTTGACATCTAGGGTTTGGCCTGGGGACAGGGAGCCCCGAGAGATCCTTCCTGGTCTGACCACATAAACATGAAGCTACACACTAAGAATGTCTCTGGTCACACTGTGGAAGGACCGTACTGAACCACCAACTTCTGGGATTCAGGGGCAGGGAGGTCTGTGTGGACCCTAGACCCGTACCACAAACTAGCCTCAAGTCCCTAACCACTAACCCAGCCATAACCTCTAACCCCTAACCACTAACCCAGCCATAACCCCTAACCACTAACCCAGCCATAACCTCTAACCTCTAACCCCTAACCCAGCCATAACCTCTAACCCCTAACCCAGCCATAACCTCTAACCTCTAACCCAGCCATAACCTCTAACCTCTAACCCCTAACCCAGCCATAACCTCTAACCTCTAACCCCTAACCCAGCCATAACCTCTAACCCCTAACCCAGCCATAACCTCTAACCTCTAACCCCTAACCCAGCCATAACCTCTAACCCCTAACCCCTAACCCAGCCATAACCCCTAACCCCTAACCCCTAACCCAGCCATAACCCCTAACCCCTAACCCCTAACCCAGCCATAACCTCTAATCCATAACCCCTAACCCAGCCATAACCTCTAATCCATAACCCCTAACCCAGCCATAACCTCTAACCCCTAACCCCTAACCCAGCCATAACCTCTAACCCCTAACCCAGCCATAACCTCTAACCCCTAACCACTAACCCAGCCATAACCTCTAACCCCTAACCCAGCCATAACCTCTAACCCCTAACCCAGCCATAACCTCTAACCCCTAACCCCTAACCCAGCCATAACCTCTAACCCCTAACCCAGCCATAACCCCTAACCCCTAACCCCTAACCCAGCCATAACCCCTAACCCCTAACCCAGCCATAACCTCTAACCCCTAACCCAGCCATAACCTCTAACCCCTAACCACTAACCCAGCCATAACCTCTAACCCCTAACCCAGCCATAACCTCTAACCCCTAACCACTAACCCAACCATAACCTCTAACCCCTAACCCCTAACCCAGCCATAACCCCTAACCACTAACCCAGCCATAACCCCTAACCCCTAACCACTAACCCAGCCATAACCTCTAACCCCTAACCCCTAACCCAGCCATAACCCCTAACCACTAACCCAGCCATAACCCCTAACCCCTAACCCCTAACCCAGCCATAACCTCTAACCCCTAACCACTAACCCAGCCATAACCTCTAACCCCTAACCACTAACCCAGCCATAACCTCTAACCTCTAACCACTAACCCAGCCATAACCTCTAACCCCTAACCCCTAACCCAGCCATAACCCCTAACCACTAACCCAGCCATAACCTCTAACCCCTAACCCCTAACCCAGCCATAACCCCTAACCCCTAACCCAGCCATAACCTATAACCACTAACCACTAACCCAGCCATAACCTCTAACCTCTAACCCCTAACCCAGCCATAACCTCTAACCTCTAACCACTAACCCAGCCATAACCTCTAACCTCTAACCACTAACCCAGCCATAACCTCTAACCACTAACCCCTAACCCAGCCATAACCTCTAACCCCTAACCCCTAACCCAGCCATAACCTCTAACCCCTAACCACTAACCCAGCCATAACCTCTAACCCCTAACCACTAACCCAGCCATAACCTCTAACCCCTAACCACTAACCCAGCCATAACCTCTAACCTCTAACCCCTAACCCAGCCATAACCCCTAACCCCTAACCCAGCCATAACCTCTAACCCCTAACCCAGCCATAACCTCTAACCTCTAACCCCTAACCCAGCCATAACCCCTAACCCCTAACCCAGCCATAACCCCTAACCCCTAACCCAGCCATAACCTCTAACCCCTAACCCAGCCATAACCTCTAACCTCTAACCCCTAACCCAGCCATAACCCCTAACCCCTAACCCCTAACCCAGCCATAACCCCTAACCCCTAACCCCTAACCCAGCCATAACCTCTAACCCCTAACCACTAACCCAGCAATAACCTCTAACCACTAACCCAGCAATAACCTCTAACCTCTAACCACTAACCCAGCCATAACCTCTAACCCCTAACCCAGCCATAACCTCTAACCCCTAACCACTAACCCAGCCATAACCTCTAACCACTAACCACTAACCCAGCCATAACCCCTAACCCCTAACCACTAACCCAGCCATAACCTCTAACCACTAACCACTAACCCAGCCATAACCTCTAACCCCTAACCCCTAACCCAGCCATAACCTCTAACCCCTAACCCAGCCATAACCTCTAATCCATAACCCAGCCATAACTTCTAATCCATAACCCAGCCATAACCTCTAACCCCTAACCACTAACCCAGCCATAACCTCTAACCTCTAACCCCTAACCCAGCCATAACCTCTAACCCCTAACCCCTAACCCAGCCATAGCCTCTAACCCCTAACCCCTAACCCAGCCATAACCCCTAACCCCTAACCACTAACCCAGCCATAACCTCTAACCCCTAACCCCTAACCCAGCCATAACCTCTAACCCCTAACCCAGCCATAACCTCTAACCTCTAACCACTAACCCAGCCATAACCTCTATCCCCTAACCACTAACCCAGCCATAACCCCTAACCCCTAACCCCTAACCCAGCCATAACCTCTAACCCCTAACCCCTAACCTCTAACCCCTAACCCCTAACCCAGCCATAACCTCTAACCACTAACCCAGCCATAACCTCTAACAACTAACCCAGCCATAACCTCTAACCTCTAACCACTAACCCCTAACCCAGCCATAACCTCTAACCCCTAACCACTAACCCAGCCATAACCCCTAACCCCTAACCCAGCCATAACCTCTAACCTCTAACCACTAACCCAGCCATAACCTCTAACCACTAACCCAGCCATAACCCCTAACCCCTAACCCCTAACCCAGCCATAACCTCTAATCCATAACCCCTAACCCAGCCATAACCTCTAATCCATAACCCCTAACCCAGCCATAACCTCTAACCCCTAACCCAGCCATAACCTCTAACCTCTAACCCCTAACCCAGCCATAACCTCTAACCTCTAACCCCTAACCCAGCCATAACCTCTAACCCCTAACCCCTAACCCAGCCATAACCTCTAACCCCTAACCCAGCCATAACCTCTAACCCCTAACCCAGCCATAACCTCTAACCCCTAACCCCTAACCCAGCCATAACCTCTAACCTCTAACCACTAACCCAGCCATAACCTCTAACCTCTAACCCCTAACCCAGCCATAACCTCTAACCCCTAACCCAGCCATAACATCTAACCCCTAACCACTAACCCAGCCATAACCCCTAACCCCTAACCCAGCCATAACCTCTAACCCCTAACCCCTAACCCAGCCATAACCTCTAACCCCTAACCCCTAACCCAGCCATAACCTCTAACCTCTAACCACTAACCCAACCATAACCTCTAACCTCTAACCCCTAACCCAGCCATAACCTCTAACCTCTAACCCCTAACCCAGCCATAACCTCTAACCTCTAACCACTAACCCAGCCATAACCTCTAACCTCTAACCACTAACCCAGCCATAACCTCTAACCCCTAACCACTAACCCAGCCATAACCTCTAACCACTAACCCCTAACCCAGCCATAACCTCTAACCTCTAACCACTAACCCAGCCATAACCTCTAACCCCTAACCCCTAACCCAGCCATAACCCCTAACCCCTAACCCAGCCATAACCTCTAACCACTAACCCCTAACCCAGCCATAACCTCTAACCTCTAACCACTAACCCAGCCATAACCCCTAACCCCTAACCACTAACCCAGCCATAACCTCTAACCACTAACCCAGCCATAACCTCTAACCACTAACCCCTAACCCAGCCATAACCTCTAACCACTAACCCAGCCATAACCTCTAACCAATAACCCCTAACCCAGCCATAACCTCTAACCCCTAACCCAGCCATAACCTCTAACCACTAACCCCTAACCCAGCCATAACCTCTAACCACTAACCCAGCCATAACCTCTAACCACTAACCCCTAACCCAGCCATAACCTCTAACCCCTAACCACTAACCCAGCCATAACCCCTAACCCATAACCCCTAACCCAGCCATAACCTCTAACCCCTAACCCAGCCATAACCTCTAACCTCTAACCCCTAACCCAGCCATAACCACTAACCCCTAACCCCTAACCCAGCCATAACCTCTAACCCCTAACCCCTAACCCAGCCATAACCTCTAACCCCTAACCACTAACCCAGCCATAACCTCTAACCCCTAACCCCTAACCCAGCCATAACCTCTAACCTCTAACCTCTAACCACTAACCCCTAACCCAGCCATAACCTCTAACCCCTAACCACTAACCCAGCCATAACCCCTAACCCCTAACCCCTAACCCAGCCATAACCTCTAACCTCTAACCACTAACCCAGCCATAACCTCTAACCCCTAACCCCTAACCCAGCCATAACCTCTATCCCCTAACCCAGCCATAACCTCTAACCCCTAACCACTAACCCAGCCATAACCCCTAACCCCTAACCCCTAACCCAGCCATAACCTCTAACCTCTAACCCCTAACCCAGCTATAACCTCTAACCTCTAACCCCTAACCCAGCTATAACCTCTAACCTCTAACCACTAACCCAGCCATAACCCCTAACCCCTAACCCCTAACCCAGCCATAACCTCTAACCCCTAACCCAGCCATAACCTCTAACCCCTAACCCAGCCATAACCTCTAACCCCTAACCCCTAACCCAGCCATAACCTCTAACCCCTAACCCCTAACCCAGCCATAACCCCTAACCCCTAACCCCTAACCCCTAACCCAGCCATAACCCCTAACCCCTAACCCAGCCATAACCTCTAACCCCTAACCCCTAACCCAGCCATAACCTCTAACCACTAACCCAGCCATAACCTCTAACCTCTAACCACTAACCCAGCCATAACCCCTAACCACTAACCCCTAACCAAGCCATAACCTCTAACCCCTAACCCCTAACCCCTAACCTCTAACCCCTAACCCAGCCATAACCCCTAACCCCTAACCCCTAACCCAGCCATAACCTCTAACCCCTAACCACTAACCCAGCCATAACCTCTAACCCCTAACCCAGCCATAACCTCTAACCCCTAACCCAGCCATAACCTCTAACCTCTAACCACTAACCCAGCCATAACCCCTAACCCCTAACCCCTAACCCAGCCATAACCCCTAACCCCTAACCCAGCCATAACCTCTAACCTCTAACCACTAACCCAGCAATAACCCCTAACCCCTAACCCCTAACCCAGCCATAACCCCTAACCACTAACCCAGCCATAACCTCTAACCCCTAACCCCTAACCCAGCCATAACCTCTAACCCCTAACCACTAACCCAGCCATAACCTCTAACCTCTAACCCCTAACCCCTAACCCCTAACCTCTAACCCCTAACCCAGCCATAACCCCTAACCCCTAACCCCTAACCCAGCCATAACCTCTAACCCCTAACCACTAACCCAGCCATAACCTCTAACCTCTAACCCAGCCATAACCTCTAACCTCTAACCACTAACCCAGCCATAACCTCTAACCCCTAACCCAGCCATAACCTCTAACCTCTAACCACTAACCCAGCCATAACCTCTAATCCATAACCCCTAACCCAGCCATAACCTCTAACCTCTAACCACTAACCCAGCCATAACCTCTAACCCCTAACCACTAACCCAGCCATAACCCCTAACCCCTAACCCCTAACCCAGCCATAACCTCTAACCCCTAACCACTAACCCAGCCATAACCTCTAACCCCTAACCACTAACCCAGCCATAACCTCTAACCTCTAACCACTAACCCAGCCATAACCTCTAACCTCTAACCCCTAACCCAGCCATAACCCCTAACCACTAACCCCTAACCCAGCCATAACCTCTAACCCCTAACCCCTAACCCAGCCATAACCTCTAACCCCTAACCCCTAACCCAGCCATAACCTCTAACCCCTAACCACTAACCCAGCCATAACCTCTAACCTCTAACCACTAACCCAGCCATAACCTCTAACCTCTAACCCCTAACCCAGCCATAACCTCTAACCCCTAACCCCTAACCCAGCCATAACCTCTAACCCCTAACCCAGCCATAACCTCTAACCCCTAACCACTAAGCCAGCCATAACCTCTAACCACTAACCCAGCCATAACCTCTAACCTCTAACCACTAACCCAGCCATAACCTCTAACCTCTAACCACTAACCCAGCCATAACCCCTAACCCCTAACCCCTAACCCAGCCATAACCTCTAACCCCTAACCACTAACCCAGCCATAACCTCTAACCCCTAACCACTAACCCAGCCATAACCTCTAACCTCTAACCACTAACCCAGCCATAACCTCTAACCTCTAACCCCTAACCCAGCCATAACCTCTAACCCCTAACCCAGCCATAACCTCTAACCTCTAACCCCTAACCCAGCCATAACCCCTAACCCCTAACCCAGCCATAACCTCTAACCCCTAACCACTAACCCAGCCATAACCTCTAACCTCTAACCCCTAACCCAGCCATAACCCCTAACCCCTAACCCAGCCATAACCTCTAACCCCTAACCACTAACCCAGCCATAACCTCTAACCCCTAACCACTAACCCAGCCATAACCTCTAACCACTAACCCAGCCATAACCTCCAACCTCTAACCCCTAACCCAGCCATAACCTCTAACCCCTAACCCAGCCATAACCTCTAACCCCTAACCCCTAACCCAGCCATAACCTCTAACCTCTAACCCCTAACCCAGCCATAACCTCTAACCCCTAACCCAGCCATAACCTCTAACCCCTAACCCCTAACCCAGCCATAACCCCTAACCACTAACCCAGCCATAACCTCTAACCCCTAACCACTAACCCAGCCATAACCTCTAACCTCTAACCCCTAACCCAGCCATAACCTCTAACCCCTAACCACTAACCCAGCCATAACCTCTAACCTCTAAAACCTAACCCAGCCATAACCTCTAACCTCTAACCACTAACCCAGCCATAACCTCTAACCCCTAACCCCTAACCCAGCCATAACCTCTAACCCCTAACCACTAACCCAGCCATAACCTCTAACCCCTAACCCCTAACCCAGCCATAACCTCTAACCTCTAACCACTAACCCAGCCATAACCTCTAACCTCTAACCACTAACCCAGCCATAACCTCTAACCTCTAACCCAGCCATAACCTCTAACCCCTAACCACTAACCCAGCCATAACCTCTAACCCCTAACCCCTAACCCAGCCATAACCTCTAACCCCTAACCCAGCCATAACCCCTAACCCCTAACCCCTAACCCAGCCATAACCTCTAACCCCTAACCCAGCCATAACCTCTAACCCCTAACCCCTAACCCAGCCATAACCTCTAACCTCTAACCCCTAACCCCAGCCACTAACCTCTAACCCCCAAACCATACCTCTAACCACTAACCCAGCCATAACCTCTAACCCCTAACCACTAACCCAGCCATAACCCCTAACCACTAACCCAGCCATAACCCCTAACCACTAACCCAGCCATAACCCCTAACCCCTAACCCAGCCATAACCCCTAACCCCTAACCCCTAACCCAGCCATAACCTCTAACCCCTAACCACTAACCCAGCCATAACCTCTAACCACTAACCCAGCCATAACCTCTAACCTCTAACCACTAACCCAGCCATAACCTCTAACCTCTAACCACTAACCCAGCCATAACCTCTAACCTCTAACCACTAACCCAGCCATAACCTCTAACCTCTAACCACTAACCCAGCCATAACCTCTAACCTCTAACCCAGCCATAACCTCTAACCCCTAACCACTAACCCAGCCATAACCTCTAACCCCTAACCCAGCCATAACCTCTAACCCCTAACCCAGCCATAACCCCTAACCCCTAACCCCTAACCCAGCCATAACCTCTAACCCCTAACCCAGCCATAACCTCTAACCCCTAACCACTAACCCAGCCATAACCTCTAACCCCTAACCACTAACCCAGCCATAACCCCTAACCACTAACCCAGCCATAACCCCTAACCACTAACCCAGCCATAACCCCTAACCCCTAACCCAGCCATAACCCCTAACCCCTAACCACTAACCAGCCATAACCCCTAACCACTAACCCAGCCATAACCCCTAACCCCTAACCCAGCCATAACCTCTAACCCCTAACCACTAACCCAGCCATAACCCCTAACCACTAACCCAGCCATAACCCCTAACCCCTAACCCAGCCATAACCCCTAACCCCTAACCACTAACCCAGCCATAACCCCTAACCACTAACCCAGCCATAACCCCTAACCCCTAACCCAGGCATAACCCCTAACCCCTAACCACTAACCCAGCCATAACCTCTAACCCCTAACCCAGCCATAACCCCTAACCCCTAACCCCTAACCCAGCCATAACCCCTAACCCCTAACCCAGCCATAACCTCTAACCTCTAACCCCTAACCCAGCCATAACCCCTAACCCCTAACCACTAACCCAGCCATAACCTCTAACCCCTAACCCAGCCATAACCCCTAACCCCTAACCCCTAACCCAGCCATAACCCCTAACCCCTAACCCAGCCATAACCTCTAACCCCTAACCCCTAACCCAGCCATAACCCCTAACCACTAACCCCTAACCCAGCCATAACCTCTAACCCCTAACCCCTAACCCAGCCATAACCTCTAACCCCTAACCCCTAACCCAGCCATAACCCCTAACCCCTAACCCCTAACCCAGCCATAACCTCTAACCCCTAACCCCTAACCCAGCCATAACCTCTAACCTCTAACCACTAACCCAGCCATAACCTCTAACCTCTAACCCCTAACCCAGCCATAACCTCTAACCTCTAACCACTAACCCAGCCATAACCTCTAACCCCTAACCACTAACCCAGCCATAACCCCTAACCCCTAACCCCTAACCCAGCCATAACCTCTAACCCCTAACCCCTAACCCAGCCATAACCTCTAACCCCTAACCCCTAATCCAGCCATAACCTCTAACCCCTAACCACTAACCCAGCCATAACCTCTAACCCCTAACCACTAACCCAGCCATAACCTCTAACCCCTAACCCAGCCATAACCCCTAACCCCTAACCACTAACCCAGCCATAACCTCTAACCTCTAACCCCTAACCCAGCCATAACCTCTAACCCCTAACCACTAACCCAGCCATAACCTCTATCCCCTAACCACTAACCCAGCCATAACCTCTAACCTCTAACCCCTAACCCAGCCATAACCTCTAACCTCTAACCACTAACCCAGCCATAACCTCTAACCCCTAACCCAGCCATAACCTCTAACCCCTAACCCCTAACCCAGCCACTAACCCCTAACCCTCTAACCCCTAACCCAGCCATAACCTCTAACCACTAACCCCTAACCCAGCCATAACCTCTAACCCCTAACCCCTAATCCAGCCATAACCTCTAACCCCTAACCACTAACCCAGCCATAACCTCTAACCCCTAACCCCTAACCCAGCCATAACCTCTAACCCCTAACCCAGCCATAACCCCTAACCCCTAACCCCTAACCCAGCCATAACCCCTAACCCCTAACCCCTAACCCAGCCATAACCTCTAACCCCTAACCCCTAACCCAGCCATAACCCCTAACCCCTAACCCCTAACCCAGCCATAACCTCTAACCCCTAACCCCTAACCCAGCCATAACCTCTAACCCCTAACCCAGCCATAACCTCTAACCCCTAACCCCTAACCCAGCCATAACCTCTAACCCCTAACCCCTAACCCAGCCATAACCCCTAACCCCTAACCCAGCCATAACCTCTAACCCCTAACCACTAACCCAGCCATAACCTCTAACCTCTAACCCCTAACCCAGCCATAACCTCTAACCTCTAACCCCTAACCCAGCCATAACCTCTAACCCCTAACCCAGCCATAACCCCTAACCCCTAACCCCTAACCCAGCCATAACCTCTAACCCCTAACCCCTAACCCAGCCATAACCTCTAACCCCTAACCACTAACCCAGCCATAACCTCTAACCCCTAACCCCTAACCCAGCCATAACCCCTAACCCCTAACCCAGCCATAACCTCTAACCCCTAACCACTAACCCAGCCATAACCTCTAACCCCTAACCCCTAACCCAGCCATAACCCCTAACCCCTAACCCAGCCATAACCTCTAACCCCTAACCACTAACCCAGCCATAACCTCTAACCCCTAACCCCTAACCCAGCCATAACCTCTAACCCCTAACCCAGCCATAACCTCTAACCTCTAACCCAGCCATAACCTCTAACCTCTAACCACTAACCCAGCCATAACCTCTAACCCCTAACCCAGCCATAACCTCTAACCCCTAACCCAGCCATAACCTCTAACCTCTAACCCAGCCATAACCTCTAACCTCTAACCACTAACCCAGCCATAACCTCTAACCCCTAACCCCTAACCCAGCCATAACCCCTAACCACTAACCCCTAACCCAGCCATAACCTCTAACCTCTAACCCAGCCATAACCTCTAACCTCTAACCACTAACCCAGCCATAACCTCTAACCCCTAACCCAGCCATAACCTCTAACCTCTAACCCAGCCATAACCTCTAACCGCTAACCACTAACCCAGCCATAACCTCTAACCCCTAACCCAGCCATAACCTCTAACCTCTAACCTCTAACCCAGCCATAACCTCTAACCTCTAACCACTAACCCAGCCATAACCTCTAACCCCTAACCCCTAACCCAGCCATAACCTCTAACCCCTAACCCCTAACCACTAACCCCTAACCCAGCCATAACCTCTAACCACTAACCACTAACCCAGCCATAACCTCTAACCACTAACCACTAACCCAGCCATAACCACTAACCCCTAACCCCTAACCCAGCCATAACCTCTAACCTCTAACCACTAACCACTAACCCAGCCATAACCTCTAACCACTAACCACTAACCCAGCCATAACCTCTAACCACTAACCACTAACCCAGCCATAACCTCTAACCACTAACCACTAACCCAGCCATAACCACTAACCCCTAACCCCTAACCCAGCCATAACCTCTAACCCCTAACCACTAACCCAGCCATAACCTCTAACCACTAACCACTAACCCAGCCATAACCTCTAACCCCTAACCACTAACCCAGCCATAACCTCTAACCTCTAACCCCTAACCCAGCCATAACCTCTAACCCCTAACCCCTAACCCAGCCATAACCCCTAACCCCTAACCCAGCCATAACCTCTAACCCCTAACCACTAACCCAGCCATAACCTCTAACCCCTAACCCCTAACCCAGCCATAACCCCTAACCCAGCCATAACCTCTAACCCCTAACCACTAACCCAGCCATAACCTCTAACCTCTAACCCCTAACCCAGCCATAACCTCTAACCTCTAACCCCTAACCCAGCCATAACCTCTAACCCCTAACCCCTAACCCAGCCATAACCCCTAACCCCTAACCACTAACCCAGCCATAACCTCTAACCCCTAACCCAGCCATAACCTCTAACCTCTAACCACTAACCCAGCCATAACCTCTAACCCCTAACCACTAACCCAGCCATAACCTCTAACCTCTAACCACTAACCCAGCCATAACCTCTAACCCCTAACCCCTAACCCAGCCATAACCTCTAACCCCTAACCACTAACCCAGCCATAACCTCTAACCTCTAACCACTAACCCAGCCATAACCTCTAACCCCTAACCCCTAACCCAGCCATAACCTCTAACCCCTAACCCAGCCATAACCTCTAACCCCTAACCCAGCCATAACTTCTAACCACTAACCACTAACTTCTTAGGACTTGATAATGCACCACTGCTGGCCAGGCCAACTGGGACCTAGGGCAAGGAGGTTGGATAGGCATATCATGGGAGTTCTTTCAAATATGACCAATGGGTGCCTCACCTCATCCAGAGGGCGGTCTATGCTTGTCAGTGCAGAGCAGTAGCCTACATTTGATTTTATATGTACCACAACTTCTGGCAGAATTAGGTCTTATCCATGGAATCCTCATTTTCAGTAACTTCACACAATGTATTTTTACATATCTTTGATCCAACAGAGGTATAATATTATAGGTTTCGTACAATAGTTAAAATAGTTATGTCCTTCCAGGGCTGCATCCCAGACGGCCACCTTAACCCCTTTACAGTGCACCACAGGGCTCTGGGGAGTGCACTATTTGCAGGATAGGGTGCCATTTAGGACGTTCCCTGGCTAGGACCCTCGGCGGGTTCCCCCTCACTGATCAAAGGATAGTTTCCACGACGAAGTGATCAGAAAACGAGAGAGAGGTCTGTCTCTCCGTCGTGGACTCTTATCGACAACAATAAAACCACTCATCAGTGGACACTTCTGCCATAGAGGTCACTGTGTGTGTGTGTAATACAACTCCTGCGAAGCACCACATTTCCTCTCCACATTACTCCGCTGTGTGTGTGTGGTCCAGTGACCTAGAAGGCAGCTCCCCTGTGTGTGTGTGTGGTCCAGTGACCTAGAAGGCAGCACCTGAATCAACCCTGTCTCAGGTCCCTGAAGACCCCACAGTGTTTGACCAACATCAGAGGCTCCAATGAAGTGGCATCGTACCACCTGACCTCCCCACTGACAGACATAACCTCACCACTAACCCTCCCCACTGACAGACATAACCTCACCACTAACCCTCCCCACTGACAGAGATAACCTCACCACTAACCCTCCTCACTGACAGACATAACCTCACCACTAACCCTCCCCACTGACAGACATAACCTCACCACTAACCCTCCTCACTGACAGACATAACCTCACCACTAACCCTCCTCACTGACAGACATAACCTCACCACTAACCCTCCCCACTGACAGACATAACCTCAGATTTTTCAGGTATTCAAATCAGAGACCTATCGGTTACTGGCCCAACATTCTGACTGCTAGGATACCTGCCACCCCAAGTCGCCTGCAGAATGTTTCCAATGTGAACAATATGTCTGGTCCCCCTCAGGGCTGTTTTAATTGACACCAGTGGAATGCCAGGTCTGTATCTGTGTACCGTTAGAGGAATGCCAGGTCTGTATCTGTGTACCATTAGAGGAATGCCAGGTCTGTATCTGTGTACCGTTAGAGGAATGCCAGGTCTGTATCTGTGTACCATTAGAGGAATGCCAGGTCTGTATCTGTGTACCATTAGAGGAATGCCAGGTCTGTATCTGTGTACCGTTAGAGGAATGCCAGGTCTGTATCTGTGTACCATTAGAGGAATGCCAGGTCTGTATCTGTGTACCATTAGAGGAATGCCAGGTCTGTATCTGTGTACCATTAGAGGAATGCCAGGTCTGTATCCGTGTACCATTAGAGGAATGCCAGGTCTGTATCTGTGTACCATTAGAGGAATGCCAGGTCTGTATCCGTGTACCATTAGAGGAATGCCAGGTCTGTATCTGTGTACCATTAGAGGAATGCCAGGTCTGTATCTGTGTACCATTAGAGGAATGCCAGGTCTGTATCTGTGTACCATTAGAGGAATGCCAGGTCTGTATCCGTGTACCATTAGAGGAATGCCAGGTCTGTATCCGTGTACCATTAGAGGAATGCCAGGTCTGTATCTGTGTACCATTAGAGGAATGCCAGGTCTGTATCCGTGTACCATTAGAGGAATGCCAGGTCTGTATCTGTGTACCATTAGAGGAATGCCAGGTCTTTAGGTACGATGGATTTCACAGCTCTAACTCAGTTCCACCTCCGACAAAACAACCGCTATGCGGATGACGGCTAAAGTGGATCTGATTGAATAGAGAGGGAATCAGCTTATGATCTGTGTCCCATTTAAGAATACGGTTAATAAACGTATTACACAGAGATGGAATGATCTTATATGATCTGTTTCTTATTAAGAATGTGTAGTTATGATATAGATATGGAACAATCTTAAAAAATATATTAAAAAATATATATATACATGTATTCACTAACTCTAAGTCGCTCTGGATAAGAGCGTCTGCTAAATGACTAAAATGTAAAATGTAAATGTAATGAGACCAGGGATGAGTTCCAAATGGCACCCTATTCCCTATGTTTTGCCCGGGGCTCATGGGTAATTGGTAGTGCACTATGTAGGGAAAGGGGTGCCATTTGGGATGCAATCCAGGAGGAGATCATCTGCAGTAGATTAGAAATGAAAGTGATACATCATGGACTTCCATTGAGCCCCCAAGCTGGAAAGTGCATAATGTTTATTTCTGACTGCTTTTGTTGTCAAAATATCTACAAATTAAATAGAAAAATGTATTTCAAGGTAAAGTATTTTTCCGGTTTGATCATTAAAACTTCCAAAACATCAACATAATTTATCATCATCTCTATTTAACAGCCCTTTGGTTCTGATTATAAATACTGACGCCAGTATTTATCATGGGACCTTTTAAAATCCGTTAAAAAGAACGGAATAAATGTTGCGTTGAGCTGTGTGGATCTCTGTCTCACTCCTCCACACCTCAACTGTCTCCTCCTCTCCCTGTCTCAAACACACCTCATTACCGCTGTGAGGGCAACAGGTTTTCAAACATCTCACTGACTGACTCCATGGATGAGTCCCAAATGGCACCCTATATCCATAGGGCTCTGGTCAAAAGTAGTGCACTATACAGGGAATGGGGTGCCATCAGGGACGCAGGCCATCTCTTGGCTGGGTTACATCCTGTCCGGTGGTGAAGCAGGTTTGAAACAGATGTAAGATGAGCAAGAGAGAATCTTGTTATCCCCATCCAGTGGGTTTCGTGCAAAACAAGTTGGATTAGCTTCAGCCCATAGTATCATTATTCCCTCTATGGAAAACATATAGTAGAAAGGTTATGGATAATGGGGAGGGAAATATATATATATAGAACTACTAACAAAAAAGTTTATACGTTTTCTGTTCTGTAGTAGCGTAAGGCGGAGAGGGGAGGAGCAGAACTAAGATCTGAGAGGAGGGGAGGAGCAGACCTAAGTAGTGAGAGGAGGGGAGGAGCAGGCCTAAGATCTGAGAGGAGGGGAGGAGCAGGCCTAAGATCTGAGAGGAGGGGAGGAGAAGGCCTAAGATCTGAGAGGAGGGGAGGAGCAGACCTAAGTAGTGAGAGGAGGGGAGGAGCAGGCCTAAGTAGTGAGAGGAGGGGAGGAGCAGACCTAAGTAGTGAGAGGAGGGGAGGAGCAGGCCAAAGATCTGAGAGGAGGGGAGGAGCAGACCTAAGATCTGAGAGGAGGGGGAGGAGCAGACCTAAGATCTGAGAGGAGGGGAGGAGCAGGCCTAAGATCTGAGAGGAGGGGAGGAGCAGGCCAAAGATCTGAGAGGAGGGGAGGAGCAGGCCTAAGATCTGAGAGGAGGGGAGGAGCAGGCCTAAGATCTGAGAGGAGGGGAGGAGCAGGCCTAAGATCTGAGAGGAGGGGAGGAGCAGGCCAAAGATCTGTAGGAGGGGAGGAACAGACCTAAGTAGTGAGAGGAGGGGAGGAGCAGGCCTAAGATCTGAGAGGAGGGGAGGAGCAGACCTAAGTAGTGAGAGGAGGGGAGGAGCAGGCCAAAGATCTGTAGGAGGGGAGGAACAGACCTAAGTAGTGAGAGGAGGGGAGGAGCAGGCCTAAGATCTGTAGGAGGGGAGGAGCAGGCCTAAGATCTGAGAGGAGGGGGAGGAGCAGACCTAAGATCTGAGAGGAGGGGAGGAGCAGGCCTAAGATCTGAGAGGAGGGGAGGAGCAGACCTAAGATCTGAGAGGAGGGGAGGAGCAGGCCTAAGATCTGAGAGGAGGGGAGGAGCAGAACTAAGATCTGAGAGGAGGGGAGGAGCAGACCTAAGTAGTGAGAGGAGGGGAGGAGCAGACCTAAGTAGTGAGAGGAGGGGAGGAGCAGACCTAAGATCTGAGAGGAGGGGAGGAGCAGGCCAAAGATCTGAGAGGAGGGGAGGAGCAGACCTAAGATCTGAGAGGAGGGGAGGAGCAGGCCTAAGTAGTGAGAGGAGGGGAGGAGCAGGCCTAAGATCTGAAGCAGTGAGAGAGTGGCCTGTTTGGAGGAGTAGGCCTAAGATCTGAAGCAGTGAGAGAGTGGCCTGTTTGGAGGAGTAGGCCTAAGATCTGAGAGGAGGGGAGGAGCAGACCTAAGTAGTGAGAGGAGGGGAGGAGCAGGCCAAAGATCTGTAGGAGGGAAGGAACAGACCTAAGTAGTGAGAGGAGGGGAGGAGCAGGCCTAAGATCTGAGAGGAGGGGAGGAGCAGACCTAAGTAGTGAGAGGAGGGGAGGAGCAGGCCAAAGATCTGTAGGAGGGGAGGAACAGACCTAAGTAGTGAGAGGAGGGGAGGAGCAGGCCTAAGATCTGAGAGGAGGGGAGGAGCAGGACTAAGATCTGAGAGGAGGGGAGGAGCAGACCTAAGATCTGAGAGGAGGGGAGGAGCAGACCTAAGTAGTGAGAGGAGGGGAGGAGCAGGCCAAAGATCTGAGAGGAGGGGAGGAGCAGGCCTAAGATCTGAGAGGAGGGGAGGAGCAGGCCTAAGATCTGAGAGGAGGGGAGGAGCAGGCCTAAGATCTGAGAGGAGGGGAGGAGCAGACCTAAGTAGTGAGAGGAGGGGAGGAGCAGACCTAAGATCTGAGAGGAGGGGAGGAGCAGACCTAAGTAGTGAGAGGAGGGGAGGAGCAGACCTAAGTAGTGAGAGGAGGGGAGGAGCAGACCTAAGTAGTGAGAGGAGGGGAGGAGCAGACCTAAGATCTGAGAGGAGGGGAGGAGCAGGCCTAAGATCTGAGAGGAGGGGAGGAGCAGACCCAAGTAGTGAGAGGAGGGGAGGAGCAGGCCTAAGATCTGAGAGGAGGGGAGGAGCAGGCCTAAGATCTGAGAGGAGGGGAGGAGCAGGCCAAAGATCTGAGAGGAGGGGAGGAGCAGGCCTAAGATCTGTAGGAGGGGAGGAGCAGACCTAAAATCTGAGAGGAGGGGAGGAGCAGACCTAAGTAGTGAGAGGAGGGGAGGAGCAGACCCTAAGATCTGAGAGGAGGGGAGGAGCAGACCTAAGTAGTGAGAGGAGGGGAGGAGCAGGCCAAAGATCTGAGAGGAGGGGAGCAGACCTAAGATCTGAGAGGAGGGGAGGAGCAGG